>NW_004955451.1:3054900-3078639 GCF_000276665.1 Chinchilla lanigera | reverse complement strand
GGATTTCAGGGCGGGAGACAGAGGAATGAGCCGGCGTGGCCGGGCAGGGAGGGTCTCGGGGCACGGAAGCGAGGGGCAAAGAGGGTGAGGCCGAGGGGCATCGCGGGTGACGGAATCTCGCTGTCCTGTGGAACGAAGCGGGCGTCCAGGGCCTCACCGCGCAGCGTCCTCCACAGAGCGCACAACCTGCCTCTCTTTCTGCAACTACCACCAACCTATGGCTAGCCTTTTATTTTTCCCCTTTTTCATTTTGAAAGGAAGGTGTCTCGCTCACACACATGAACCTGGTATTTTATATGCATCCAGAGACAATTCTTCTTCATTAAAAAAGAAAAAAGGAAACAAAGTAAAGGTGGGCTGCAAGTTGGACACAGCTGGCAGAGGTCCAGTTTTTCGGTTTCCCTGCCGCGCCTGGACTTCTCCTTCCCCGCGGCTGCCGTGGTCCCGGGAGATGCAGAGACCCCATTCCTGGGACCCGTCAGCCAGGGATGGGGCCTTCGCAGCGCCTAGGGGGCGCGGGGGAGGTGGGGGAGTCGGGTGGTGGCGGCTGTTATCCCGTTCCTATAACCCTGGTGAATTTAGCCACAAGGTTTCCTGACTGCACCTTGGAAAGTCGCCCTGAGCCTGTGCTCTTGTTCAAGGGCCTAAAACGGGAGACTCCTGGGTACTGACTGAGCAGCGGGCTCGAGGGCGGTGGCAGTGGCGGAGGGGAGGATGGGAGAGAAACACAGCTGGGAGGGAGGAGAACAGGCAGGAGGATGCTCGGGCACCTCCCTCTCTTTCCACGTGGCAGCCTGCAGGAGACAGAGGGGCAACATAGGACAGGAGGCAGCTGGCACGAGTATGGCAAAATATATATTTTTAAAAGTCCTTTAGAGACAGGGTCTCACTATGTTGTCCAGGCTGGACTCAGGCTCCTGGGCTCAAGTGATCTTCCTGCCTCAGCCTCCCAAGTAGCTAGAACTACAGTTGCGTGTCCCTGTGCCCAGCTCATACAGCCATTTTTAATCTTTTTACTTTTGTCTTCATTTTTTTCCTCTCCTTTCCTTCCTTTAGCCTGTTCTCCACTGGAATAGCTAGATGACACAACATTCATTGCTAGGAAGGAAAAGAGAAAAAGGATTTGAAGTTTCAAAAGCCTTGACCTGGGAAGGATTCAGGGCATGCAGGGAGGAAGAATTCTCTCCCTAGAAGAGATCAGGGCATCCCTGGGTCAGGAGGGAGCAAAGGAGACTGCAGGGAGCAGTGGGTCCCCCAGGCTGGAGGGAGGGGAGCTGTGCCTCGCTCCTCCTGGGCCAAACCGCAGGAGAGGAGGAAGCAGCGTCTCTGGCGAGGGTTAGATGACCCAGGACGGAAAGGCTCGAGCTGCAGTGTCAGACAGAGCCTGGGAGACCACGGAGGAATGGCTGCACCAAGCAGCCCCGCCCAAAGTGCGCCCGGCACCCACATCCCACCAGGTTGGGTGGACACAGCAGGGCTCCGAGGGGAGCAGAATGAATGCCATCTACTGAGTGGTAAGTTAGGGAACCAAATCAAAGGTCGGACAGATGGAAAACCCGTGGTGAATCAGACCAGAATTACCCACTCGGGGACTGCCACATCTGTGGACCTTTTCTAGCCACGTCATAGGCATATGTTTTTGTTCAATTTGTACCAGTGAGGTATTTTAACTACCATCAGATAAGGCCACCGTATCTTCCCAGTCGGACTTCTCTTCTACCAAATTGCCCTTCTGTATGGGAGCACTGAAGTGGCTGCGGGCATTTTGGAGACTCAGCTAAGGAAAATTTGGAATATACCATTTTAAAATGCAAATAGTGGATGTGGTGACGCATGCCTGTAATCCCAGCACTCGGGAGGCTGAGGCAGGAGGATAGTCACAAGTTCGAGACCAGCCTGTGCTACAAAGTGAACTCAAGGCCAGCCTGAACTGTATAGAAAGACCCTGCTTCTAAAAGACAAAAAAATAAAATAAAATAAAATAAAATAAAATGCAAAAAGACATTTTGAGACATTCCAGTAAAATGAGTGAGAAGTTACACTTTTCTAAGTTGGACATAAATAAAAAGAGCCTCTCTTGTTGTTGTTGTTGTTATTATTATTATTATTATTGATATAGGATTTGCTATATCACCCAATTGCTTAGGCTCAAGCAATCTTACTCTCAGTCTTCTTTTTTTTTTTTTTTTTTTTTTTTTCAGTCTTCTAAGTAGCTAGAACTACAGGTGCGTGCCACTAGGCCTGGCTTAACTGTATTACTTCAAGAAATGAAAGGTAATTCAGATTAAAATGAAAAGGCATGAAAAAACTAATAAAATATGCAGCAAAGTAATAAAAGATCAGGATGAAATCAATAGACACTTGTCTGGTCCAAGAAGCAAATTATAACAAAAATAAATTTAGGAATGAAAGCAGGGATTCATTAAGAGGCCAAATTAAATTTCAAATAAAAGTAATTAGTAGACTTTTAGATTACTTGCTCATCCAATCAATGAAGAGAAGTGGAACATATGAACACTTTGGGAAAATATTTAAAGAGCTGTGAAGCTAAAAAAAGAAACCCTCAGGTAGTAAATTTATAAAAATCTCATGTGATTGTTGTGTTTTTTTCATTTTAAATAAAAATTCACATTTGTACCTAATTTTTTTTTTTTTTTTTTTGAGACAAGGTCTCACTAAGTAGTTCTGGCTGGACTTAAACTCACTATGTAGCCCAGGCTGGCCTCAAACTTGATACTATTCTCCTGCCTCAGCCTCCTGAGGGCTGGGATTGTAGGTATGCACCACCACACCTGGATGTACCTAATTTTGTATTTAGTTTTTGAAAATGGATTCTTCCTCCCCAACAATATAAAGATCAGGTCCCTAGAAGCTGAATGCATTCTTGCTTCTTCCCTCTGCCTCAAAGCTTGACACTATCTTTTGCTTAGGACTTACTTATAACCTGGAGAAAAAGCAAGAGTTCTTTGGATTAACTGAGAACAAACTCCCACCCTCTGCCAGATATTATGTGTTGGTATAAAAACCATCCCTATTCTTGGAAGCTCTTACAGTCTTGGAGGAGCAGGAAGCTGAGCTACTACTTACTACTACTTTCCCGTCCTCCCGTTGGCCGTGTTATTGCAGTCAAGGACAGGCGTTCTGCTGAGATTTGGAAGATGAAAAAGAAGCAGGAGCAATTATTGGTCCTTCAACATCAAAGACACGCAGACCTCCTCCTCGAACAGCAAAACAAAATTATGCAAATGGCTTCTCAGGGTCTTCCTGAGTTCCCTCTGCTGGTCCAGGCAGGCAGCTGAGAGAGCTTTTTTCCGCAACTTCCTCACCTTCTCAGACTGTTAGTGGTTTCCCCTGACCTTCGCTCTTCTCACCTCTCCAAAGGGTTCAACACATCTTACTCCTGTACTAAACCCTTCGCTGCCTGAAACATCAACAGTGTTTCCCGTTTCCTTCTGACGTTTGGGTTGATACCCCTGATGAAATGGAAGTGTATAAGAGAAACTAACGGTTACAGGAAAATAAACTTACATTCCCCATGCAGCTGAATGTGTGGTTACTATCCACACACCTACCCCGATACCATAGGAGCACAGGCCACTAAGGGAGGCGCTCTGCGAACAGCGGTCCCTCTCCTCACTGCCGACCTCAGTCACTGAGCAGATCCCACACAATCCCCTGAAAGAGACAGAAACTTGCCAGTTTCCAAATCCTGGGTGCAGCTGCACTTCGGGATGAACAGAATTGTGTTTCATACTCACCTTCACAGCTTCCCATGTTTTCCTAACCGTTAGCCTCTGCCCTTTTTGCTACATTATCTCCATACGATTTGATCTGTCCTCTGAGCCAGCTCTCCTAACACCGTTACTAACCCAGCTTCACACACCGCTGTTCAGCTCTCCAGTTCACACCAGGTGCTCGGTGGTGGAGCGCTTGCCTCGCATGCGGGAGGTCCCGACTCAATCCTCAGCTCCGGAAACAACAAAAATATCAACAACAGACACAGTCCTTGCCCTGCAAGACTCCAGCGAAGCGCTACGTGTGAGTTCCGTCCCAGTGATGCTACAACGCTGATTACAAAATGTACACACTTTGAGGAACTCTTTCCAAACACGGATTCGTGGAGACCTTAATTCCTAGATTTACTATTGAACTGGCTCTTGTACATCAGGTTAATTTAAAGCATGCCCACTCGGCTGTTAATGAGCCGTCGCTAACCGAAAGAAGTTGCATTCATTGACTCATTCTATCGGGCAAAATCCAAGCTGCCATTGCTTTGTATCTAAGTCTGGTTTAAAAATAAATAAATAAATAAATAAATAAATAAATAAATAAATAATTCTGGTTCCTAAAAGATACCTAGGTAGAAAAACTTTTCAGATGAACAAGGAAAAACTGCAAAGACAAACACTCATGATACTGTAGTGTCCTGAGTACTTCTATAAGCCCAAGACAAGAAAGTTTGCGTACTGTCTTTTGAATATTTATTCATGCCAGGAATTGTTTAAACTAGTGCTTTCATTCAAATCCCCAAAGTACTATGTTTTTTAAACAAAACTAATAATCCCTTTCTGATAACTGACTTTTGTATATTTTTCTTCTTATCTTGTCCTTTGAGAGAAGGAAGTCATAAAGCTAAGCACCTGGCTTCAGCATGAGGCTTCAAAGATAGAGATTTACCTATGTTGCAGATCGCTGGTACTTTGAGAGCCTTTTGCTCCTTTCATTTATCATCTAAAACTCTGTACTTGCGCCGCATAACTTGTGAACCACCTAAACAAGAAGTGGTAGCCTTCTAAAACAGATGCCCCTTGGCTGCTATGCTCACTGAGATTTTTGTTTTGTTTTGCCATGAGGTACTAGGGGTTGAACCAAGGGCCTTTGCATGGAGTTATATCCCCAACACTTTTAAATTTTTTAAAATTTTGAGATAGGGTTGAGGTACTTTTTTTTTTTTTTTAAATAGTATTAGGGATAGAACTCAAAGCATCCTGCAGTTAGGCAAGTGCTCTACCATTCAGCTACAGCCCCAGCCCTAGGCACATTTCTTGTTTTCTTTCTTCCTCTTTCTTTCTTTCTTTCTTTCTTTCTTTCTTTCTTTCTTTCTTTCTTTCTTTCTTTCTTCCTTCCTTCCTTCCTTCCTTCCTTCCTTCCTTCCTTCCTTCCTTCCTCCCTTTCTTCCCTCTTTCCTTCTTTTTTTCTTTCTGCTTTCCTTTTCTTTTTTTGAGGTAGGGTCTTGCTTATAGTTCAGACTGTCCTTAAACTCACTATATAGCCCAGATTGGACTGGAACTTGTGATGATCCTCCTGCTTCAGCCTCTGGAGTGCTGGGGGAATCACAGGCATGTGCCACTATGCCTGGCCCTAGGCATGTTTCTTTAATGAAAGGATTCTTAATGCCATGACATCAATAAAATATTAAAAAGATTAAACTGGGCATGAGAGCCGGGCATGGTGACCCATGCCTGTGATCCCAGCACTTGGGAGGCTGAGGCAGGAGGATTGTTGTGAGTTTGAAACCAGCCTGGGCTACAAAGTGAGCTCAAGGCCAGCTTGAACTAGAAAGCAAGACAAAACAACCAAAAAAAAAAAAAAAACAGGCATGAACTGGGTGTGGTGGCACACGCCTGTGATCCCAGCACTTGGGAGGCTAAAGCAGGAAGATTGCTGCAAGTTTGAACCCAGCCTGGGCTACAAAGTGAGTTGAAGGCCATCCTGAACAGCATAATGAAACCCTGTCTCTAAAAATAAACTAATAGCAAATAAAATAAACTGGGCATGGTGGTATACTCTAAAGCAAAATTAAAAAGATTAGCTGAGAATCACTGGGTCAGTGCAATGGAATAAATTATTAGATAAAACTAATAGTTTAGCCTAAATATGTACATTAGGATTCTTGATGCAGGTAACAAAAACCAACTTGAAGTAGCTTAAAATCAGAGAGGGATTTATTACATATTATGAAAGGTTATTTCAGGGAGAGAGGCAGCCAGGCTTCAGCAAACGGCACTAGGTAGAAGGAAACTTTCTTTGGTTCTCTTGTATTTTGCTTTTCTCTGCCCGAGTTGATTTGTCTCCCCATAGACCAAACTTTACATGATAGAGATCTGTTTGCTTGTGGTGTTGCTGTCTTTTTGATGTGTGCTAAGTTTGAGGAGCCATGCAGGCCTCTGGACTCGTCTTACAAATTTTAGTCTACTACATATAGGCTACAAATACACTTTTAAAAAGATTGGTATTAGGCAGAATTTGAAAAGTACATATTCAAAGGAATATAGTGCAGGTGATGAGGGGGAGAAGAGACTGAGACACTGAGAGATTATAGTCTGGAGCTGGAAATATTTATGTGTTTTTGGATGGCGAAAATATGTGGAATTTGTGAATCTATAGAAAGTCTGGGTTTGGTTTGTTCACAAATATAACATAAAGTAGTGAATGTCACTTTTATAACTAAAAACTTCCCAGCACTTGAGAAGCTGAGGCAGGAAAACTGCAAGTTTGGAACCAGCAGGGCTCCATATTGAGGCCTTGTCTCAAAAAACAGAAGAGTGCTATTGTTCTCCTTACTATGTCAGATCTAACAAAGACGGCCTAAGGCGTGTCCCTGGCCGGAGTGCAGGTTTCTCTCTGCGGAGGTGGCGTGATAGCGGAGTCTGAGGTGCGCAGAGGAGCCAGGGCAGGAGCCAGGGCAGGGCAGGCATTTGGGAAGTTTCTTCCGTGGTTTGACGTGTATTGGTTGAAAGGAGCGTCCCTGAAACTGTCATCAAAGGAGGCACGATGTTTCTAGAAAAATCTCACGGCAAAGTACTGCAGGCAACTGTGGGAGCTGTGGGGTCGGGCTCCAAGGGAAGGGGTGGAGATATCCAACCAGTCAGTGTGAAAGTTGGAGATAACGTTCTTCTTCCAGAATATGGACGCACCAAAGTAGTTCTAGAGGATAAGGATTATTTCTTATTCAGAGAGGGTGATATTCTTGGAAAATATGTAGCGTGAAGAAAATCACTGTTGAAATGGCATCACACAACGCTGCCCATTCCACTGAAGTTCTGCAATCTTTCATCATGTAAATCATTTCCATGTCTCTTTTATCATAAACTGATGATATCTAGACTAATGACATCCATTATCTCTAAAGCTTAGTTTCACTGTACTGGCGTAAACACTTCCAAGTAAAATATGTAAATGAGTGGTTCAAAAAAAGATGTCATGAAAGTAGAAGGAAGGCTGTGGGGAGAAAGAGGAAGGGAAAAGGGGCTTAAAGAAGTGTAATATTTGGGTGAATCTGATCAACATATATGCATTGAAACTCAATATTTTGTCAAATTTATAGGCACTGTTAAAAATATACTTTAAAAAGTTAAAAACAAATCAAACCTTTTTGCTCTTGTTGCTTTTGCTGTTTTCCACCACCACGAACTGTTGCCCTTCTGCCGTGCCACCCTGCCTTGGAGCCGACTGATTATGGATGAAACCTCTACAAACTGTGAGCTAAATAAACCTTTCCTCCTTTAACTTTAGGTGTTGGATGTTTTGTCTCAGCAATGAGAGAAAAATAACTAAAACAGGAATTTGGCACCAGAGTGGGGCCGTTGCTGTGACTGTACCTGACCGTGTAGTTCAAGAGCCTTGGGAGTGGCTTGGGGCAAGAGATTGGAAAGGTTTGGAGATGCTGGCAGAAAAAGTAGATCTGGAATGCATTAGGCTGTTCTGTATGGGAGATTCTGGTCAGAGCTCAGAAGACCAGAAAGCTGATAGAAATCTGGCCGGTAAAGACCGGGTTCGGGAGGATTCTACTGGAAAGAAGGACTGCACTAGCTGTTGAAATCCAGATGATGTATGTTACGGCTGGAAGAAAGTTTGTCTGCATCTTGCTCATGTCCAGAGATTTTTCCTGAGACTGAGATTAAGGGCAACAGACTAAACAGAAATTTCAAAGCAGTCTAACATGGAGGCTGTGGCATGGCTGCTTTCAGACAGAGCTGTGTTGAGAATCAACTGCAAAGACGCCGGTGGAATGATTTAAAACATTTTGAATTTGGCCGGAAAGGGTGGACTGCAAAGGTAGAGCTGGGAAGATCTTGAGTGCTGAGAAGGAATAGAAGAATAGAAAAAAAATGGCTTGAGGGCATCACAAGAAGCAGCAGGTCTCCACCCTTTGCAGCCTCAGAATTGCGAAAGTGAAAGACTTTGCTTTGAGAAGAAAGCCGCAGAGCGCCATGTTTCCAAGAGGAAGCTGCTGCACTATGTTCCAGAATGGCGGCAGCATTGAGAATTTGTTCCTTGGAATTGGATTCAGAGTGCTCAGCCATCCAGGCACTCGACCATTATAGCCAACTGAGAGGGAAGCCTGGCTACTGCTCCAGCTGGCAGCAGACCTTGGCACCATCCACATGGCACTGGTTTTAATTTAATTTAATTTTATTTTAAAGAAAAGAACAAAAAACCAAAATTCCAAATCAGTTACTTAGAGTAACTGATTTGAAGATAACAACAAAGCCATCAGCATTTAATTGTCCAAACAATGTTAGCACAAACGTATCCCTTCAATGAACTGAGAGAAATCAGCAGCACAGCTATCTTAACTATCTTTGTACATACTTATACATTTTTTTCCCTTGTCTTTTCCCTTCCTTTTTTCCCTTTTCCCTAAACCAGTTTCTCTTTCCTTTTGAAGTTTCTTCCCATTTTACAATATCTACTGTACATCCTGGATCACATTTACTCTTTCAGCTTCTCACAAGGGAGACAATACGATGTTTACATACTTGGTGGCACTGGTTTTAGGTGCATGCAAAATGCAAGCGTTGTGGGGTTAAGAAGCCTTTCATACAGATTTCAGAAGGCCTGGGGGGGGGGGCAGGCAGTGTGTCCCTGAGAGGGCAATGTGTAAAGCTGTGAATGTGAAGCCAAAGGTGCAGTAGACTCCCCAGAAGTTTGGAGAAGCCAGTTTTCATTAGGCAGTGTGGATTGTCTAAGGAAAACTGCAAGAAGGAAGCAGAGCAGGCCCAAGAGAGGAGCGGTGGGAGCTGCAACCACCAGAAGTGTCATAGGGGTGAAACCATCCAGGCCCTTTAGAGTTCACATCTTGCCACAGATTGCCTTGGATGCTGCACATGGAACTACAAGACTTGATGTTTGCCCTGCTGGATTTTGGACTTACTTTGGTCCTATTCCTTTGTATCCCTCTGTTTATAACTTTTGGAATGGAAATGTCTACCTTCTGCCATTAAATGTTGGAAGTGTTTTTAACTTTCTTTTCATTTGTTCAGGGGCTTGCAGCTAAGAATTTGCCTTAAATCTTGGAGGAGACTTGGGACTTGGACTTTTCAGCAATGCTGAATCTGTTAGGACCTTGGCACCTCTTGTTGATGATGGACTAAATGCTTTTTGCATAAAGGGATGTATGTGAATTATTGGGGGACCAGAGGCAGAATGTTATAGTTTGTGTCTGGATGTCTCCCCAAAGTCTCATGCAGTCATGGGGGACAGGCTTTTTGGAGGCAGCTGAATCTAGGGTTTGTGACTGATTCATAGGGCAGTGCTGGGACTAAGGGTGCTGGGATTAAGGCTGGATGACTGCTGGATCTCTCCACTGATTCGACTGGCAACGCCTTAATCCCAGCAGTCTGGATAAGATAAAGGTAAAAAAGGGCTTGTTTCCATCTTTTGCTCTTGCTTGTTGATTTTGCTGTCTTCCACTGCCATGAACTCTTGCCTCTCTGCCATGTGCCACCCTGCCTTGGAGCCAGCTGATTATGAACTGAAACTTCTACAAACTGTGCACTAAATAAATCTTTCCCCCTTTAAAAAAAAAAAACAAACAAACAAAAAAGGAGAGTTTCATAGGCAATATATAGGAGACCAGGTGTTATGGCTTGTCCCCCCAAAGCCTTATGCAGTCACAGGTGGGGCTTTTTCAGAGGTGGCTGAATCTGGAGTGTGTGATGCTGGGATTAAGCTGTGTGATCACTAAATCATCCCACTGACTGGTTTGGCACTACCCCGATCCCAGTATTCTGGATAAAATAAAAGGGGCAGAAAGACACCTTTATCATCCCTTGCTTGTTTTGATACCTTTTGCCATGCCATGAACTGTTTCTCCTCTGTGATGCCCCCCTGCTAAACCACTCTGCCTTGGAGCCAGCCAGTTATGGACTGAGACCTGTAAAAGGTGTGAGCTAAATAAACCTTTCCCCCTTTAGCTTTGGGTGTTGGGTATTTTGTCTTAGCAATGAGAAAAGTGACTACCATACCAGACATATTAATAAATACAGACCAGGGAAGCAGTTTGAGAGCTTATTTATCTTAAAATCCTTCCCACTTTCCTAGAAAATTATATATCTAATTTCAAGTTATATTACTTATCAGGTGAATAAAAATTATACTAAAACGAATTCAGTGATTTCTTCCTCTTTTTATTTTTTGGTACTGGGAACTGGACACAAGGACTTAGTACTGAGCTACAGTCTCAGTCCATTTTTAGTTTTTATTTTGAGACAGGATCTCCCTAAATTGCTAAGTTGCCCAGGCTGGGCTTGAACTCACAATTCTCCAACCTCAGTTTCCCAGAGTACTTGGGATGACAGCTGTGTTCCACCATGCCTAGTTTTTTCTAGCTCTAGTGCATTAAAACTAATGAACCATTAAGCTGGTTTTACTCCTGTGAAAACAAATTAATCTTCCTTTTTTATGAAGGCAAAATTGCATATGTATATCTGCACATATAACATCCCCATATTTCTGTAGCAGAAAATGCCCTCCCTACAACCAGTATACTTCAGTTTGTTAGTTGCCCAGGTAATAGTTCCTATTCCAGGTCTGGTTGCTTCTGGGGTCTTAGAAATGGCTGGTCACTGTAATGCAAAGCTGGTCACTATGAAGCATAACCAATCCCCAATTGACAAGCCATTCTGCCTCTGTACTTCCTACTTGCATATCCAAGATAGGCCTTAGACCACCAGAGATCGGGGCCTGATATTCAGGGAATGATCCTGATCACTGCTCATCAACATAAATAAATCTGCCTCCAAATGCTGGGTGTTGTTTTGGTGATTCTGCTTGCCATTGCGTCTGGTGCGTTGACTGGGAAGACAGACCATGCTGACCTGTTTGGTCACTGGTTGTGTCCTTCACAGATGGAGCAAGGACCTCTCCAGGTCCTGATGGGAAGGCACAGCCTCAAGATTCCTTGAGACCCTCTCAGAGGTCTGGAGGAGGATCCCTGGATCCCTGCTTGAGCAGCTTACATCAGACCCCAAAGGGAGGAGGATGCAATCTGTCTGACTGTCTATCTGTCTGCCTGCCTGCCAGCCTGTCTGATTCTGGTAAGACCCCCCTGTGATACCCCAACTTTTCAGTCTGTCAGTCAGGCTCAATTTGAGCAGAAGAAGAGCTTGATCAACACTTGTTAGTTAAGGTCACCCTCAATGGAACGGGGTTGGAATGTTTAACCTCCGAGTGTCTGTTGAATGAATGTGTGAGTGAGTGGAACAGGCAGTGTAAGCAAAAGGCTGCTCCATCTGTACACCCAGACTGGGTGCACTGTTTGCTGTAACTGATTGGGCCCTCACCTGTGGTTCTGTGGCAATCAACATATGGCATAGTGGAAGCCTCACACCCTCGTTAGCTAAGTCATGCCTAAATCCCTGAGAGGGGTGCAGGCAGGCAGGCATCTGAATGGTCTCTCTCTGAGGGGCACTGGCCCTTTATCTGTTGCACTATTGTTTAAGGTATACAACATACACAATAGGGAGATAGAATGGGAACTAATTAGTTAAAACCCACCGTCTCTGATTGCAGGAAAAGGGGCTTTTACAGAGCTAAAAATGAAACCAAACTGCTGTCTGCATCTCAAAGAAAATAAAAGGACAGAGTGGCCCATTCTTCCTGAGAATTCCACCTTGGCACCCTCATTGGCTGCTGCAGTTGTGTCCCCTGCTCCTGACTCATCTACTTCCAGCCAATTGAACCAGTCTGGTTCCTTGCCTGCATTTGGCCACAGCGGCCCCCAGGAGACACACCTATCCTGGTCAGAGGGCATCATTTAACGCCCTCCTGAGATGACTGTCAGCAGTTACTTCTGAGCTGCACATTTTAACTGAGGAAAATTGGACTGTCAGCCCTGACAAATGAGTTGTGCCCTCTCAGGTCCAAATAGATAGGACAGACAGAGCTCTATCAAAGCAGGCCTCTGAGAGCCTGAGGTCATTGCAAAAGTTGGGGGCAAACCTGTGACTTTCCTGGTAGACAATGGAACAGAACTCTCTGCCTTCAAAAGTTCCCTCTGTCAAAAAGTTACAACACCAGGACTCCTGGGACTCTTGCCTCTCGCCCCTTCTGCCAGGCATAAACTTGCTGCCTGGGAGGACATCGCCTTCACACCAAGCCAGTCAGCCTCCCTCGCATTTAACCTTGTGCTTTCAACTCTGACTGTTCCCTGAGAGGAAAATGATGCCTGCATTGGCCTGAGACAGATAACCTCAATCCTGAAGTTCTGAAAACTCTCCTCCCAGAGGTACGAACTAAAGACTCACCTTCAGGCCTGGCCATCAGCTGGGAAAATCCTGAGATAAAAAGCCAGCTCATTGGGACTCAATTGCCATAAGGAGTTAAAAACCCTCCCACCTTGGCTCCACACCTGTGTCATCAAAACAAATCCACAAGGCCATCTGAGAGGCTGTCCGGTTCAGCCCAAGCTCAAAAAGCTTTATCCTGTTCTGCCCAAGGATCCCACATCCAACCTACCTCCTCCTTACATTCATCAACCCTAAGCTGCTCAGCCAGCTGCATTGCCACCACTGCTAGTTCTGTCTCCTGTATCACAGCCTCCTGCTCTACTGTCAGCAACTCCTTCTGATGCTGTTTAATCATGAAGAATGCCATTGTATTGTAGATGGGGCCCAAGTCTGGTTAAAGTCAAAAGTCCCTGCCACTGTGGTCGATTCTGATGCTTGGGTGAACACAGTCCTCCCCTGAGTGTGTCCAAACTAGGATTGTAATGCAACAGAGGGCTGTGAAGCCTTAGATCAGTACCACACTACTCTCCTGGCATACCTCAAAGCAGGAAGCAGGAGCCAATAAACATGTCTAAAGTCATTGAGGTTACCCACTAGAGCCCCCACTGAAAAGAAAGTCTGCCAGTGCAGATCTTGTGAGACTGATGGACACAAACATGAATTCCTGTATATGCTTGAGTGCCCTATACCTCTCTTGGGACATGACCAGCCCCCCTCACACTCGAGTCTACTGTCCCAGACTTGATATTGACTCTGACTGTACCCCAGGAGAAAGGATAGCACCTCTACCAGCCTGAAGTGCCTGATAATCATAACCCTGAAATTTTGAGAGACTCATTTCCAGAAGTACGGACAAAGGACTCACCCCCAGGGATTGCTGTCAACCATGCCCCTTTGGTGATAGAGCTCTGTCCCAAGGCAACCCCTACATACACGAAATGGTACATCTCTCCTGCCTGTAAAGCCAGTTCAAGATCTCCAAGCTGCCAATGCCACCCAAATGGCCCTCTGTATACATTTCCTACACAAAAGCTCTGCTACAAAATCTGACAGAAACTGGTTACAAGAAGGAAACTGTACATTTCTTGGAGCTGCTGCCTTCTGCATACTTACTCTGACTGGCAGTCCCTGGGAGTGCCCAATGGCCTCTGAGAGCTGCCTCCCCTCTTTGCCTCCAAGCTCTAACAGCCATTGTCTTTGTGACCAAGAAAGCTGACAAGCTCACCTTAGACAGAGACCTAACTGTCTAGGTGCCACATGCTGTATTCTGGGATGAACTGTTCTAAAAAATGGACCCCTGACAGATGCTGAGTACACCCTGTTTATGGATAGAAGTAGCTCTGTTAGGAACAGAGTCTGACAGCCTAGATATGCTGTGGTCACCTTGGACAAAACTGTCTTGGCCAAAACCCTCCTGCAGGGATGATCCGCACAGCAGACTGCTTCCTGCTGCTGTTTGGAAACCTGCCACCAAGGACACAAAATAATCTGGTCCAGAGGCCTAGGCCCCCTCTGGGGATCCAACTGACTGAAATATCAACTCCAGCCAGAAAAACTTTACCCGGTATTCCCAGGAGATCAAAGTCAGCCTTAGATCCACTGAAAATTTACCTGGACAGCTCCTCTGAAGGGACAACATATGCTGACCAGTCCACACATGGCTGAAGCCTGAGGACATCATTCACAGGATTGTTCCAGATCTATTCCCCTTGGGTTTTACATCTTTTCAGGCTGCTTACCCAAGTCCTTGCTTACCTCACCTTGCTAGCTGTGGCGTTTTGCCTTTAACTCAATGGACAGTTGCCCCAAGACAATAGGATGATCAATCAAACACTTGACAAAGATTTGATGAATGTCCAAGCCACAACGAACACTCTCCTACATCAGATTAACTCCCTTACTACCTTGCCAGAGTAATGTTACAGAACAGATGGGGCTAAATTCCAGTTTGGCCTTGTCTCAGATCACATATCATATGCCCAGCAAAGATTTGCCAGGGAAACTAAAGCGGGGTGTGTGTGTGTGTGTGTAAATGTAGCAGAAAATCCCCCCCAGCCAGTATACTTCAGGTGGTTAGTTGCCCAGGTAATAGTTCCTGTTCCAGTTCCAGTTCCTTCTGTCCCTAGAAACGATCCCTGGGATGCATAGCTGGTCATTATGATGCATATTGTAAAAATCAATCCCCAATTGACAAACCTTTCCCCTCTGTACTTCCTGTTTGCTTATCCAGTATAAGCCCTAGACTACCAGAGATTGGGGTGTGATATTCTGGGAATGATCCTTATCTGTGCCCATCGATGTAAATAAATCTGCTTCCAAATCCTGGGTGTCGCCGGGGATATAGCTCAGTGGCACAAGTGCCTGCCTGGCAAGTGTGAGGTCCTGAGTTCAATTCCCAGTACCAAAAATAAAAAAGAAAATCCTGGGTATCATTTCAGTGTTTATTTTTGCCATTGCATTACCGTGTATCTTCTTAGTCTACTATACTAAGAAGATGTGAGAAGCTGACATTTTTTAGTGAAATTCCTTAGGGAAGATCAATTTTATGGACTTTGACTAGGACAGAGAGTATTCACTAAACACATACACACATACACACACGTAAAAGTCAATGTTGGCAGCTAACTAATCCAATTTAGGGATGTCTTAGTGATAATTACAAACTATTATAGTACAAGGTGAATATAGAGATAGGATAAATCACTTTACATTGCTCCAGTAATTTTGAATTTATTATAATATAGGACTGAAAACTAAGACAGTGTCATTTCAAAGAGTTCTTCCTCTTACTGTAATATGAACATATCTGACAATTTTGATTTTGCTTTCTAATTGTGCAGTAGTGATTTTGGTTTGGGCACTTTCCAAACATTCTGAAAATTATTTAAATGGCAGTAAATATATTTGCATAAAATTTACTAAAAAGAGCAATTAGAACTTGATTAATATGTAAATTTAGTCCAGTACAAATACCTCTATGAACATTTTATCGAGTAAATGTCTTTTGCTATAACAGAAACCCAGGTGTATTTAATTACTTTAAAATTGAGCTAGTTGGCTCTTAAAATTACTGAGATGAGAAAGTGAATTTATTTTATAATCCTTTTTTAGTTTTTATTTTTATTAGCACATGTTTACAGTATATTTTATAACCCTAATGCCAAAACAAAAAAAATTTAAGATATGAATTTTTTATTAGTTACCTGCTTAAATACATGACCTCATATACCAAATTAAACTAGGTTTCTCTAACATAGTTTTCCCAGAAATATTTCTTACATAGAATTTTGTTCTACCTGGAATGTGAAGTTGAAAAATATTCATCCAAGTGATGTGAGTAGCACACTTCTTATTAGAACTGTGTGAATAAACTGTTCCATGTGGAGAGCACATAAAAGACCAGGAATTTAAAATCCTGGGCCAGGATCCCATGACTGTCTTCCATGACTTATACAGAAAGCATTTTTGAGATTCACTACAAAGGTTTGGTTGGCAATTAAATTCTCCCACCTGATTATAGGCTTTACCCTTAAATTGAAATGATTAACCATTGATTTTCATATAGACCTTATCAAAATCTAGTTGCAAATTAGTCCCTGGCAATATATTTTATTTTTCTTATGTAGCATGTGACATGTACAAAAGAATACTGGCCAAGTCCATGTAACTAAGCAAGCCTGTGAGAGGATACATTTAGTCTGGTGATACCTTCTTGTGTACACGACCATTTAAATCAGTCAATTTATTATTTTCATAAAAAGAACTGAGGCAAAACTAATTAGATACAATAGACCCATTTTAGCCTCATAGATATAAAAAACATCTTCTTTTCTCCAGGATCCATAACTGCACACTTGTTACCAATACTGAAGTGTCTGCAATCTGGGCCAATACATTTAGCTCCATGCTCTTTGAAATCTTGAAAGTAACTGTATGCCATAGATAACATTATTGTGGCCATATTACAATTCAGAAACACAGCCTGGGAGGTTAACAATCTTTGGAGAGCTCACTGAAGCTGAAAAGAGTGCCGCGTTAATTTGAAACAAAACAATCAAATGAGTGCCTGTTACCTGCCACCTGGTCTGAGAACTGGAACATTAATTTTGCCTTTATAGCGTGTTTCTTGCTGTTCCATCCTTCTGTACCTCCTCTCAAGAGATAACCACTACCCTGAATTTTATGTATATAGCTCTTGCTTTTTTTTCTCTTGCTTTTTAAAAGTCATTTAATCATGTGTATATATATATATTTTTTATTTTTTTATTTTTTGGTACCAGGAATCAAACTCAGGACCTTGCACTTGCCAGGCAGGTGCTTGTGCCGCTGAGCTATATCCCCGGGTCTGTGTGCATATATTTCTAAGCAACGTACTGCATTCATTTGTGAGCTCTATAAAAACTGTATTCTGTAGTTTTCTGTGACCTTTTTCACTCAACATTACATGATTTAGATGACACATATATGTTGCTAACACTCAGTATAATATGTATTATGTGGTACATATATATTGCTAACATTCATCCATTTTGTTTTGTATGGCTGAAGCAGTTTTAGGATCTGCTTTTTCTTTTTTCTTTTTTTTTGTCTTTTTGAGACAGGGTCTTGCTATGCAGTTCAGGCTGGCCTTGAGTTCACTTAGTAGCCCAGGCTGGTCTTGAACTCCCAATGATCTCCTGCCTCAGCCTCCTGAACGCTGGGATTACAGGTGTGCGCCACCACACTCAGGTAGGCCCTGCTTTTTCTACTGTGCTCCTGTGCTGAATTATGTTACTGTGTATCTGTAGGAACCTGAACTTTCCCTCCTCCCCAGTTTTCTTACTGTAAAAGAAATAATAGTAAGTATTACCCAGGATTGCACTGAGTGCTAATAACCTATGTTGTATTTACTTTAAAAAAAAAACAAATCTGATCATTTATTGCCTGCTCTTTGTAAGCGTTCCTTCCGTGGAACTTTTTGTTTGTTTTGTTTTGTTTTTGGCGGTGCAGGGGATCAACCGAGGGTTTCACACTGCTTGGCAAGCACTCCACCACTGAGCCGTGTCCCCAGCTCTTTTCTGGGACTTGGAACGTCTTTATTTTTGGTGTTCATGCAGTTTCATCTTCTTTTATCATGCTTGATCTCTGATGGCTTTTGTTATCTGTGAGTTCACCTTTAATCAGCTCAGGAAACTTCTTGGCATTATGTTTTCCAGTACCACCTTTCTGTCTCCTTCCAGAACTCTGATTACCATATGTTACTGACTCTTCTGCCTTTCAAGTCTTATTTTCTTCTCTTTGGTATCTTTTGTGCTTTGTTTTGTTTTGTTTTGTTTTGTTGTTTGTCTTTTTGAGACAGGGTCTCTCTATGCAGTTCAGGCTGCCCTTGAGCTTACTTTGTAGCCCAGGCTGGCCTCAAATTCCCAAAGATCCTCCTGCCTCAGCCTCCCGAGTGCTGGGATTACAGGCACGTGCCACCAGACCCGGCCTCTTTGGTATCTTTCATCTCCTGAGATACATTGTCCACATCACTAATCCTGGCTTAGTTGTTTTTTACTCATTTAGCACATTCTCAAGTTACTAATTTCAAAATCGTTATCTGTCTACTCTCTATCTATCGGATGTAAAGGCTCCATTTTTAAATTTTATTTTTATTTTATTTTTTGAGACAGGGTCTTGCTCTGTAGCACAGGCTGGCCTAGAACTCTCCTGCCTCAGCCTCAACCTCCCCAGGTCTGGGATGATAGGCCTGCATCAAGAACTTGGCTTCTAATTCAGTTCCTTTAGCTAATCTTTCTGGTCATTTTAACAATCCATTTATTATTTTCCTCTATTGGATTACACTTGTGCTCTTTAAAAATGGTTCACCAAAAATTATTTAATACTCTGCATGTGACAATTCCAATTCTAATTCTTCAGATCTCACAGACACAAACTTATGGTCTGCTGTTTCTATGCATTGTAGCTCATGACGCTTATGTGTTGGGGTTTTCATTGTAAATTCATTTTTTATTTAATTTGTGGCAATCCCAAGGACCCACCCTGGGAGCTGCTTTCCTCCGGAGAGTGCTTGCATTTGATTTTGTGGGGAGCTCTAAGGCAGGGCTGATGGGGGCTCCCTCTCGAACGGGTTCAGGGGCCCTCAGGTGCGATTCCACAGTGCGAAGCGGACCTGCCAGCGCCGTCTTGATCCAGGACCATGCTGGCCTCTCCACACTACAACTCTGCCTTTTATGCTTGCGCATTGGTTCCTGTTCTTGTTGAGCTCATTTGTTTTTCTTTTTGAGCCTTTTCATGAGACTCCAAAAGCACTTTAAAATGTACGTTCGTTGTGATTCAAACCAGGGTCTAATCACATCACAGCTAATGGCCCTTTCGCTTTCTAGGCTGCCAGAAATAGATGTCCACACAATATTTCTAGTTGAGTAACAATTTCTGGATGAAAGCTGTGAAGGATTTTTCCTTTCATATACTACTAAGCTTCTCCTTTTGCTGAAGTCCTTGTCTCAGAATTTAAGTTCTGTGCAGAAGGAATACTCAGCTAGAAGTCAGAGATGTGCGTTCTTGTCCATGTGGCCCTAGGAAAATCTCTTAGCCCTGGTAAATAACATTTCTTTTTCTATTTCTTACACTATAAAATGGGGCTATAATTACCACCATACCACCCACACATTGTTTTTCAGCTAAGAAGAGTAGCTATGCCGAAAAAAACCTTGAAAAATAGTGAAATGAAATGTAATAACAGTTGCCAGGTGTGGTGGCACACTAGTGTAATCCCAGCACTCAGGAGGCTGAGGCAGGAGGACTGCTGCAAGTTCAAAGCCAGCCTGGGCTACAAAGTGAGTTCAAGGCCAGGCTGAACTACACCCTGTCTCATCCCCCTGCCAAAAAAAAATGAAAAACAGTGATAGTAACTAACATCTATGGAGCACTTATTACATTTGACAGCTTGCTAGGCTTCTCACAAGCATTATCTCCTTGGTTCCTCCAACAGCCCCGTAAGATGCGTACTAACACAAAGGCCAATAGCGGTATACGGTGAATGTTTAAATTTTTAAAAAATTATAGAAAAACACAATTGGCATTAATCCCCTGCAGAATGTTCCCCCTTACTTCAAACACACATGTCATCATCCCTGTCACTTTCGGAAGCAATTTTGGAAGTCCTCTTTTGTGAGTATCTTTAAGAAGTATGATTAAAAAAAAAAAAAATACAGTGGATGCTGCTGCCAAGTGCGCTCCAGTGGAAAGGAAGTTTCATAAAAACATTACAGTGTGTCCTCGTCCACCTCATTCACTGATCTGGCTCTTCCCCAAAGTCAAACTGGCCATGAAAGGTAAACATTCTTTTTGAGACAGGGTCTCACTGTGCAGTTCAGGCTGGCCTTGAGCTCACTTTGCAGCCCACGCTGGCCTCGAACTCACAACGATCCTCCTGCCTCAGCCTCCCCAGTGCTGGGATTACAGGTGTGCGCCACCACACCCGGCTGAAAGGTAAACATGCTGAATGGATTCAGGACAGAGCTAGCCAGAACAGCACAACTAAACACACTCGTGAAAGAGGACTGCCAGAACTGCTCCAGAAAGTAGCAAGCATGACGGGATAAGTGTGTTCAAAGCGAGGGGAGGGTATTTTGAGGGAGGTTGGTGGCAATGTGTCTTTTACTACAATGAATTATGAAAAATTTAAACAATGACTATGTTTTGCATTCATACCCTGTATTCCAGTTTAACAGTTGAGGAAAGTGAGGCTGAGAAAGATCAAAAGTGTAAGATGATAGTATTACTATTTAGGATTTTCTTGTTTTCACTATGACACAATGTTCAGTCTAGTTATTATGATGATATCTTTTTCTTTGGTCTTTTTGAGACAGGGTCTCGATGTGCAGTTCAGACTAGCCTTGAGCTCACTTTGTAGCCCAGGCTAGTCTCGAACTTGCAACGATTCTCCTGCCTCAGCCTCCCAAGTGCTGGGATTACAGGTGTGCGCCACCACGCCCGGCTAACTAGTTATTATGATGAAGCGTAGAGGATTCCTCAAGGTGAGTCAAGTACTACCATGTCTCGACTACCTGGATGTTTTTCCTCTAGTAATGAGGAATATTCTACAAGGATTTACACACATCCCCCGGGGTGCTTGCTAGGCCCAAGCCTCCACCCTGAAGGAGTGGCATGCTTTTGACAAAAGCATCTTCAGCTATGAAGACTCCATTGCAATTTGTACAGCTGTGTAATCGAAACTACTAAAAGGCAAGTTAATATATTATTCTACTCACAGAACAGCAGTTTGATTCCTATGACTTCTTGGCACATCTGTTTGGGATATAAATCCTAAGCAGACTGAGCAGTCGCTTTCTAAATCTTCAAAATGCTTTACTAAGCAAAGTCTTTAGTGTGGTTAAGGGAAGAAAAAAAAATTAATAGACTCCCAAGCGAGTGGAGCAGTCTAGCTCACTGCAAACTGTTTAAGGCAGGTGCAGGGGGGTCTGGGGGCCGGAGGAAGGTGCACTGGGAGGTAGAGGATGGCACATGTGCCCACAGGCACCAGAAGGTGAGCTCTCTCGCCAACCTCAGGTAATTAGAGAGGGTCTTGGGGGATTGGGTTGCCCATGTTTACAACATGTTTAATTTTTCTTGCTGGCAAGAGTTCAAATTACATTTAAGTGGGCCATGCCCACGGCCCTTTCTAGTAAAATCCCTAGCTACTCACCTTACCGAGCGGGCAGAGGGCCACACAGCCGTGACCGCAGCTAACTCGACACTAGCCCAAGGGAGGTGGCCATCAGCTATCACCAGAAACCTCTGTCTCATGTAGTTTGGTTTAAAAAGATAAGCAGAAGTCAAGTTTTCTCTTGAGAACTTGCAATAAGAAACACGAAGGGAAGCTTCGGCTCGGGTCTGTGCTGAAACTGAAAAGCTGTAGAGACACAGGAACTAGAGCGGCCGTTTTTAGAGCCAGGTGCAGTTCAGTGAGGCGAAGGTGGGTCCAGGGGAGCGGCGCGCTGACTCACTGAGCGTCAGAAAGCCCTGAGAGCGGCTAGGCAGCGGCTGTTCCCTCTGCTGCTGCTGCTGCTGCAGCTCCAGCTCTGCTGCAGGCCTTGTGGGCCAGCGGACCCATTTTTTAGTGCACATATATATTTTTTCTATGAATCCTCCGTTGAGTGGTTTCTGAGTGAGAAGCAACTTGTCGTTAGTAATTTGACTTTTTTTCCTAGGACGGGGTCTCGCTAGGTAGCTCAGGCCTGCCTCCAATTCTCTATGTAACCCAGGATGGCCTCAAACTGGGAATCCTCCTGCCTCAGCTTCCCAAGTGCTGGGATTATAGGCGTGCCCTACCATGCCCAGCTGAGACTGTGTTTCTTACAATCAAGGAACACAGTTTGGGTCAGACAGGGCATCGGTATTTGGTCTCATGCTGCTCTAGGTGTTCATATCTAGGCTTTCTTCAAAGCACCCCAGTTGTTCTCTGTTTCAGCAGGGCTCCTGCATTGCAAACAGCCTGAAGGGGAGTTTATTAGGAAGGCCAGGAGAAAGGCGGGAGGACAAGATACCCCGGGCCCTCAGGAACCACCAGGACCAAGGACCCAGGTTCTGTTAGCACGCCCGCTCTGCCTCTTGTCACTGCTCCTCTCTCCCTCCTCTTACTACAGACTGATTTCCTCTGAGCGAGAAAGAGCGCGGCCCCTGCTGGCTTCCCGGTGTTTCAGAGACTGTGCGACTTGGTGATTGGGAAGCAGGTACGGCCCTGACTCAGGTGCACTGGTTTTTAACCCAAACTTAACCATACAATCGCAGGGAGAGCTTGACCTTTAAACTTCACCTTGCCGTCTATGTAACTCCTCTGTGAAACGGAGATTAAAAATAGGTTCCTACTCTCAGCGTTGTTGTGAAGATTATATGTGCTAATGTATGGAAAGCATTTAGCTCAGCATCTGGCTCGCAGTTAGGTTAGCACTTATTATTGCACTGCCAAATGCAAATCCAGAAAAGATTCCCCCCTTGAGAATGTAGATCTCAGCCTATTTTGATACAGATACATTTGGAGGAAAAAGGAAGGCAGGGCAGGGTCTCTGCGGCTCTCTCGGCTTTCTCGATCAGCAAGTTGCAGGTGCTCAATTGGGAGGGACCAGGCAGAAGTCAGGTTTGCCTGGTGTCTGACGGCAGACCTCTGATAGCACCTGCCGTCAGCTGTCTCCGGAGGGCGCTGCTAGGCCTGGAGGCACCACAGCAAGACCTAGGCTCATGTGTGGGGCCAGCCCAGGCACGCTGAGCCTTGGCCACGGGAGGGTGCCAGATCCTTCTCACTGGCCCCGGAGACTGAAGAGAAAGAAAGAGGGTCGTGGAAAGAGTGCGCGCCTTCCTGGCTTCCCAGGACCGCCATGCCGGGTGGGGATGTAGAGACCGGCATGACCCTGCGGACCGGGACAAGACTCCGGGGAAGCCCAGAGCCTCAGAAACTCTCTGCCCGGCCTCTGTCTGGCTTGCGATGTCAAACTCCCGGGTCTGAAGGAGAACAGACCATTAAGGCATCAAGACAAGGGCTCTGTGGGGGATTAAGGACCAGATCTGATCTGAAGAACCTATACTGAAGTCAGATAAGGTCGAGAGAAGGAGAGAAAAGGGGGTTCCAGAGACAGGGACTCCAGGCAAAGGTAGGAGGTAGCAGAGCCTTTGAAGGCGCATCTGTCCTGCAGGCTGCGCTCCCAGAGCGTGCCGCCAGGATCCAGATTAAACTGTGAAATTATTATTTCGGTCTTAGCGAAAATTCTATTGATTATGAATTCCATCATGCACCAAGATAAGAGCTATGGAAGCACAAAGCTACTTAATGTACAATTATCTAACATGTAAGACATTTGTCAGTTATTATCTGAACTGCAGTTCCTTGTGCCCTACATTACAGTATAAAGCTGTAGAAAAAAGAGAAACACTGCTATTCTGGGCTTTACCTTTTTTTGAGACAAGGTCTCAGTATGCAGCCCAGGCTGGCCTCAAACTCACAGAAATCCTCCTGCCTCAGCCTCCCATTACAGGGGTGCACCACCACACCAAGGAACAAAATTGTTTTTAATCACTACATGTGGAAGCCATAAATTTCCTGTGAATATACCGCAAATTAATGCTTTCCCAACTGTTGAATATTTAGGTGGTTTTCAATTAGTAATTGTATTATGGCATCAAACTCTGTTTACAGTTTGGATTATTTCCTTAGAAGCTATTCTTTTTCTTTTTTTTTTTTTTTTTTTTT
>NW_004955451.1:3041797-3054800 GCF_000276665.1 Chinchilla lanigera | reverse complement strand
TTGAGACAGGGTCTTGCTATGCAGTTCAGGCTGGCCTTGAGCTCACTTTGTAGCCCACGCTGGCTTCAAACTCACAATGATCCTTCTGCGTCAGCCTCCCGAGTGCTGGGATTACAGGCGTGGGCCACAACTCCCGGCTTAGAAACTATTCTTTTTTTTTTTTTTTTTTGGTACCGGAAATCGAACTCATGACCTCAGGCTTGCCAGTCAAGCGCTTATGCCACTGAGCTATATCCCCAGCCCTTAGAAGCTATTCTTGAAAATAAAATTATGAGCTCAAAGAGCCTAAGCATTTTAAGACTCTTGATACATTAGGTCAAATTGTTTTACAAAAAATTTGGTGAAGCCAGGAGTGGTGGCGCACAGTTGTAATCCCAACATGGGGGAGGGAGGAAGATTGCGGAGCGTTTGAGGCCAGCCTGGGCTACATGGTCAGACCCTGTCTCAAAAAAAAAAAAAAGGTCAAACATTCCTTTCTGCATTCTCACCAGTGTTGGATATTTCTATTTAAAGTCAGTATTAACATCTTTGATGAAAAAAAAATCTTTGATAAATAATACTGATACAATTACACTTTTTAATATGTTCAGTTATTTATGTATCATCCATTGTGAACTGTCCAGGACTTTTACCTAGTCACCTAAATGCACACAAAGATAAAAAGTATTAGTAAAATTATACTTTTTAATATTTATGGCTATTTGTATATCATCCACTGTGAACTATCTGTTTAGGACTTTTACCTATACCTAAATGCACCATAAACATTTTAAAATACATTGATTTAGGGGCTGGAGATTTAGCTCAGCAGCACAGCGCCTGCCTGGCAAGCGCAAGGTCGTGAGTTTGATTCCTGGTGGTGGGGGGAACAGGAAAAAAAAAAAGATAAATAAAAAATAAAGTACATTGACTTTTTCTCATCTTAATGATTAGCATTGATTTTCATGATAACACCTTGTTAGAGGGAAGGCAATTCTTTTACGTAGTTGAATTTGACACTGCATCTACTGACTTAATGATTACAAGGTTTTTCCTTATCTAAAAGACAAGATAGGCATTCACAGCTGGGCGTGGTGGCACACCTGTAATCCCAGCACTCGGGAGGCTGAGGCAGGAGGATCGTTGCAAGTTCCAGGCTAGCCTCAACTGCATAGCGAGACCCTGTCTCAAAAAGACCAAAAAAAAAAAAAAAAAAAAAAAAAAAAAAAAAAAAAGATAGGCATTCATTACATTTTCTTCTATTGTTTTAAGATTTTTATCTTCCTAAGATGTGGTATGAATGTAATTATTATATACTGCAAATGTGGACTAATAAGAATAAAAAAAAATTTTAAAGCCAAAAAAAAAAGATTTCATCTTCTTATATTTAATGCTTGAACTTAGCAGGATTGCCTTTTGAGGTATGACATGAGGTGAGACACAGTGTACTCGCAGAGAAAGACAACGTCTGCATGACAGAGCTCCTTGGTGTGTGACAAAGCCGCCAGTCCTTAAGGCGGCGTGGTGCTCAAGGTCTCCCTGACTCCTGGCTGATGTGACGCTGCGCAGCTCATTCTAGGCACTGTACCCATCAGGTGTTCTCTTGCTTTTGTCACGGCCGTCGGAGGATTTCCAAGAATAGAGGTATTTCCTCTACCCCTTGCTGCTTTGAAATAGGGAACCCCTATTTCATTGCTTAATGTATAAAAGATGATAAAATTGAAACACTCGAAGGGGTTCACACGATTCTATTTCAGCCACTCCAGGCCTTGGTGGTCCGAGTACATGACTACAGGAGGTTGGGTACCTGGAGCTGATGTTTCAAAACCTTTATGGTGTCCACGCTGGTTCAAGATTCCTATTCTTAAATCTAGTTGTTGAGCTGAGCTTGGCGTGGTGGTGCACGCCTATAATCTCAGCACACAGGAGGCTGAAGCAGGAGGATCGCTGTGAGTTTGAGGCCAGCCTGTGCTACATAGTGAGTTCAAAGCACTGAACTAGTACATAGCAAGCCCCTGTCTCAAAAAGCAAACAAACAAAAAAAAACAAAAAAACAAAAAAACAAAAACTAAAAAACAGGTTGTTGATAACAATCAGGCTGGCTTCTGCCACAGGGGCTGATTGCAGCCAGGTCCCTGGCTTCTTCCCCTAGGGCACCAGGGCCACTCCGCACTGTAAAAGGCATCAGTTTCAGTGCTGTCGGGCTATTTGTGTCAGATAAACCAAACCTGAGAGAGAAACAAGCAAGCCTTCAACTGCTAGAAAGCTTTATCTAATTCCATATTCCAGGGAAACTTTTTCTTCCTTTTAGGAAGGTTAATTTTGGTCCAGTGAAAGCAGAGGCCTGTAGGAATCCCCGAAATAACTCCATGCCTTTGGTGAGTCTGGCTGTGTACAAAGTGCAAGGCCACCATATAGATAACCGTGGAACTCTGATGCAATTCTCGGAGTGGGCCAGGAGTGGCGCTGTGGCTAATGATCAAGAAACCTGGCTCCGCCCCAGCCTGGGAGGTTGCTCAGGTAGAGCCGCCCAACACGGTGTTTGTTACATAACTGAGGCTCCGCATGGCACAAGGCAACGCCGAGACTTAGACTTAGCAATCTGTACAATGGTCTTTCTCTCATTTTCCTTCTGGGAGCAGACGATGATCATGGATGGAGGACTCATAGAAGTAGTTATTTTTCTGAGGTAGAATTCCTTATTCTTTAATACAAAAGGCCTTGGGACTGGAATGAAGGAGGTGGAGGGACTGATAAAACTACCACAAATCCCAGCACTCAGGAGGCTGAGGCAGGAGGATTACTGTGAGTCTGAGGCCAGCCCGAGCTACATGTGCATTCAACGACAGCCTGGACTCTATAGCGAAACCTTCTCAAAACAAAGACCTACCACAAAAGGAGGAGGTCAGTTAGCCCTGTTGAAGTTCTCTGACTCCGAAAGGACCACACAGGACAGATCATCCATGGTGCCAGATCACCAGACTGTGTTGGTGATGGTCCCCCTTCTGTCACAGGGAAGCTCCTCCATCCCGTGTTTAAAGGCACTTTCCTCCAAGTCCCATGTTCAGCCAGGACTCTGGGACCCAAGATCATAGATAACACAGGTTGTGGGGGATACATGCTCTAACGATGGCAGAAATATGGCAGAAGAGTAAGTTTTCCCAGATGTAGTTGGGCCATAGGCCTCCAATGGGAGCCAGAAATCTAGTGTGATATTCATTTTAAATGCCCCTAGTTGGTTCCCCCACTCTTGGAACTTTGAGACAGGGTCTTGTTATGTAGTTCAGGCTAGGACTTGAACACTCAGACTTACTATGTAGCTCAGGCTGGACTTGAACACACAGTGATCCTCTTGCCTCAGCCTCCGATACTGGGATTACAGGGGTGGTGCCACCAGATCCAGCAAATGCTCCTAGTTTCTATCCATGCTCCAAGAGCCTCAAGTCAGGCGGCAGTGGGACCAGTGAAACCAGGGAAAGTTGCCTAAGGCCCCGGAATTCATCGCTGGTGTAACCTGAAGACTGGAGCTCACAACCCGAGCTCTGCTGGGCTGTGAAACATCTCCTCCTGTGCCTGGGGACCAGGCTGCTCACAGGACAAGGCCCAGCAGAGAGCACTGGCGGGCTGGGTGCACTGCGGCCTTGGCAGCGACGAATGAGTGGCCTGCCCTTTCCCACACACGCGCGGCCACCTCAGTGAGCAGCAAACAGGAAATGCCAACCGGCTGAGTTGAAACATATCTTACATTATTTGGCCAACTGTTTGGTTTAATTACGTGGATACATTTGTCTCTGCTGTTATTTTTAAACTAACATTAAATCTTAATTTGGTCCTCGTAAATGGTGACAAAGGAACAGCATCGCAATTTGCCTGTTTTCCTAAAGATCTTCCTGTTAATACAAATGAATATTTTTATTTCCCTAAGTAAATGAGACAACACCATGGTTACCACTGAATACAACCACCGCGTTGATTGTCATCGGAGGAACAAGCACGGTACAGGGCTAGGAACTGGTAACTTGTTCCCAGGGGAATGTTTACATTTGATTTATTATTTTGTTTTGAGACAGGGTCTTGCTATGTTGCCCAGGCTAGTCTTGAACTGGGCTCAAGCAATCCTTCTGCCATGGCCTCCCAGGCGGCTGGTATTACAGCATAAACCGCCACACCCAGCTAATGTTTATATTAATCCGCCCTCTTACCCGCCACCTTTGCCTTCTCAGGCAAAAGTTGAGCTCATCAGATTTCCATGATATGAATTTTGATTTGTGTATGCAGGGGTGATGATATTTTGTAACTGCACCATAAGTAGATCTGTGCTCTGAGTTACTTTACAAATTGTGAAGCGACAGATTTGCCCCGATCTATCAACTTCCTGCCATCAAAGTCTGGATTCATTAGAGCTCCTCAAGCAGACACCGCAGAAATAGACTGGCTCTGGATAATCTGAGGAGAAAATAAATGTTTTAGGAAGATGAGAGAAAGCTGGAGAATTGTGTGGAGGACAGGAAGCAGGACAGACAGCTCACAAGTTTAGGCGGTAGGAAGTCCCCAAGGGTCTGAGGCCACAGAACTGGGACCAATAGGTGCCAACCAGATTTTCAGCGTCCAGGTCATGCCATCCAAGATTCAAGTCCAGGAGCTAGGAGTGTAGCATGGTGATTGTCCTGGTCAATTTCCTCCTCACTGGGACAAAATACCTGGCACCCACAATTTAAAGGAGGAGAGGTTTATTTTGGCTCATGGTTACGGTCCCTGGTTGGCCCGCCTCGAGGCAGAAAGAGGATGGCAGAGGGGTGTGAAGGCAGGAAAAGGTGTCAGCGAACGCACCACAGCAAGATGCAGAGAGAGAACGGTAGAGGCCAGAAAGAGGTCTGAGTATAGTTCCCCATGATCCAGTCGCCTTCCAAAAACCATGGTTTGTGTCTGGATGTTCCCCCAAAGCCTAACGTGGTCATAGAACTTTTTTTTGGAGGTGGCTAACTCTCTAGCATGTGCAATGCTGGGACTAAGGGTGGGCGATTGCTTGATTGGAATCGCCCTAATCCCGGTGGACTGGGGACAGTATAAGGGACAGAAAGGGGCTTATGTCCCCCCTTTTCTCTTGTTGCTTTGCTGTCTTCTGCCGCCACCATGAACCGTTGCCCCTTGCCATGCGCCACCCTGCCTTGGAGCCAACCCATGATGGACTGAAACCTCCACAGACTGTGAGCTAAATAAACCTTTCCCCCTTTAACTCTGCGTGTCAGGTATTTTGTCTCAGTGATAAGAAAAGTAACCAACACGCACACCCATGGCTGCAAGGGGGAAAATGAAAAGATTCAAGTCTGGGGAGACAGCCTGTTTGCCGAGCTTTTTGAGTAGAGGTGAACAGCTTTTTGGATAGAGGCAGTTTGATTTCTGGTCCCACCACGACAGTACACATCAGGAGGGTGGTGTGGTCCCAGTTGCAGTGTTGTAATCAAACTAAGCCCTATGCGAAACGAGGGCTTTAGGTGCCTGCTGTCCAAAGCTGCTGCCATCCTAGGTGTCCCAGGTACTCTCAGCTTGTGCAGCTCCTACCAGGTCAAACGTTGAATTCTCACCGCTTCTAGCCCCCACATATCATGGACACCTACCACTGAGACCAAAACCCTGGATGCAGTGAGGAAATTTCTTATCATCACAACTTTCGTAGCCAACAGGAAAGACTTCCAGTCAATGAAGACATGATAGTTCTGTTTTTAGGCCTCTGAAATTCAATGGGGAGTTTTCAGTTTTCAGTTTGCCAAGTGAGAGGATTTGGGTATCAGTATCACATCCAGCAATACTTTTTTTTTTTTTTTCTGAGACAGATCTTTCTAAATGGCTAAATTGCCCAGGCTGGCCTTGAGTTTGTGATCCTCCTGCCTCAGCCCCCGAAAGTGCTGGGATTACAGGAGTGCGCCACCATGCCCAGTTTCATGTGTGAATACTTCTTGCAAAAGCCATGCCTGTCCTAACACGAGGCACAGTTTTCATCTCGCTCCAACCAACATCAGGGTGGCGACTGCTCTCTATCAGCTGTTCTCCCTGAGCACAGCTCCCTTGGCAGGGCTCAGGGATTGTGCTGGTCCTGAAGTCTTCCAGCCACTTCTCTCCTGAAACAAAGACTCCCGGTCCTCTCCCTTGATGTCCCAGAAACATACAAATCAGGTCCCCGGTGTGACAAACTTCACCCATCAGCTTGTGATAGGGTGTGCAAGGCAGGGGTGCAGAAGAGTCTGTGTTGTGCTCAGAAGGCTAAAGAATAGACTAAAATCACGGGGCAGGTACAAGGTAGAGTCCGCTCAGGGAAGCTGAATTGCTTGAAACTCCAGCTTGAATCATACAGCAACAGAAGGCAGCTAATCTGCCCTCCACCGCATATGGAGCCATTCTGATAAGAATCAGCATTGTGGGAATAGGGTCAAGAGTCCAGAGGACTCGCAGGGCTGAGGAATGTGTGTTGCTGGCATTAAAGCCCTAAATGCACTTTCCCACAGAAACACGGTTACAAATAGTGGTCAGGGTCCTCAGCATTATTAGTACAATATTTCAGGTACATTAGGGGGCCGTAAGCTTTTGTGGGCTGGCGCTGGGGAAGGGCCACCGTTTGTAACGTTGTTTCTGTAGGAGACCTTGCTCCCGGTTCCAGACAACAGACCAGCAAATAAACTAATGAGCTGGGAATTGCCTATTTTGAGGCTTTTCACCAGTAAACACAATAGATTCGCAGGCTTTCATAGTCAGTCACACTGAGCTTATAGCCTTGTGGTCTATGGTGTTGGCTCTGAGCCCAGAAATTGTGCGCTGCTGCTCTGTCCTCTGTCTGCTGAACGTTTGATTTAAACCCCCTGCACCTCCAGAGCCCTTCGGCCAAGGCTGCCTCCACCCGGGGCCCAGCCGCGGGCGGCCGTTGGGGCAGGAGCTGAGCGCCTCTAATTCTAAACTTGGTCCTGAAACCTTGCGGAATTACAAAAAGATAATAAGGCTACAATGCCTGGGTACTTAACCTTCAGAAATAAAAACACCACCTGTACAGATGAACTCTGAAATTGGGGGTTGTCGTGGCCATGTAAAATCTCACCCTACACGGTTACCTCAGGCGTCTCCTCTTCTGGAACGGTGGCGAGGCGAAGGGTGGGGACAGAATTAGCACGCAGAGTTCGGGCCAAGTGTCTGGACCAAACAGAAGCGTTCAGGGATGGAGACCGGAGCCATGGCGTAGAGACGTCATTTTGGGAAATGGAGACAACATGCAGGATGCGTCAGGCCCGGCTTCTGGGAGGGTGTGGGGAGGCGGGCCAGGAAGAATCGGGACAGGGTGTCTCCAGGCTCCGGGGCTGGGCTTGTCTACCCGGCAGATGGTCTCTGTCTGGCAAATGTGGAATCGAGGCCAGGAAATCGGTAATCACAGAAAAGTGCGGGCAAGTGTGGGAAAGTCCCGCCACGGAGGCCACCTCTCCTAGGCGGTAGAGGAGGCGATAGCTAAGAACAGGGGAGATGGTCCCGTGTCTGAAAGAACTCATAGATCCGAAAACCAGAGAGACACAAGCTGTGCAGCACCGTGGTAGGTCAGGAGGCAGAGGAGGCTTGAACGGGGCTCCCCGAGGCAGGCTGGGTTGGCGTCAGATCCACACACAGGGCATTTGTACATTTAGTTAGTCAGTTAGTGACTGAGGCAGTACTGGGGAGTGAACCTAGGGCCTTTGCGCTGAGCAATATCCTCAGCCTTTTTCTAAAATTTATTCTGAGACAGGGTCTCACTAAATTGCTAAGACAGGTTTGAATTTATTACCCTACTGTGTCGGCCTCCCAGAGTGCTGGGATTACAGGTGTGTGCCACCATGACTAGCAGGATGTTGATTTGATTTTTTTTTTTTTTTTTTTTTTGTGAGACAGGGTCTCACTAAATTGCCAAAGTGAGCCTCAAACTCATGGAGATCCTCCTGCCTCTGCCTCCTGAGTGCTGGGATTACAGGGGTGCTCCACCATGCCCAGCATTTTTAAAAAAGAAAATCTAGGATTCAGCTTATTAGGGAAGTAGCAGAAAATTGTGTAAACCTAAGAGCGGACAAAGGGGACAAGGTGAAAAAAGTGAGAAACTCAAATTCAGTGGGTGAAGATGCACCTTGGGGCAGACAGGTATCTGGAATGGAGCAGGGGATTCATCCCTGAGCATGTGTCACCGTGTGCTTGTAGGTTCTCCTATAGCTTACTACTCTAGATGCCACCTTCCGCCACCACCTTTGGGAGCCCACAGCCCACTCTAATCCCCACACTTCTGCTTCTCTGTCCTTCACTAGCCATTCTATTTGTGTCCTATGGATCCCCTGTCTGTTGGTAAATGCATTCTGCTTCCTCAATTTCTTCACAGAACTCGGCGGCGGACACCTCTTCAGAATATCTTGCCCGCTCATGACGACGGTCACAGCGCTGCCCTCACTCCCCATGGTAGGCTTGTGGCTTCCACTCTAGTCAAAGTGGCCAAGCTCCCCCAGCTCCCGCCAACGCCCCACACCCTGCTGGCCACAGAGAGCTAGAATTGGTTTCTGTTCAGTGCAGCCCGCGACCGAGCTAATCTGCTTCACCTTCTGGTCTGAAATGAAACCTGGCTTCCCCTCCAAGGTTACCACTTCCCCTGCAGTCTTTTAAAGTCAAAGCTATTTTTCTCGCAGGGCTTGCATATCGGGCGGCACTAGCAGCCTTCATCTCGTTCCCCAAGACCCTTCTGAGCCATTTCTCCTTTGTTCTGGTCTGAAGACCTCCTGCCCCAGGGAGGATCATGTGCTTGACTTCTGGCCGTTTTTTTTCATCTCTGTCGTTCACCAACTGGTCTTAGTCTCACATTTATTAAAAACTCTCCTCCCCTCTTCAGCCTGAGGGAGGAGAAAAGGATCTTGCAGGCTCCATGGTCTGCCCAGGCAGCTGAGTTGCTGGGTGATCTAAACACAGCATCTTCACCTAGAGGCTGCCTCACTGGGCTCCTGCCGCCACCCGTCTCCTATGTCACCGGGGGAACAGTTCTAACTGGCGTCTCAAGTGCTATCACTGTCCAAAGCAGCTCCCGCCTGATGCAGCCTTAGGAGTCGAGGCCTCGACTGAGTTCTCAACCTACTGGACCAACTCTCTTTTTTTATTTGACAGAGTCTCACTATACAGTTCAGGCTGGCCTTGAGCTTACTTTGTAGCCCAGGCTGGTCTCAACTTGCAACGATCCTTCTGCCTCAGCCTCCCAAGTGCTGGGATTATAGGCATGTGCCACCATGCCCGGCTTTTTTGTCTTTTTGAGACAAGGTCTCGCTATGCAGTTCAGGCTGGCCTTGAGTTCACTCCGTAGCCCAGGCTGGTCTCGAACTCTCAAAGATCCTCCTGCCTCAGCCTCCCGACTGCTGGGATTACAGGTGTGCACCACCACATCTGGTTGGATCAACTTTGTACTTGTTTTCAATGGCTTTCCCTCTCTTCCTCTAGTAACCCTTCACTACGGTTTCCAAGCTCCACACACCCAGCCACAGTTCTGTTTTGTTATTCTGATCACTTACTCATTTATTGATTACAAATATTGAACAAATATTTACTACGCGTGTACGCTGTGCCATGTGCAATGACATGGGTTTGTCAGGGAGCAGCTCCCAGCTCAGGAAGGAGGGACAGCCAGTCATCCTGTGCAAAAGCACACCCAGGACCCGGGATGAGACCTGGGTCGGGGCCGGGGAGCGGGGGGTGGGGTGGTGGGGGTGGGGAGCTGCAGGAAGAAACAGCTTGAGCAAAGCTGGGAGTTAGAGTTGAGCAGGGCTGGAGGAAGTGAAACAAAAACCCTGTGTAGCTGGAGACAGAAAGTCAGAAGGTGCAGCAAGGTGAGGCCGGGCGAGGGGGGAGCAGGAAGATCTGCATTTTGAAAAGACCATTGGCAAGAAATGACTCAGTGAAACACAGGGTTGTTTTTTTTTCAGGGCAGCGAAACTTTTGTATGCTGTTGTAGTGGTGGATATAACACGATACGGTGGCCCAAACCCTCAGAACTGTACAAGAGTGAACCCTAATGTAAATGTGGACGTTAGCTGATAGTAAAGATTTAAACTGGACGTGGTGGCACGTGCCTCTAATCCCAGCACTCGGGAGGCTGAGGTCAGCCTGGGCTACACAGTGAGTTCAAGGCCAGCCTGGACTACACAGCAAGACTCTGTCAAAAATTTAAAAATTAAAAAAAAAAAAAAGAAACTGGGCGTTGTCGCACATGCCTGTAATCCCAGCACTCAGGAGGCTGAGGCAGGAGGATCATTGCGAGTTTGAAACCATCCTAGGCTACAAAGTGAGCTTAAGGCCAGCCTGAACTGCATAGCGAGACCCTGTCTAAAAAAAAAAAATAGGGAGGGGAGAGAAAGGGGATATAAAAAAAGTTAAGATGTGTTGTGTACATGTACCAGCTACCCATGAGGAATGTAGTGTTTATGGGCTGCAAACACATACTAACAAAAATAAAAATCAAAAAAAGAAAGAGAGAGAGAAAACTGTTCCAGAAATCCAGGCGTGAGAAGCTAGTGCTTAGTTCATGGTACTTATGGGAAAAGTAAAATGTCTAGAAGGTGATTTTTTTTTTTTTTTTTTTTGTCTTTTTGAGACAGGGTCTCACTGTGCAGTTCAGGCTGGCCTTGAGCTCACTTTGTAGCCCAGGATGGTCTCGAACTCGCAACGATCCTCCTGCCTCAGCCTCCTGAGTGCTGGAATTACAGGTATGTGCCATTGTGCCCAGCTGATTTTTTTTTTTTTTTTTGGTAGCAGGAATTGAACTCAGCACCTTGTGCTCACCAGGCAGGCACTGTGCTGTTGAGCTATCTCCCTGGTCCTTTGTTTTGTTTTTTGAGACAAGGCCCCATTATGTAGCTTAGGCTGGCCTTGAACTCACTACATAGTCCATAGCCTGGTTTTAAATCTGCAGTGATCCTCCTGCCTCAGCCTCCTGAATGCTGGGATTACACATGTGCACTGCCATGCCCAGCTTTTAGAAGATGGTATTAATAAAATTTGGTGATGGACTAGATATGGGACAGGGATTGACAGCCACTGAGGGTTCTGGCTTTCCCAACTTGATGATGAAATTGATGTCATCTACCAGGATGGGGTCTTAGGACCATTTTATCAACTTCATCACTATATGGTGAGAAACTGTCGAGGATATGGATTCTCACTGTGCGTAGAAACGTAATGCTGACATGAAATTCATGCCTGCTTTTCAGGTCTGATCTTGAACATTCCCTTCTCCACTCCATTTACAAAAGAGATCATGTCATGAGGCTTTTTTGTTTTGTTTTGTTTAGGGTATGGGAATTGAACAGGGAGTGTTGAGTTGTAGCTACAGACCTTTATTATTTCTCAGACAAGGTCTCACTAAGTTGCCCAGGCTGGTCTTGAATTTGTGATCCTCCCAGTAGCTGGGATGACAGGCATGCACCACTGCACCTAGCCCATGAGTCCTATTCTTGCTTGGACCATTCATTAAAATAGGCAAGATTGCCAGGCGTGGTGGTGCACGCCTGTAATCCCAGCACTTGAGAGGCTGAGGCAGGAGGATCATTTGTGAGTTTGAGGCCCTCCTGGGCTACAAAGTGAGCTCAAGGCCAGCCTGAACTGCATAGCAAGACCCTGTCTCAAAAAGACAAAATAATAATAGGCAAGATTGGGCCGGGGATATAGTTCAGTGACATAAGTGCCTGCCTGGCAAGCACAAGGTCCTGAGTTTGATTCCCAGTACCAGAAAAAAAAAAAAGATAGGCAAGATCAATTCTCCTCCCTGGGCCTTGGCTGAACCTGGTGTTCTCTAATGGGCAGGACAAATCAGCAACAAGGAAAGCTGGTGGGCTCTGAAAGTGAGGTCTTCAGATACCCAGATACCTTCATGCCTCTGTCCTTGCTTCAAGGCTTTGCATTGAACTCTGATCATCTAATTCTCTAGCCCGACTCAGGTCCTGGCAGTTCTGCAGTTCCTAGATTCCTGCCTCTGTGTTCCAGGACCGAAACTAGGCTCTGCGGGAGTTACCATAACCTCAAGGAGCCCTGGTCTTCTCACACCAAGTACTTCTCTCCAAGTCAGATTTGGGACGTGCTGCCAGATGGTCCCAGACGAAGCTCAATTCTCTGTGTGGTTTTTATCTTCAGACAATAGAACAAACGCACCAGCAACCTGTTCCCGAAACCCGAATAAATGAACCCCCAAGAGCCCCCAGGCCCTCGGTCAAGCTGGCTCCAAGGCTCACAGCCTTCCTGTTGCAAGGTACCACGGCACCGAACACTCCACCAACCCGGCCCTGCCGCCTTTGCTGCCGGCCGGCAATCACTGCCCTTCAGTCTGACCTCCGCCTAGACACGCTCTGTGGTTTCCTGCAGGGGGACTCCAGGTCATACGCTAGGTTGTGCCATGGGGCCTTTGCACAGCTTGTGGAAAATGCCACGGCTTTTCTAAAATACCTCGGGGAGAGCTGCCTAAACAAACACGGTGACTCAAGGTCTGGCCTGAGAGTTGGGGCTCTGCTGAAACCCATGTGCTTGGGCCCAGGGAATCCCTGAGAAACAGGCTTCTTTCAAAGGATCACTGAGTTACCCCTATCCAGGGCTACGGCCCTTGGCACAGTTTCCCAAGCCTCCCTCTGGCCATCATTGGAGTGATAACTGAAGCCTCGTGCTATGTTCCACCCGCTCCTGCTCTCTGCCCTGCACCCTGCCTAGAGCCCCCAAATCAAACGAGACCCCTCAGCAAAGGAAACAACCAGCACAGTGAAGAGTGGGAAAAAATTTTTGCTGGGTATTCCTTGGATAGAGCACTGACATCTAGAATATATAAAGAACTCAAAGAAAGAAAAAATTAGACTCCCCAAATAAAAGATCCAATCAAAAGGTGGGCAACTGGAATGAATACGTACTTCTTAGAAGGCCAAATGGCCAGTAAGTACAGGAAAAAATGTTTGACATTGCTGGCCCTTACAGAAATGCAAATTGCTGGGTGTGGTGGCGCACGCCTGTAACC
>NW_004955451.1:3023920-3040237 GCF_000276665.1 Chinchilla lanigera | reverse complement strand
CTCTGACAAATGATGAGCTGAATGGGAGCACAGAGTAGGTGCTCAGTATTTACTTTTCGAACTAATGAACAAATGCATGAATAAGGCGAAACGCCTGCAGGGTCAGGAGAAGCTGGAGAAGTCAGCAGAGGACGTAAATGAATCAAACGTTTGACTAATCCAGTTCTGAGTAAGCCACGATCTGAGTAAGCAGAACCTGTGATGCAAACGGACACCCGAGGAGCTGCCGTGAGAGCCGGCGGCAGCGAGCCGAGCGCGCGGCGCGGAGGGCGTGGCTGAGTCACACCCCAGCGCATTCTCAGAGCTGCGGCTGACGTTTTGGAACTGCCTCGCCTCCGCCCCCCATTCCTGTTCTTCCTGACTCTGATTGCTCACCTTCCCCTGGGTTTCCGTAAATGCGCATCTTTACAACAATCACTTTTTATTAAAAGTAAATTGCCGCATCTTGGTAGTCTTGGCTTTGGGGAGTTTTGGGGACAGACAGGGGCCCCGAGGGATCCTGTTATTTATCTCATAAAGCGCAAGATGCCTTTTGTGAGCAGTATGGTGGCAGCCTTTATGGAAACGTCGTGACACGTTGGAATTGTTTTTGTTTTAAATTTTTTTGAAAGGGATGTTACTATGTAGTTCAGGCTGGCCTTGAACACAGTGATCCTCCTGCCTCAGCCTCCCAGGTGCAGGTATAGCAGGCACTGAACACCACCGCCGGCCATCCACTGGAATTGGAAGTGGAGACAGTTCAGCTCACTCTAGAACCTTGGCGTATTTACCATATTTATTACCACACGTTTGCTTATTTCTGTTTGTTTTGCAGTGCTGGAGTTCAAACCCACAGCCTTGGGCATGCTAAGCAACTGATTACCGCAGAGCCACTGAGCTATATTTACAGCCCCAATTACCTTTCTTTTTCACTTTCTTTCTCTATTTATTTAATACTAGAGATTGGAACCAGGACCTTGCACTGTGCCATAGAGCTACATCCCAACTCTTTTTTTTTTTTTTTTTTTTACACAGGTTCTCGATGTGTAGTGCAGACTGACTTGAAACTCACAAAGATCCTCCTGAGTGTTGGGATTATAGGTATACGCCACCATGCCTGGTGTCCATCTCTATTTTAGACATTTCTCTTTAAGTCACTAAATTGCCAGGCTGGGTTCATACTTGTGATCCCCTGCCTCAGCCTCCCAGAGTGCTGGGGTTAGAGGCATGTACCACCATGCCTACCTCCCAGGTCTTTTGACAGGGTCTATATAGCTCACACTGGTTTTTTTGGGTTTTTTTTTTTTTTTCTTTTTTTTGTCTTTTTGAGACAGGGTCTCGCTATGCAGTTCAGGCTGGCCTTGAGCTCACTTTGTAGCCTAGGCTGGTCCTGAACTCGAAACGATCCTCCTGCCTCAGCCTCCTGAGTGCTGGGGTTACAGGCATGCGCCACCATGCCCGACTGTTTCACCTTTTTGTTGTGTTTTGTTTTGTTTTTGAGACAAGGTTGTACTATGTAGTTTAGGGTGGAACTGAACTCACTATGTAGTCCAAACTGGCCTCAAACTCACTGTGATCCTCCTGCCTCAGCCTCCCAAGTACTGGGATTACAGGTGTGCACCACCACAACAGCTCAAAGTAGATCATTTTATCATCATCAGTACTTATTGCTTGATTATTATGAATCATCGGACAGCCACACTGTCAGTTACCTCCACGGTCTTGAGCCTGTTTTTGTGCCTGAATATGAATTTTCTATTGATGCTGTGATACACAGAGTGGCCTGAACAAACAAATTTCCTGTTTTGCAGCTCTGCGTGGTAGAAGTCAGATATGGACCTCTCAGGGCTAAAGGCAGAGCTATTCTTCTCCTGAAGCCCTGGGGAAGAATCTGGCTCCTCATCTGCTTCTGCAGGAGGCCTGCATCCTTGGCTCCCAGCTCCGCCTTCCCTCTTGAAAGCCAGCAATGGCGAGTCCTGTCTCCTTCACCTCTCTGACCTTCTCTCGTGGTCCGTCTCCCTCAGATGCTGTCAGCTAGGACACGCTCTCCTCTTTCAAGGATTCCTGAGATTAAATGGGGCCCACCTGGGAAATCCAGAATAATCTCCCCATGTCAAGGTTGTTAACCTTAATTACATCTGCAAAGTCCTTTTTCCAAAGCAAGATAATACATTCAGGGATTCAGACATAGATCTTTTGGGGGAGCAATTATTTGGCTATGATACTATAATTACCCGTCCCTCTGTGTTCTGATAATATCTAGCTAGGAACAAGGCAGCAATCAAGCGTGTCAAAAAACTCCAAGTCATTAGAAGGAGGGAACCTTATAATAAGAAGGAAGACAGCCGGGTGTGGTGGCGCACGCCTGTAATCCCAGCACTCATGAGGCTGAAGCAGGAGGATCGTTGTGAGTTCGAGACCAGCCTGGGCTACAAAGTGAGCTCAAGGCCAGCCTGAACTGCATAGCGAGACCCTGTCTCAAAAAGACAAGCAAAAAAAGTAAGATACAGCTCTTCCCATTAAAGGTCAATGAAAAAGGCCGGGAGTGGCACATACTGGGTGCCCTTCACTTCGGTGTGTCAGGACATGAGACTGATCTCAGTCAGCCGCCACAACTATTCTTCCCAGTTAGTATTATCTCCATTTTATAGTTGAGGAAGCTGAGACTCAGGGGTTAAAAATAATTTGTGCAAAGTCACACATGCCAACTAGAGCTGTCAAGCCCTGATCACACACACTTCCCACTGCGTCGTGCAGCCTCCCAAACACTCTGGAACTCCGCTCATCTTACAGAAATGGGTATACCACCAGAGGAAGGGTCCCTCGCGGGCTTTAGGGTGGGCTTTCTTGGACTCCTTTTGGCTTTTTTTGTTTGTTTTTTGAGACAAGTTCTTACCGTGTTTCTCAGAATGATTTTGAACTTCTGAGTCAAGGAATCCTCCCACCTCAGCCTCCCAAGTAATTGGAATGATAGGCATGCATCACCGCCTCGGGCAGGACTCTTTAATTAAAGGTGGAATTGGACCAGGCGCGGTGGCACATGCCTGTGATCCCAGCTCCTAGGAGGCTGAGGCAGGTGGATCAGCCTGGGTGGGCTACATAGTGAATTCAAGACCAGGCTGGAATACCTACTGGTATGAGGCCCTGTCTCCAAACAAGCAAAAAAAAGGGATATAATAGGCATTGCATACCTAAAGGAAAAGATGCTCCAGCCCAGAATGCTTCCCCTATTTCCTGCTATGGTATATAACCAGAAAGACTACTAGGCACCCTCATTTTTTTCTGAAAGAGACATGCATAATCCTGCCTTGTCAGTAAGTGGGACGGCTGTGGATGTGAGCGTTGCCAATAGGGACTTACTGACCAAATCCTCTCTCCAACCCATCCTCTCTTTCCATGAATGGCACTCAGTGAACCTGGATCCAGGAAGCCAGACAGCCCAGAAATACCCTTCAAGGAACTTGATCAAGCCGGGCGTGGTGGCACACTCCTGCAATCTCAGCACTTGAGAGGTTGAAGCAGGAGGATCACCGTGAGTTCAAGGTCCACCTGGGCTACATAGTGAGCTCAAGGGCAGCCTGAACTGCATAGCAAGACCCTATCTCAAAACACAGAAATAAATAAGAGACCTGATCAAATTTCACCCTCTCTCCTACCCAAGCCAGTTCCTATCACCAGCAAGAGTGGAGGCCACACTGTCTCAGGATGCGTTCTCACGGGAGAACTAGAATGGCCTCTCTGCGGTGAGGGCAGGCATTGTTGCTGCGGCAGAGCCCGCTGCTCCCCGCGGGTCTGATACCTGCCTGTTCTCTCCCCGCTGCCTGCCCCACTCTGCCGCCCTTTCCACATTTCCTGTGACCTCTCTGAGGCCGACTGTTTGATCACCAGCTCTCCTTTCTGCAGACTGTTTGCATGTACTTTGGTCATCCTATCTTGTTCTGCCCTCTGCTATCTATTTACTCTTGATTTCTGTGGATTAATTAGCCTTTGTCTTATTACTGCCCAGACCTTTGCGTTTCTGGTCATGGCCTTGTTCTCTCAAACCCTCGGCCTGCTGCAAGGTCGGTCTGACTGCCATTTCTCTCCAGAATCCTATCTAGGCAGACCTGGCGTATACCGCTTTGGAGATGGCTTCCCTGAGGCCTTTCTAGAATCAAAAGCAGTCTATTGAGGTCAGCAATAATCCAGGAGTGTGATGTTTTTCTTGATTCTTGCGATTTCTTAATGTTTGCCTTTTTATTGTATAATGAGATTTTGGTGTTTAATCTGTATTCTGTTTGTTTTTTGAGCTAGGGTCTTGAATGTAATTCAGTTGGCTTTGAACTCGCTATACAGCCCAGGCTGGCCTTGAACTCACAATCCTCCTGCCGCACTAGTCTCCCTAGTGGTGGGATTATTGGCTTGGGACACCATGCCTGACTAACTTGTATTCTTTTATTTATTTATTTATCTTTTTGAGACAGGGTCTCACTATGCAGTTCAGGCTGCCCTTGAGCTCACTTTGTAGCCCAGGCTGGTCTCAAACTCACAGTGATCCTCCTGCCTCAGCCTCCTGAGTGCTGGGATTACAGGCATGTGCCACCATGCCCGGCTTTAATTTATATTCTTGAAATGCACTCTGCTGTACCTCCAGATGTCATTTGGAGGAGCCTAGCCACGTGTGATTCCTCTACTGTAATGACACCTGCCCTCTCTGCAAATGCAAATCCTGGTGTTTGGCAGGACACAACCAGTCCGGTCACAGCCAGCACTACCCAGATCTCCACCTCTTGGTTCTCAGGGGGAAGGGAAAGAACGCTCCTGCGGGCCTAGCTGTGAGGAGCATTGTGGGAGGGCGCCCTGGGTGAACCAATGAGGTTGGCCGGTTAAGACAGCTTGCAGGCTTCCCAGCACAGAGCCACAACAATCAGAAGGGCCCTGCCAAGGGTTGAAGCTGGACTAGAGGACCAAGATTACCTTAGTAAACCTCTCACTGAAGTGAGTGGGCAGAGCGGCAGAAGTTAGGCGCAGGATGGCGGGAGGGTGGGAATGGAGACCATCGGGTGAGAGCGGTGGCTTTGTAGAAAGAAGGGTGTGGAAATTAGCAGCTCCGAGCTTTCTACAGAGACTTTTTCAGCTTCTGTGAATTAGGAAAGCGCTACAGAAGGGCTAAGCTATTTTGGACAAAAATTGTATACACTTTCCTCTCCTCTACATTCTGGCTTCTTTGTATTGGTGACATCCCCACTTCTGTCCTGTCCCCGTCTCCAAGGCCCCCTCTGGCTCTTAGGCTTTTGGTTCCCAGAAGATCTCAGCTGTGCTGGCTTTGATGATCTGGATATTTTTCCATTGTCTTAGGTGACTATTTTTACATTTCCGCCGACAACATCTCTGCCCGACCCCTTAGAGATCGATGGCATCTTCTCCCATCACCACTGCTCCACGAAGGGGTGACCAGGAGAGAGCAAACGAGAGCCGCTGGAACCGAGCAAGCCCAGCAGGATCCTCATCACCTTCTCTGCCACGCTGTGCCCGCTCCCACTGCCTCTTTGCACTGTGTTACTGTACGTAGCAAAACTTGTGCAAGTTGGCTGGGGAATCGTACACAGGGGCCCACTAGGGTCCGTTCTCCACGGCAGGAGGTCTTTCAGGGTTCGGTCCTCATCCCTTTCTCCTACTCGTTCCTTGGTTCCCTTCTTGTTTCATCTATATTGGTTTTATACCTCAGAGGCCCTCTAGGACAAGGAGGGTGATAGTCATCCTAGCCTGCTTCCTCTAGGTTGTCAAATACCATGATTTCTACTTGCAAAGGGGGCAGATATCCATTACAGCAAAGGAATCCCACATTGCTTGGCTTCTGCAAATGACAAATGGGATTTTTGTTTTTTGTTTTTTTTTTTTTGAGACAGGGTCTCACTGTGCAATCCAGACCGGCCTTGAACTCACTATGTAGCCCAGGATGGCCTCAAACTCATGGCAATCCTCCTGTCTCAGCCTCCTGAGTGCTGGGATTATAGGCACGTGCCACCATGTCTAGCTCCAAATGACAGCTGGGAGCAACTAAAATTCTTGTACCCAGCCACTAAACCTGAGTGTCTGTTATAATTGCATTTCAGGAGAAAGCAAGGGCAATTTTCTATCACTGGCTCCATTCATGTACACCACATCTAGGAAAACACATGAATCACAAGTATACAGCTGGATGAATTTCTGCAGAATGAACACATCCCTTCCATCAGTACCCAGATCAGGAAACAGCACCTTGGGCCAGGGATGTAGCTCAGCGGCACAACGCCTGCCTGGCGATTGTGTGGCTGTGGGTTTGATTCCCGGGAACAAAACAAAAAACAAACAAACAAAAACAGCAACAAAAAAAGCACCTTACAAGCACCCAGTCCTCTCATGTCCCCATCTGGCTATGGTTCTCCACATGAAAACCACCTTTTGGACTCCCAACATGATTTGTTTTAGAGTTTCATATAAATGGAATATATTATTACTATGATGATTATGATGATGATTATCATTATTTTGTGTGGCTTTTTTGTTTGACAGTATGCAGCGTTCATCCACGTATGCAATCATAGCTCATTCTTTTTGATTGCTGTACAGCTTATTGTATGAATATGATGTTCTTTATCCATTCCGCTACTGGACACTCGGGTTGTTTCTAGCTTTTGGCTATGGGGAAGCATCCTGCTATATACATTCTTGTGCATGTCTTTTGATGAACATATGTATGCATATTCGTTGAGTGTGTGCTTAGGAGTAGAACTGTTGGTTAAAAAGTATGTGCATATGTTCAGTTTTAGTAGATTCTGCCAAACAGTTTTCCCAAGTTGTAACCAAGGAGATTCTTTTATTTTTCCTAAACCTCCGGGAATTGGAAGGAAAGGGCTGCACAGCACCTGCCTACCACTGCATCGCTTTGACTGCTAGTCCTGGCAGGTGCGGATTAAAAGCAAACCCTTCCCTCTATTCTATATTGATTTTTCCAGGTAGACTTTCCTCCCAAGGCTCAGGGCTCAGACAGTACATGCCACCTACGTCCCGCTGATTGGCGGAATCCTGCAATACTGCACTCAGCGTAGAGAGCCTCGGCTAAGTTAATATCAGACACCAAGCCAGAAGGGTTAGCATAACAGAAAACTAGGCAAGAGGTCAAAGTCCCAAGGCCCAAAGAGAGTACAGTAGGGAGCGGAGCAGAGTTGACAAGAATAAAGAGGGAGCTGCAGAGATCCAGTTGGTACACAGAGCCTTGGATCCAGGGAGAGGAGGAGGAAAGCGAAAACAAAACAACCACAACAAAACAAGCAAGTGAAGAGAGTGGAAATGGGTCTGTGGTTCACGCCTGGCCTTTATGTACCAGCCTGGCCTAGGGTGACCACCGTCAGCCGAGTTGAAAGACATGGAAAATACGAAACAACACAAAGCTGAGTAAGCCCTGTCTGGAAATGTCTTTTAAGAATAATTGCCAACTTCTGGGAACTTGAATGGAGAATGCGGGGGTGGAACAAACACAGTTTTCTGTCCGAGATGTTCTGTTTGTGTAACACAGTTCTCCGGGCCGCTTGAGCTTGGCAGCCCTGTTGGACGCTGCGGGCGGCACTAGCCGCCCAGGGAGACAGATCCCTGGGACCGCGGGTCCCTTCTGCGTCTGTCCAGGGTGTGTGGGGGATGGGGAGTCTCGCACGGGCTGCGAGGGGCCATTGGCTGACTCGTTTCCCTGGCCCCAGCTGGTGCACAGCCGCTCTTCTGCTCAAGTGGGGAGAGAAGTCTTCCTCCCACCTGTTCCATAATTAAGCCACAAAAAAGGGCCTGTTTCCTCGGGTGCTTCTAACGGTACGGCACTTTCATTTGACTTTGTTTTTCACTTAAGAAAAAAAAAAAAACAAAAAACCAAAAAACCAAGGTGACAGCGTGAGTGACTTTACAATGTGCCATAATCAAAAAGCATCTCTTCTCACTTTTGCCGGGCAACTCCCCCACCCCTAATTAGACTCTAACAACAAATATTGTATTTACTGTGTGGCCTTGAACAAGTTACTCAGCGTCTCTAATATTTAATTTTTTTTTCTTTCTGTCTTTCATTCTTTCTTTCTTTCCTTCTCTAGTTTTTTAGACAAGAGTCTTGATATGTAGTTCAGGCTGGCCTTGAACTCTCAGTGGTCCTCCTGCCTCAGCCTCCTGAGTGCTGTGATCACCGCTATGTGCCACCACATCTAGTAGTGTAATACTTAATTTCATCGTGGGCAATGTGGGAAGAAAAATACCAACCTTTCAGGGTTATTGTGAAGATTTTAAAAGAATATGTGCAGGGTCTAGAACAGGGGACATTCTCACGCGCGTGTGCACACACACACACACACACACACACACACTTCCTGTTTCCCTCCCCCGACATGGGAGGAGCGGCTTTGACTGGGCCATTTTCCCCATGGTGGTTCAGGTCTCCAGAAAGTGTGAATGTGGAAACTCCCAGGCCTTTCTAAGGCTTAGGCCTGAGACAGGCACAGCATCTCTGCTGCCATATTCTGTGTCTTAAAATAAGTCACAGAGCCAAGTATAGTGCCACATGCCTACAGTCTCAGCCATTTGGGAGACTGAGGCAGGAGGATCTCAGGCTTACTTTGTTTTTTTTTTTTTAAGATCTCAAGTTTGAGGCCAGCCTGGGCAATTTAGCGAGACCCTATCTTAAAATTAAATAAATAGACAAGTGTGGTGGTGCACACCTGTAGTCCCAGCACTCTGGGAGGCCGAGGCAGGAGGATCACTGCAGGTTCGAGGCCAGCATGGGCTACACAGTGAGTTCAAGGCCAGCCTGAACTGCACAGTGACATGCTGTCTCAAAAAGACAAAAAACAAAAAACAAAAGCCTGGGGATGTAGCTCAGCAATCCCTGCCTTCAATCCCCGGTACTATGGGGGGGGGGGGCATTATGACCCAGCCCCGCCTCAAGATGAGAGGTCTACACAGGAGCATTGGGCCAGGAGGCAATGTCTACTGGGCAGTACTAAGGTAACAGACCTCACAGGAAATGTCAGGTTTATCATTTTATCTTCAGTTACTCCGTTTAGTAACTGAACACTTTGTATCTCCCAGCTCTGGGCAAGGCGTGATCTCCACCAAGGGTTTTCTGAGAGCTCCGGGTCTTTGCCGTGGGGCTCCTCAGGCCCTCAGCACCTTCGGTCGCTGTCTCTGTGTGGGGTCTCATTGATAAGCTTGCAGATCAAGTCTCTGTCAGCCTCTCTGCACAGATTTGATCTCAGAGGGCTGTGGGAAAGTTAGATAAAATCATCCGTGTACATCGCCTAGTGCTGTGCCAGTAAATACATGACCGTGGTAATTTTTGTTGTTGTTGTTACTGGAGTCTCCAAGGTATCGCATAGACTATGGCAAAAATGTAACAAGATGGCTTTGCAATGCCGCAGCTCCTCAGGGCACCTGAGTGATTAGTGCCCTAGAAAGTGAGTGAAAGGCTTCACTCAAGGTAATGGGGGCAGCATGGGTCATCAGCTGTCCACATACAAAATAAAAAGAGGAGTAAGAGGCCGGGCACGGTGGCGCACACCTGTAATCCCAGCACTCGGGAGGCTAAGGCAGGAGGATGGTTGCAAGTTCGAGACCAGCCTACATTACATAAGTGAGCTCAAGGCCAGCCTCAACTGCATAGTGAGACACTGTCTCAATGAAAAAAAAAAAAAAAAGAGAAGTAAGGAGTCCTGAGTCCCATTGCAGGAAGTGTCAAAACAAGAACAGCCATACGTAAAAGTGGAAATAGTCTGAGGTCAGGTGCATAGGAAAAATAATTTCGTGGAAAGATACCAGAACAAAAGGAGGAATTATTTCTTAGCAACAGGCCCCCAACAGTTGATGGGGCCAACCTAGGAGAAAGATTATCGAGAAAGGAAAGAATGAAGCTGCTTGTGACGGCTCTTAACTGTAACCCCAGCACTCTGGGAAGCTGAGGCAGGAGAATTGCAAGTTCGAACCGAGCCTGGCAATTTAGCAACGTATTGGGATCCTGTCTCAAAATAAAAAGGGCTTGGGCTATAGCTCAATGTGAAGGTACTGAGTTTAACTCCCAATAGTGCCAGAAAAAAAAAATAGGAGAGAGAGAACAGGAGAGAGAGTGAGAGTCCCACCAGGCGTGGTGGTGCACACCTGTACTCCCAGCACTCAGGAGGCTGAGGCAAGAGGATCGCTGCGAGTTTGAGACCAGCCTGGGCTACAAAGTGAGCTCAAGGCCAGCCTGAACTGCATAGCGAGACCTTGTCTCAGAAAGACAAAAAAGAGAGAGAGAGAAAGGAAGGAAGGAAGGAGGGAGGGAAAGAAGTGAAGAGCAGCTTTTCCAGCTTGAACCAACTAGATACTATTTTATTTATTTATTTTGTGGTAGCAGGTGAATTTTACTTCTAGTTCCTGAAGCTACACAGAAATCCACTTTATAAACTTCGTGGGACTGTTGTACACATTCAATAAAGTGATAACTGTGCATATCACTTAGCGTCTCCTAATCAGGATTATACTTTTGAATTACGTAAACTCAATCCACAGAATTAAAAACAAAATCAGAGCCATCCACAATCATACTAAATTGCCAATGAACAGTTTTACATTTAATGCTTGATATAACAGTCAATACTGCTGGCCATGGTGGTATACACACGCCTGTAATCCCAGCATTTGGGGGGCTGAGGCAGGAGGATCACCATGAGTTTGAAGCCAGCCTGGGCTACATAGTGAGTTCAAGGCCAAGATGAACTATATAGTGAAACCCTGTCCCCTCCCCACAAAAAAAGCCAGTCAATATCATTTTTTTTTTCTTTTTAAACAGTCAGTATCTAGCCAGGCATGGTAGTGCATGCCTGTAATCCCTGCACTTGAGAGGCTGAGGCAGGAAGATCGCTGTGAGTTAGAGGCCAGCCTGGCCTCCACAGTGAGTTCAAATTCAACCTGAACTACACAGAGTAACCTTATCTCAAAAACAAACAAACAAACAGTCTGTTATCTAGCAGGGATTCCTGGAAGCAGTGTCAGGGTCTCCTGCTGCTGTACCGTGGTGGGGAGGTCTCCTGAGTTGGGATGTGACTGACCAAGGCTGGATACAACCAGGACCAGACCAGCAAGTCTGGTTTCTTTAGTGATATTATTTTAAAAGCAAACGGATTCAAGTATTCTTGGAGAGACGGCTGTCAGAGCCCTGCCTGACTCAGACAACCGAGGCCACCTGGCTCAGGCCCTCATTTCTGCCCTTGGCCCCAGCAACCTCAAGAGTGCTGCTCGTCATCATTCACCTTCAACCGAGTTTGTACACTGAGCTCACAGGGAAAGTGCGGATCCGTATATTTACTCACTGTATTACATTCCTGAGCAAACAGATAGATACAAGTTATTCCTATTGGAAGGAATAGAACCCAGATCATCGTCTCTTTCTTTCCACTTCACTTGTAGCAGAGAAAGAAGAATTTCTGAACAGAAGGGGAGCAAAATTTATGGGGAAAGACTTCAGTAGCAGGCTGAAAAGCAGGGCAGTCATGGGAATCGTTTAAGTTGGTTTTATCACAAACACAGCAGGGAGGGTCTGTGAGGTCTTCGGGGGCTAAATTAGTGGGGAGCCACAAAGCCATAGAAGTGGATCCGAAAAGACGTTTGACCTTGTTTATAAGACGCACTGTAGCATTCACTTATTCTATTATTCTGTGAGTATTCGTGTACAAGGTCCTGTCTGTCCTCATGGAACTTATTATATTCTGGAGCGGGAGGCAGATAATGAAAGAATCAATTGACAAATTAAAATGTAAGTGACGATAAATTCTATGAAGAAAATCAAGTTGGGAAAGGGACCAGAGGGTGACCGGGTACTCGTGGTATCTTCGTTCCCACTGCACTTAGCACGAGGGAGGCCTCCATAAAAGGCAAATCAATACATGAATAAATGACTGCCTCCTCCCAAGTTTGAGTTCTCCCCTTTTATGCCTACTTGGTTGGCAGTAGCCTGCATTCACTCTTCCTTTCATGCATAATGCACCCTGCTGATTCTTTAATTAGGTCACTTTTCTACTCTAAAACCTTTAGTGGCTCCCTATTGCCTTTTCCTCTCAGCTAAGTTTAAAGAAAGTATTATACTTAGCTGTCACTGAATCCTGTCTACTGGTTAATATTATTGCTCCCCTTAATTTTTATTAATTTATTTGCAGTCCCAGAGATTGCTGAGCTACATCCCCAACTCCTCTGATTTTATTTTAGCTCAGGGTCTTTCTAAGTATCCCAGGCTGGCCTCAAATTTGAGATCCTCCTGCCTCAGCCTCTTAAGTAGCTAAGACTTACAGGCATGTGCCACTATGCCTGGCCCTGAGATGGCCTTCTAACATTATTATGAACCTAAACAATTTTATAGGAAAGCAGGTGATAAATAATAAACTACATTTATGTCACTCTAAATCTTTGAACTCACTATGAAAATCACTACGCTGTAGCATTGAAAATAGCTTTGGAATGAGAGTCTAGGTCAACTCCATTTCCTGGATGAGGAGACGGGGAAGAAGCAGATAAATTGCTCAGATATCAAGACTCAGGCTTCAGGGATGGCCCTGTCGGAATTAGAACCCAGAGCTTCTGCTCACCATGCTCCTTCCTTTTTTTTTTGTCTTTCTGAGACAAGGTCTCACTCTGCAGTTCAGGCTGGCCTTGAGCTCACCTGTAGCCCAGGCTGGTCTTGAACTTGCAGTGATCCTCCTGCCTCAGCCTCCTGAGTGCTGGGATTACAGGTGTGCGCCACCACACCCAGCTAACGCTCCTTCCTTGGGCATACGTTTCTCCAGGGTTTCACTGGAGTGAACACGCAATTTGTAACCTCTTCTTTTCCACTGCCAGCCCTCAGTATACACATTTCCATGTATAGGCATAAGCCATGTTCTTGTCATCTTTGGTGGCTACATGACATTCCGCTATATCAATACGGGCATTGGTCTCTTATGAATCATCATCTTGAGTTGCACAGAGAAAGAAAACAAGCCAGTACCAACACTCCATGTCATGGCTCTTAGACTAAGATCATCTGCAGCAGCTTTGTAAAGTACATTAACAAAATGAAACATGCTCAATCTGGATTACTCACCTTTTCTTTTCTAAAAGTGAGATATGATCACTTGTGTACTGCTAAGTGTTACTCTTATTTAAATTTTTTGCCTGTAATCCCAGCACTCAAGAGAGACTGAGGCAGGAGGACTGTTGTGAGTCTGAGAGCTCAAGGCCAGCCTAAACTGTATAGCAAGACCCTGTCTCAAAAAAGATCCCCCCCCCAAAAATAAATAAATAAATAAATAAATAAAATTTTGTGTGCCACTTTTTCTTTCTTTCTTCTTCTTCTTTTTTTTGTCTTTTTGAGGCAGGGTCTCACTATGCAGTTCAAGGTGGTCTGAACTCACTTTGTAGCCCAGGCTGGCCTCGAACTCGCAACAATCCTCCTGCCTCAGCCTCCTGAGTGCTGGGATTACAGGCGTGTGCCATCAGGCCCGGCTCTAAATTTTTAAATATGTGAAAACAGTTAAGCCATAAATATGGACAATATATGAAATGGCTTTGCACTGAAGTCAAATTCATTTACTACTAATTCAAAATATGCACATATTTAGTTTTCTAATTATTCTCTGGAATTCCTCTCCTTGATCATGGCTACTCTGCACTTGGAAATACAAAAGAGATTTTGTAAACTATTATTACTCCCCCCCATTTGGAAAATAGACTCTCACAAAGGCAAATAGTTACAAAGTTTATTCCATATTTCCTAAAATGTCTCAGGATTTATGACATCATATTTTCCAAAGTGTTGGTGAAAATTAAGGCCACAACAACAGTCTAATGATCATTTTGTGGTATTGTTCTGTCTTGTTTCCCTCGACAGTTATTACTACAAGAGGAGGACTTGGGTTTGCTGCTGTTTCTGTTTGTGAAACAGCATCTCTATTTGCCCAGGCTGGTCTCATACTTGGAAGTTCAAGTGATCCTCCTGCTTCAGCCTCCCAAACAGGTGTGTGCCACCATGGTCAGCAAAAAGGCAAATATTTTTAAACATTTTTTAGCTCACACTCAAACTTGATATTAAATGGACTGCTTTGCATCCAAATCAAACATAAAAGTAAAGGCCAACACATCCACAAAGTGAATGTTTTCATTGTTGTTTTGTAGTTTTTTCATTTGCCGCATTCACAAATAGGTAATTGTAGCTGGGCGTGCTACAATGCTGGACATGGTGTATACCTATAATCCCAGTAGTCAGGGAGGCTGAGTCATGAGGATCACAAGTTCAAGCCCTGCCTGGGCAACTTAGCCAGATCCTGTTTCAAAATTTAAAAAAAAATTAGGCTGGGACATGGCTCAGTGCACACATGCACGCACGTGCGCACACGCACACACACACACACACACACACACACACACACACAATTATGGATGCCATGTAGAACTAGCAGACAAGGTGAACTTCTCACAGGTAGCACCGGGAGCCCAAATTGTCACTCATCACTATGGTTCACTGACTTCTTTCTGCGCCCGGGGTGTTCAGAGCACTGTGACTGCATTTTTGATCTTATAGATTAGTAAGTCGAGGTCAGAGAGCAGAGGCACCTTGCTCAAGGGCACACAGCCAGCAGAGGAGAGGGTGCCACTTGGCGTATTTCCAGAGCTCATGCTTTCGAAGACCACCTGCCCTCCGTTTGAGAGATGGTTGCCGAGAGCGTTGGACGTTACCTTTGGAAGAGTCTCGTAGAAGGGAGCGAGATCCGGGTTGAACTTGTTCCTGTGAGAAGAATATGCCATTTCATTAGCCCTGATCAGGCACTTTTAGTGACTTATTTTATAGTGAAAGATAAAGACTTGGAGTGAACATAGCTGGTCTTTTTCTTTTCTTTCTTTTTTTTTTTTTTTGGTACTGGGAATCGAACTCAGGACCTTATGCTTGCCAGGCAGGCGCTTGTGCTGCTGAGCTATATCCCCTGCCCTGGTCATTTTTTAAAAAGTTATAATGTTTCTATAGTTTTCATGTGTGTTTTTTTTTTTTCTTTTTTGGCGTTGGGGATTTAACCTGGAGCTGCTAAGCACGTGCTCTTCCACTGAGCTAAGTCCTGAGGCCCTGTTTTTATGTTGTTAAAACAGATACCTTCTGGCTAGGCATGGTGGTGGAAGCCTATAATCCCAGCATTCCGGAGGCTGAGGCAGGATTGTTGTGAGGTCAGATGATGTCTCAAAGAAACAAAAAACAAAGCAAAAACAAACCAAAAAACCCAGACACCTTCTAAAATCAAGTACAGTGGATGTTACACACATTTGTCCCAGGGTGGGAGACAGGTGAATTTGTTTACAGTGAGTGGAAATATGAAAATAAAACAAAAAAACAACACAGGATCTGGTTCTTCATTAATGCTACATATCAGCCCTTGGATCAGTCTTGGTTATTGCAACACTTCTGGACTTGCTTAATTTTTACAGTAAGAAATCCTATATATTAAGAAAAACAAAAAGAAAGCCAGAAGATTGGCTGAAATTCTTATAAAATCTAGTCAGATAAACCAGGTGTGGTGGCGCACGCCTGTAATCCCAGCACATGGGAGGCTGAGGCAGGAGGATCTTTGAGAGTTTGAGACCAGCCTGGGCTACAGAGCGAACTCCAGGCCAGCCTGAACTGCATAGTGAGACCCTGTCTCAAAAAGACAAAAAAAAAAAAAAAAAAAAAAAAAAAAAAAATCTGATCAGATAACATAGCTTGTATTTTGCAAGCAGCTTCGTTGAGGCAAAGCGTATTTGCAAAGGAACCCACAAAGGTGAAGATGATGATGTCATAGCCAGCCTCCGGGTAACCCAGAACGATCTTCCTACCCTGAGACTGTCCTCCCACACAGAATCTGAGCAGAGCTAGATTACCGAGGTGAGCGCAGACTTCTTAGGTGGGATTATGAAGGCCGTGCTCTTCGGTCTCTTACTCTGGGGGAACTCGGCTGCTGTGGGTGCAGGAACCCCTGAAACCAGAGCTGGATGAAGAAAGCTCAGGCCCACCAGCTGCCGGGCAAGTGCAGGAGCCCCTTGGAGCAGCCATCAGCCTGGAGCCAGCGTCAGTGACTATAGTCACAGCCCACTGAACCTCCAGAGGAAAGGCAGCTGGAACTGTCCAAAGAGTCTCTGAGAAAGAACACATTTATTATTGCTAATAGCATAGATACCTAATGTACATGCTACTTTTTCTCCTATTGGTGTTGGAATTGAATCCAGGGCTTCACACTACTAAGCTACACTCCCACCCCCTCATGTTACTATTTCAATATTGCTTCTTTTTTTTTTTTTTTTTTTTTTTGAGGCAGGGTC
>NW_004955451.1:3010268-3021945 GCF_000276665.1 Chinchilla lanigera | reverse complement strand
CCTTCTAAACATGGCCACCATGCCTGGCTTTTCTTCCATCTTTTATCATCCTTGATGATAAATGCAGTGTTTTAGGGGGATATGTTAAAAATTTTGTTTCTAGTTCACTACTTCCTTGAGATATAGCTCCACCTTCCTTCTTCTTCTTCTCTTTTTTTTTTCCCCCTGTGTTTTGTTTCTTGAAATGGTCTGGTTTATAGTCCACACCAGCCTTGAGCTCACAATCCTCCTGCCTCAGCTTGCAGACTGAGACATAAGACTTAGAGTATCCTCATTTTTCTACCAGAGTGAAAGCTTAAACTAACCAATATGGGGATCCAAAATTAAAGGTAATAGAAAGAGAAAGAGAAAGGTTTAAACTGTAATTCTCTTTTCTCTATGTCACTAATTGTACTAAATAATCATGCACATACATGAAAAAAAGAAGATGTATTACTGTATTAAATAGCTTAGCTCAACAATTCTTTTTTTTTTATTTTATTTTTTGTGGGGGAGAGCAGGGGACAAGGGAAACAAGGTCTCATTAGGTATTTCAGGCTGGGCTTGAACTCACTATGTAGCCCAGGCTGGCCTTGAACTTGCAGCAATCCTCCTGCCTCAGCCTCCCGAGTGGTGAGATTACAGGCATGTGCCACCACACTCAGCTCAACAGTTCTTTTTACCTAGCAGGAGGCAACTCTCAATGACCCCAATGCCCACAGATCAAATCAAATACCTTTCTCTATATGATTCGGCTTCAACCATGTTTATACCAGATTTCTTACAGCTGTCCTTTACATACTCATTGCTTTAGCCACACTAAACTGTGATGTTTCCAATTCATGCCTTTTGCATGCTGCGTAGGTATGGGGTAATGTAAAAGCAAAACAAAAACAAGGTTTGTGATCAAAAGAACTTAGTATATACACTGCCAAGTGAGCGGGCATGGTGGTGCACAGCTGTAATCCTAGCACTTGAGAGGCTGAGGCAGGAGGATCATTGTGAGTTCGAGACCCACCTGGGCTACAAAGTAAGCTCAAGGCCAGCCTGAACTGCATAGAGAGACCCTGCCTCAAAAAGAGAAAAAAAAAACAATTGAGGAAATGTTTCATGGTATAGATTCCTATGGGTAATTTATCGTGCATGTTAGCACGTTAAAAGTTCTGAGGTGCCCTCCAGTAAAGAAATTTTAGCTAAAAAAAAAAAGTTTAGAAAAACAAAAGGAAAAACCTAACCAGGCTGTCGCATACTCGTAATCCACCATACTCAGAAAGCTGAGGCAGGAAGATCACAAATTCAAGATTAGCCTGGGGAAATTTACGGAGACTGTCTCAAAATAAAACATAAAGTCAGGCTGGGTGGTACACGCCTGTGATCTCAGCACTCAGGAGGCTGAGACGTGGGGATTGCCATGAGTTCAAGGCCAGCCTGCTAGAGTAATTTCAAGGCCGCCCTGTACTACATCATGAGACCCTGTCTCAAAGCAACTCCACAAATACCTGTACTGAGATTCTATCTCACCCTAGTCAGAATGGTTGTCATCAAAGAATACAGAAATGATAAATGCTGGCAAGGATGATGGGGGGGCATCTACACTCCCGGTGGGAGTGTCAGTCATTACAGCCAATATGGAAGTCAGTATGGAGAGTCTTCAAGAAACTAAAAATAGAGCTACCATTTGACTGAGCTTTACTGTTCCTTGGTATATACCCAAAGGAATCAAAGTCAACATACCATAAGGATACCTACAAACCCATCCTCAGTGCGGTGCAATATACAGTAGCCAAGCTTTGCATCCAGCCTCCCATGTCCATTCCATCAACGGATGAGTGGATAAAGAAAATGTGATGCAGTGGAGTGTTACTCAGCCATAAAATAAGAATAAAATGTTATTATTTGCAAAAAAACAGGATGGGGATGGATCTAGAGGTCATGTTGAATGAAATAAGCCAGGCTCAGAAAATTGAATATAGCATGTGTTCTCTTATATGAGAGATCTAAAAATAAATAAATAAATAAATAAATAAATAAAGTAAAAGAGATATGACAAGCCGGGCGTGGTGGCGCATGCCTGTAATCCCAGCACTCGGGAGGCTGAGGCAGGAGGATCGTTGTGAGTTCAAGGCCAGCCTGGGCTACAAAATTAGTTTAAGCCTGAATTGCATAGTGAGACCCTGTCTCGAAAAGATGAAAATAAATATAAATAAATAAAAAATAATCAAAATGTGTTCTACGCACATACCAATACCCCAATGCAAATTTCATGAGTCTGTACTATTAACGTGTACTGATTTTTAAAACTGAGCTGTACAAGTTCTTACAGAATTTCAAAATTTTTGAGATCTTCCCCTTTTCCTGTGAATACTTCAAGAGGAGGAGGAAATGTGTGCTGGATTGTGAGTCAGCACTGTCTCTCTGGCTGAGACACAGCGCTGCAGAGGCTAAGCATTCCTTCTTGAATTATAAAATTAAGGAGTTGCTGAATGTTTCTAAATTACTTCTGGCTTTTAATAGTCAAGGGACAAAACTGTAAAATTTTCAACCATTGGGAAAAAAGGCAGCGTTAGTCAAAGACTAAAGTCTCCTGAAACTGTGAATAGACGCAGGGTGACCTGCGATGTGGCCGCAGGTGAGAGCTGGCGAGGAAGGGGGCTGACGTCACTGGAAACTCGGGAGCGGGAATCCTTATCGTACAGCTCCGCGGTGATATGGGCCACGGCAGCTGTGCAGTAGAAAATAAGTCTACAGCCCCGAGTGATCCAGCTGAGAATTCCAACCAAAGATTTCTTCTTATTTCTTATAGTAAAATGCAAGAGGGAGTTTGTTAAGCAAAAAAGGAAAGAGGATTTGCTGGTTTTGAAAAGTCTCAGTCTTTTGTAAGTGGCAGACCATGCTGAAATTAACATCGCGCCTTCCAGTAAAAATTAAATCAAGACAGGGCCAGGTGGTCCAGGGCTGAGGGCGTAGTTTACTGGTACTTCACTCATTTGGGGTGGGTGTGGCCCTGAGGTTAAAGCCTCTGAGTTTGATCCCCAAAACCAGAACAGAGGAAAACAAAACATGGCTCAAAGATGGAGCTGTACAAGTGACCATCTAATCTTTTGTCACAATCTCAGGAAAATTTAAACTTGTGCCCCAGGATATTATTTAGTCAAACAAAAAGTCCTCTCAAGAGGTTAAAGGTGTGTCTCAAATAGTCTCTCAATAAAATGATAGTGCAAGCTGGGCGTGGTGTTGCATGCCTGTAATCCTAGCTCTTAGGAGGCTGAGGCAGGAAGATCACTGCCAGGTAGAGGATTGCCTGGGCTACACAGTGAGTTCAAGGCCAGCCTGAACTACATAGCAAGACCCTGTCTCAAAAAAAAACAAAAAAAAACAAAATAAGATAAAATAAATACTGACCGTGCACATGGCAAGCTGAAGGGTATAGTCCCCATCAGGAGCCCAAGGGGGAGAAGAGCATCCCTGAAAATGATTTGTGAGGGTAGCTTCTGTCTAACGGAGCAAACCCTAATGAGATTATAAAACACTCAGAAGGTTTGTAAAGAAGTCTATGTGATGGGTCGTGGATATTGCTCAGCGGCACAGTGCCTGCCTGGCAAGTGCAAGGTCCTGAGTTCAATTCCCAGTACCAAAAAAACCCGAAATCTATGTGAAGAAATACTGACACTCGGAAGAGATGACAAAGTAAAAAAAATTAAGATGTTATGTACACGTACCAACTCCTTACGAGGAATGTAATCATGTACTACAAGCACTAATAAAAATGTAAGAAGAAATATTGCTGTCCTGAACCAATAGGGGCAGAGATAGCTCAAAACGAAAAGGGGACTTTGGACTTTCAAAGTTCTACTGGTGAGAAATAGGCTGAAAGAACTCAGCTACACACACAGGCTATCTTTCCTGATAAAGGGAGGAGGAGTCAGAACACAAAACCAAGATCCCATAACAGGAAGCAGAGAGCCAGGGAGAATTATTCCCTGGTCTTGGAACTTAAAGATCTTTCAGTGTTTGCTCAGCTGAATTTCAGAATGAAAAGAGGCCAGAACTCCTTTGTGCCTGCCATTTGCCGGCATTCTGAGCAGGAATATCTCCAGCCTTGTCCTGTTACACCTGACACCTCCGCAGCTGGCTGTGTGGAGCGGCAGATAAGTTATCTCTCCCTCTTCACAGGTGGGTAAGAGCTGTCCTCAAGGAGCTGCACTTAAGGAACCTATACCTCAGAGCCTTAGCTGCCACTGGACTCATTTAGATGATGAGATTCTGGACTTCAAGCTGATGCTATCAGGAGAGGAGACTTTTGGTGACTTTGGGAGGAGATGGGTATTTTAATGTGTGGGAAGGACGTGAATCACTGGGGACTAGAGGGTGGGCTGTGTAGGTAGCCTCCAAGGTAGCCAACCCTCAACGATCCTGGCCTCTCGGTGTCTGCACCTTGAGCAGCTTCCTCCTACCCTGTATCACAATCCATTTGTGTGACCAACAACTTGTGAAGGAAGGGATGCTATGTTACTTCTGAGATTAGGTTACAAAAAGACTGTGGCTTCCATCCAAGTCTTTTTCTCAGTCTCTTTCTTTCTTTCTTTCTTTTTTTTTTTTTTTTGTCTTTCTGAGACAGGGTCTCACTATGCAGTTCAGGCTGGCCTTGAGCTCACTTTGTAGCCCAGACTGGTCTCAACTTGCAACAATCCTCCTGCCTCAGCCTCCCGAGTGCTGGGGTTACAGGTGTGCGCCACCACACCCGGCTCCTGCCATTGAATTCTGCAGCCCTACCATAGTCAACATCTTTTTTCCCCTAGTACTGAGGACTGAACCCTGGGGCTCGTGCATGCTCAGCAAGTACTCTACCCCTGAGCCACATTCCAAACCCTTTGCATCATATTTGAGCCAGAGTCTCCCAGAATTGCGTAGCTGACCTCTGACCTTCCATCTCCTTGCCACACCTCTTGAGTAACTGGGATTATAGGCCTGAGCTACTGTGCCCATCTTCCAAGCAACATTTTTTGTAGTTGATGTTGTTTTTTGAGACAGGGTCTTGCTGTGTAGTCCACGCTGGCCTTGCACATGTAATCCTCCTGCCTCAGCCTCTCGAGTGCTAGGACTACAGGTATGTGCCACCATGCCCGGATCCCAGCCAATACCTTGACTGTACCCTCATGATTATTATGCAGCAATAAATAACAAATGCACAAGGGCCTCTAAGCAGCACAGCCTATAGCTGGACCAGGGACCAAAGAGTGGAGCTTCCCATCGACAGTTGGAGCCACAAAGAAGATGCAGTCAGACTGGGTATGGTGGTGTATACCTGTAATTTCAGCACTCTGGGAGGCTGAGGCAGGAGCATGGTCAAGCCTAGCCTGGGCAACTTAGAGACCTAGCAAGATCCTGTCTCAAAATAAAAATAAATAAATAAAAGCAAGTCTGGGACTGTAGCTCAATGTGAAGGCCCTGGGTTAAACCCACTCCCCCCATACTGGAAGAAGGAGGAGAAGGAAGAGGGACAGAGGAAGAGAGGGAGGAAGAGGAGGAGGCAGAGGTAGAGGGGTGGGTGGGGTAGAAGCAGAAGGAGGGGAAGGAGAAGGAAAAGAGAAGGAAAATGAGAAGAAGGAAAAGCCGTATCAGAGATACAGCCTGAAGCTCAGGGAGAGGAAGAAACAGTCTGCCTCCTCAGAGCCCCACACCTGCCATCTCTGCTTCTATTGGCCAAGCCAAGCTACAAGGAAGTTGGTAAGGCAGCCTGAGAAATGTCATTTGCAAGGTGCAGCCTCTTGCAGTATAGAACAGAGCAGAAGGGAGAGAGAGAGAGAGAGAGAAAGAGAGAGAGAGAGAGAGAGAGAGAGGAATCTGAGAATACGTAGGCAAATTACCAGCACAACTAACAACCCCTCTCGCATAGACTTCCCAGTACACTCTTTGACCTTTGCTCTCAAACTCCCCTTTTGGGAAACACTGGACTTAATCTTCTTCCTAAAATCTCTGCAAGCCCAAATCTTAGTGGTCAGTTAACATCCACTTTAAATGCAAAGTTCTCCTCTAGGAAATGCACCTTCCTCCTTATCTAGGGTAGCGTCCTCTTTGGTCAGTGCCATGGCACTTGATCTACACCTATTGTAAAAACATGTTAGGGTTATTTAGCTCATGCCTGCCTGCCTGAGAATTAATACACTTCTTGAGAGTCAGATCTACTTCTGACACCCCACGGGATATACTGCCCCATCACAGAGCGGCTTACAAAGAACAAGCAGGAACATGTACTAAGTGAATGAACGGCAGGAGTGTATAACACTCTGTCGCTTTTGTTTCTATGAATATTACTTGCCTTATAAACTTGGGAAAATCAAGAGACTCTATTTATTTATTTATTTTTTGTCTTTTTGAGACAGGGTCCTGCTATGTAGTTCAAACTGGTCTTGAGCTCACTTGTAGCCCAGGCTGGTCTTGAACTTCCAGCAATCCTCCTGCCTCAGCCTCCCGAATGCTGGGATTACAGGTGTGCGCCATCACACCGGGCAAGAGACTCTATAAAGTAATCTTCCTCTTTTCCTGGCTCCTCATGTCATTCGACTTCCTTTGAACTTTTTCTTAAGGGAAGAGAGCAATAAAATTGCAAACCAGTTTGTATCTGGGCAGGAACAATTACCCTGTGAGTCCAAAGTCCTGCCTGGAATCTTTTCGCAGAAGAAATAGGTTGAGAGAACTGCATTTGTGTCCTCTCGCAGCTCTGGTCACTCAGAAATATCATCTGCTCAGCAAGAAAGGAATGCTCAGGAGTGTGCAAAAGTGATTTCCTCTACTTCCCCACCTTCCTTGCCAATGCCTTGCCAGGGAATAAATGCAGAGCAGAAAGGATGTTTTTAGACAAGCTCCTCTTAATTAGTTCAGGCCTCTTCACTTCCTGCCTGGATTACCACAATGGCACCGACAATTCTCTTGGTATCTTGTTTCTAAAAACAAATCTTAGCTTGTCACTCTCATGTTTAGTCTTTCAATGGTTGCTCATTCTCTTCTGGATAAAACCCAAAGTCTTCATGATGTGGCCCCTGGCTGATTTCTCCCGCCAGGCCTTTTCCCACCAATACCAAGCTGGCCAGTTGTCTTCCTCTTTAGCGTGTGCTTCTCCTTCCGCTCCCCTATCAATCTTTTCCTGCCTCAACCCAACTCATCATTCAAGATTTAGTTTCAACTGTCCCCCCAGGAAGTGTCTTTTGAACCTTCAGGATATATTAGGTTCCCTTTAGCATACTTTACAGACCTCTTTGGGCCCCAGGCAAGCTGCTGTCTAAACCTCAGTATCTCCGTCTAGAAACTAGGATAACACAGTACTTACTTTGGAAGCTTGTTGCAGAGATACTTAGCACCCTGCGTGTTAGATCAAAATGATTACTTAATCCATTTTCTTTATCAGGCTTGAGAAAACAGAGGCCCAGAGGACCAAATGACTGGCTAGAGTAGAATACAAGTGGGGAAGCAGAATGTCTGGTTTGCTTATGAAGTTTACAAACCTAATCTCTCTCCTTTTTTTTTTTTTTGTCTTTTTGAGACAGGGTCTCGCTATGCAGTTCAGGCTGACCTTGAGCTCACTCTGTAGCCCAGACTGGTCTCAAACTCACAACGATCCTCCTGCCTCACCCTCCCGAGTGCTGGGATTATAGGCGTGCGCCACCACGCCTGGTTTACAAACCTAATCTCAAAGTGAGGAAATGAGGGTGCATTGTTTTCAAACTTAATGTTAAAATAAAACATTTGAAATAAAACTTGCGGGTGGATGCTAACACTACTTAGAAAAATGACAACTGAGGGCAGCTTTTGAGACAGTTTAGTACCCTAGACACATAAAGTTGAAATGTTTCCTTAATTGTCTCAACTTGGTGATTTACTCTGTCCAGGTCTGCTCATTTCTATATTTGATGAGGTCGTGTCTGCACATTCACTAAATAAAATGCTTTGTAGCTTCTTAGCCTTTTTTTCTATTGAATTAAGTACCACATTAAACCATTAAGAGGACCCTAAGAAGATCAATATTGTCCTGAGGCTCAGGACCAGTCACTCTCCAGCTTAATTGGTTCCTTAGCTTCCCATTTTGCACTCTCGGCCTGCACTACCGGACGCCGTGCCCATCGGTGCCACGTGGCTATCAGGAGCGTGAAAGGGCCCCGTCTGAATTGAAACACGCTTTAAGTAAAAATTACAGAACAAAACAAAGCATGGATTTTGAAGGACCGTTTAAAAAAAATGGAATGCAATCTATCTCAAAATGTTTATACTGACTGCACATGAAATTACAAGGGTGGGATTAAAAGTGTGCCTGCGCCTGGCTCAGAAGGCCATTTAACAGGATGGAAACAGTGCCAGGCGAACTCTGTGGGCTTCCTTATTGTCCACCCGCCTCATCCCCCTGAGGTGTTCACCCCCTTACTGTTGGGACTCCCACAATCCTCCACTTTGCTTCTCATTCCCTCTCTCATCTCTTCTTCCTCCCTCTCTTCCTTCGCTTCCTTCTCTTCTCCCTCTTTTTCTTTCTCTCCCCCTCGCTCTCCTTTCCTAGCTCTCTTCTCCTTTCAGTTCCTTTCCATGATGATCCTCAGCATGTCCCTTCTCTGGCGCTTCCTCCTCTTTTTTTTTTCCGGTACCGGGAATCGAACTCATGACCTCTTGCTTGCCAGGCAGGCGCTGGCTTCCTCCCCTCTCGTCTTTTATTGCTCATGTCTTTTTGAGGAGATTGACATCTCAATAAAAGGTCAATCAAATGGCACTTCCCACTTGGTGGGTTTCAGACAAAACTTCCCTCCGCTGAGGTCCTAAGGAAGTCGCCTAAGTTGGGTGATGGCAGCAAGGAGGGGACAGACACACTTTGGAGAGGGAGGAGGGGAGCAGATTCCAGGCTGAAGGAAGCAGCCGAACAAAGCTTCCTTCGGGGAAAGAGATGAGCAGAGGCGCTCTCAGCTCCCAGGGTCTGGGGCTGGCCCTCTCCTGGTGCTGCCACTAGGTTAGAAAGGATGTCGACCTTAGTTGATTTGCGCTCCTGGATTGAATTAGTCCTGCTTGTATAATTGACTTTGATATGTGGCCTTTGGATCTGAATTGGGTTTAATAAGATTTAACTGCTTCAAAAGGCTTTATAAGAATTCATTTTATCCTTCAAATCTGATTTCAAATGCTACCTACTTTATGACGCCTTCCCAACTTTGATGCTCCTCCTCTGGTCCCCCCACTGTGCCACAGCTGGTACAGACCTTATTCTAGCAGTTATGCCCATTGCACTTTAGCTTTTTCTGTGGGCAATGCTTCCTTTAGTGCCTCTCCAGAAATCTCCAGTAACGGGTATGTGTCTGCTTCATATTTGTATCCCAGGTCTGTGCAGACCCAGGAAACACTCAATAATGGTTTTTACATTATATTAATATTTAACATTAAGGAAGCACTGTGGCAAGCACTGTGCCTACATTGTTTCATTCACCAGACAGCTTAGGAAAAAATACTTTTATTACCTCCAATTTATAATAACTGAGAGTAAGATAAATTAATTTGATCTAAGGTCTACTAGGAAGTGATATACGTTTTCTATAGGGTTTTGGCTTTAAGATTTGGGCTCCCCCCCCCCCCGCCCCTTCGAGGCACTGGGTACTGACTGTGGGGCAGTGAGGCAGGCTAGACAAGTGCTCTAACACGGACTAAATCCCCGACCCATTTTACCTTACTCTAAGTCAGGGTCTCATCAAGTTCCCCAGGTCACCTTCAAATTTTCCACCTGCCTCAGTGTCCAGAGTAGCTGGGTTTACAGGTGTGTGCCACTGCACCTGGCGTGCTCTGGGCTCTTGCCAGCAGAGATGAACAAATGGATAGGATGGGGAATGCTTTTTACTCTATGGCTAAAGAAGTGATAGTTATTGTACAAAGATAACTATAACTCCTAATTAAGCTGACTTCTCTAACTTCTGAATCATCTTTTCTTTTTCCTTTGTAATCCTAAGACTCTCAAGGAAAATGTTTTGAACTCTTCCACAGATGTGTAATCCAGCCAAGAACTGAATGTTTTATAGGGAAAAGAACTAACATTTAATTTGGTTCTTTTCTCTCTTCCTTTCCTCCCCTTTCTTCGCGTGTGTGTGTGTTTACTTTTACTCTGAGATAGGTTAGCTAAATTCATAGGCGGACCTTGAATTTGGGGTCCTCCTGCCCCAGCCCCCCCGCCACCCCCCCTCGAGTAGCTGGGATCACAGGCGTGTCTCACTGTCCTCGGTTTGCTGCTCTTCCTGCTTCTTCCTCCTCCTCTTTCTCTTCCTCCTCTTCATTTTTCGCACTAATTCATTTGTAAATTTACAAACATTAAGCACCTACTGTGTGCTAGGAACCATTTCAGGCCCTAGAAAGGCAGGGTTAAGGACCAGGGCTGGCTCAGAAATGCAACAGCCTAGTCCGCGGTAAGGCCCTAGGCTTGACCCCCAGCACCCCAAAAGTGAGAGACAGCGATAAACACCACAAAGCGCCGGTTCTCACGAAGATTACACTCTACGGGAACTTTCAGGCTGGGCTTCACTTGTTCCTCACAATAAACACATGAGGTTACGATGACAACCGTAATGGATAACTCTTCTCAATCCTTAATCTGTGTCAGGCACTGGGCTACGTGCGTCGCTTGCGTTAACTCATCACATCAGCTTGTTAAGATACAGGGTGCGTTTCCTCCCTTTTACAGATGTGGAAACTGAGACACAAAGAGTTAAGTGACAGGCTCTAGCTTCGAATCCAGGCAGAGCGGCTCTAATTCCCAGGCTCCTAACCACAAGACCATATTGTTTCGTTTATGTTTTCTTTATATCGTAACTTTTAAGTGGCTGAGTCCTGTCTCTATCCAGATCCTCTGACTGCCAGTTTGCGCTGGACAAGCCGCCTCCCCGAATAAATAAGAATGCCTTGGCATTTTGGCCAACTTTTCTCTTCCAAAGAATTCAAACTGATTTCCACGAAATTCTCACAGATTTTTGAAGTGAATCCTTTCCCCACTAGGAGGAAGATAAAGGCCAGGGCCCGGGTCATTCTCCACCGCCCGGGGCACCCAGCAGATGGCGCTGTCTCAGTAGCCACCAGCGGGCTGCCGGGTCCCCGGGGCTCACCGCCTCGGCCGAAAGCTTCCCTGCCCTCCCTCCTCGCTCCCCCTCCCAACGGAGCCCGGCCCACGTGACCTCCAGGCGGCCAATGGGCGAGCAGGGAGGGCGAGCTGGTCCCTGTGGCCGCCATTAAAGCGAAGGGAAAACCCGTGAATTCGGATTAAAGGGGGAAAAACACCGCCCGCTGGGCCCACAAAATGGGGGAAGACTACGGCGTCCAGGCGGTGAGGCCGCGGCAGAGCCGACGTTAGACAGGCTCGTCCTAGGGACAACACGAAGACAAGCCAGAGCATGGACGGACGCCGCCAGCAGCACCACCACCACCTCCGCCGCTGAGGAGACTCTGGGCTTAAGGACATCGCCGCTGCCCGGCCGGCGGCCCGGCTTCCCCGGCTGCCTCCCCTCGCGGGCGCCTTCCTGCCCGGGAGACCCCTCCAGGCCCTGGGCTGCGCGGACTCGGACTCCCTTCCGATTCTTAATTGTGTCATTTCTTATTTCTCCCGTGGAAGGGACCCACGTCCCCGCCGCCGCCCCCCAGAGGGGAGACGCGCGTCCGCGGGCTCCGCAGTCCGGCCGGCGGCGGGGGGGTG
>NW_004955451.1:2973579-3009818 GCF_000276665.1 Chinchilla lanigera | reverse complement strand
TTTTTTTTTTTTTCTTCCCTTCGCCGTAGTTCTTGTCTTCAACTTGGGCTCTTATCTGGCAGGACGCTAACATTTCCCTCTGAGTTTTTGCTTAACTCTCGCTTTTCCCCTGGGCCGATGTAAACTTCACACTTTCTATTATTGCCCCTGCTCGATTCACTGTCTTTATCCCTTACCCTAGCAGTTCAGTTGCGCCTGATAAACAGGGCTCCGGAACTTGGGCATTAAAACCTTCTTTTCGGTTTACCATTTTTTGTATGAGTCAGACTAGCAGGGTCCCCCCCCCCCCCGCGCACACTCCTTTGGGTGACTTCAGATCTTTCTGTGAAAACCGGTAGATGCCGTTTCATATGTTTTCTTTTTAAAGTTTTAGAAACAGTTTGCCATTCTGACAATTTCTAGCCATCTTGCTTTTATTAGAACATTATGTGAGAGTGGAGGGACTAATGGAGGAGGTGCTGTGGTTTTGCACTGAAAGTTTCTATATTTGTCTGTTTTGCTTTGCTTCTTTAGAGGATTTTGAACCGGCTGCTTCTTGTTCTGTTGAAGCGAAAAGTCTAGGGAAGCCGAATGTATGGGTGACAATCGTGTAGGTTGTTGCCCCAGATCTGGTAATATCCAACAGTTCAGACTTTCAGAAGTACCAACTGTTGCGAATATCTAGTCCTGAGTTGGACAGTAGCTTAGCTTCATCAGTGATTTAAAGTCGAAGCGACTTTCTTTGTATTTTATTCCTGTGCTATGAGAAATATTAAAGAGTATATGATAATGTAAGTGGATTAAGTAGGCGGAGCATAACTAGTTAGGAAGTGTAAACTGCCAGGCATGTATCAGCAGTTTCACTTTTTTGGCACCTTACGCTTCCCACCTTTAAGTTAAAGAATTACTGAATTTCTTTTGTTGACTTTTTTCCGTGCTGTTACATGAAGATCATTAATGCACTTTACCCTTAGAAATTTTTTTTGACAATGTCCGCTAACCAGCATCTCTTCGGATATAGTGAGACATACAGCAAGTTTAATATTTCTATCTTCTCCAACCTCTTCTCTTTTTGGTATTTTTAGGATCAGTTCTCTGAGGACGAGCACAAATCTGACAGTTCTTTGGGAGCAGCTGCAGTATTTGACTTTTACTAGAGAGGGGTGTGTGTGATGAATTAACGGGGAATTTTTTTCTGGCATTATTCGGGTGATTTTTCATTAATTTTCTGTTCAGTGTTCGACACCAAGGAACAAATGTGACCAAGATAGAGTAGAATTGAGGACAGAAAAGAAATATGTGACACACTGCGTAATATTAAAGTACATGTTTATACTTAACTTTTTGTATATTACTACTTAAGATACTATTGATGTGCTATTCAGTGACATGTTAGTATTTATTTTTCAGCTGTTTTTTTCCTTAAATTCTTGGTTGTTGAGTTACCAAAATTAAAGGATTTTGGTAGGTCAGAATCTGCTTTCCATATCTTAAGCGTGCGCTGAAAAATTGTAATGTCTTAATGAAATCAGGGACTTTGTAGTGAACACTTTTGACCTCACGTGGATATGTGATAATAAAAAAATCATGTTTTGTTTCTTTTCCTCAGGCTGACTTGACAGGAATTAAATGGAAAAGATATGTATGGCAAGGCCCAACTTCTGCCCCTATTCTGTTTCCGGTGACAGAAGAAGACCCTATTTTGAGCAGTTTCAGTCGCTGCCTTAAGGCAGATGTACTTAGTGTTTGGCGGCGAGATCAAAGACCTGGAAGAAGAGAATTGTGGATATTTTGGTGGGGGGAAGACCCCAATTTTGCTGACCTTATTCACCATGACTTATCAGGTGAAGGCAATTTATCATTTCTAACTAATGTTGCTAATGGTTTAGCAACATTGTATGTACTTTACCCAGCATCTCATGTGTATAAGTTAAGGTGTTTGTGTGTTTAGTATGAAACCAGGTAGAAATACAGCTTCTTGTTTTGTTTTACCATGCCTATTTTATTTTACTTACACTGTCCATGTGAGTTGGGGGAGGCTTTTGAAGCTTGTAATAATTATTACGGAGTTTTCTTAATTTCTCACAGGTAGTTAGGGCCCAAGGAAGGCATGTTACATTAGCCTAAGAAAAATGAAATCGTGGAGCATAAAGTTTTGAACACAGTTGTAGAATACTTTTGGAGCCAGATGTAACACCTTTGAGTCAGTTCTGCCACTTTCTTTTCCCATGAGTATACAGACATTGTAGTAGTATCCTGAAGTGTAACTTTATCTTGTGTGTTTTTCAAGGTATGTAATTATTCTGTTGTTGTTTGTGATTGTTATTTTATTAACATGTGTTAAAATTTTGTTATTTTTGGAAGTGCTTTCTTAGATACTGTTATGACGAAGATTGAGACAAGTGTCAATTTGAAGCTTTTATAGGATATAAGGTCATAATCTAAAAGGTTATACAGAAGTAATTTTATTGTGAGCAAATCAGTATGATTATTTAAATCTTATTTTCTTGACTTTTAGAGCCAAATACTACTTTAGAAAGAGAAAGTATAGCTGTTCATGTAATTGCTGAAGCTTGTGTTTACTTTAAACTCTTGAGTGAGTTTTGACTGAATCTTACATGATAGGAATGTAAATGATTAGTTGTGTGCTGCAGGGAACCAGATACTCCAGCAAGTTAGTTTGATAATGATTCCTGAGAGTTAAACATAGGCTTTTAGATCATTTTTAAAAAAGCATTCTCATTTGAAATTGAATACTCTGAAGTTTCTGTTACTGTCTGACCTATAGGTCTCTTTTATTTTTGGATGAAATGTAATCCAGGTGTCAGTATCTTAAACTGGTACTTAGTAATATCAGCACATACATTTATGTGTGTGCTATATTTGTTTTGATAATTCCTCTTATTTTGTAATAGATACATACTTGTGTTTTGTTTTTTTTTTTTGGAAAGTGGTTGTCATTCTTCTATAATAAAGCTTTCTAGCTTCTCCATCTTTCCCAAGAAGATATCTCCAGGGAGAGGCTATTCCTTAGTTCTAACTATATAGTGTATAGTTATAAATATGTAGAATGTATGTATATGTATGTACAAACATATATATGTGATATATGTATATACGTTGTATAAAATTCCTTGGTGGTTTTAGCAAAATTGTGTTTTGTACTCGTCATGCTAAAAGCTAAAGCTACCAACTTCCTTTTTCTTTCACTAACTTGAGTCTGTTTGTTTTAATCTTGAAGTGATCATGAAAACACTTTGGTAAAATGTTTGGAAACTTTTTGTGTGGTGCTAGGAATTGAATCCAAGGCAAGCATGGTACCATTCAGCTATATTTTCAGCCTACCTTGTGGAGACAATTGATATGGCTATCTGTAAGATATTGATACATTGAAATTTTTGATGAAACAATTGTTAATAATGCTATAATCCTACCCGAGATGTAGTTTAGGGGTAGAATGCTTGCCTAGAATACTCAAAACCCTGCATTCAACCCCAGCACCACACACACACACACACACACACACACGTATATACGTGTGTATGTGCAAAACTGTAATGCTGGTTCCTGGGCCTTAGTCTTAATAAATTTGGCAAAGCATCTGAATAAGCCATTTTTAAAAAAAGATGCCATGAAATTTTGTGAAATTAGATAATTTTTGATTTAGTGTTATGGGCGGGGGATATAGCTTAGCGGCACAAGTGCCTCCTGGCAAGCACAGTGTCCCAAGTTTGATTCCCGGTTACCCCCCACCTCAAAAAAGGACAAAAGAATATGTGTTCCTAGATTTAGTTTTACAAGTACTACTAAATTTTGAAAATTAAAAGTCTATTAAATGTGGGCTGTTGGATGTATGTTGCTAAAAAATTACATTGTGTTGGGATTGTTTTCTTTTAGGTTTCATGTTCTCAGATATGTTTTCTCTGCTGAAACTGGGTTATGGTTTCTAAAGATTTCTTCTCTAGTTAGCTTTGGTTTTTAATGTAATTTTAAAAAATGATAGTACTCACTTTCAAACAGATACTGATTCCTGAATGTGCTGAAAATAATTTAGGGAGGTTAGGTTTTAATTGTCAGATTCTGCTGGATCCTGTTGAATAGTAAATAACTTTAAAATTTATCAGAGTGGAAATTACTTTAACAGTATACTGAAGTACAACTAAGATAGTTATGTAAAAAAAAAAGTTACTGATCATATTTACTGTCCCAAAATGCTGCTTTTAGTTTATGTAGTGACTGGTACTAGCTTTTCAAAATTTTTAAAAATTTAACCTGTCATTTACTTTAGAATGCTTTTTCTTAAATCAGACATATCTTAAAAAATAATAAGGTCTTATCAGATGGAGTATATTTGTCTTGCCCTTTTCTTTGCTCTAGGGACACCGTCTGCCTCCCTTTTGGGGTAATTAGTCTGCTTCTGTCTCTCTAGCTAACCCCTTTTTCATTTTTTCCCATCTGTGGCACGCTATTCCCTTCTTTTAAACTCCCCTGAGAAGAGAGCAGCTGGACAGTAGGGGTGGCATCAGCTGCAAGGGGCAATCCTGAGTTCCAAGTAGAGGTGTAGCACTAAGGAAAGGGAAACCGGAAGGACCCAGGTGGTAACTAAAAGCTTGTTAATTTAGCTTGAGCCTGTTCTTCACAGGCAGTGTCCTTCTGTTTGACTTAGCACCTACCACGTCTTGTTACTGAAATGTTTGTGATTATGATGATAATATTGCAGTCCTTTTTTGGACGAGGGAGACATTCCTTTCTGCAAAGATTGGCAGTCTCAGTTTTTCTAGCTAAAACAATAAAAATACAGAATTGCCTTCATTTAACCCTTGTATCATCCATAGTATATTTTTAAAAAGTAAATTTTATTTTAGAATAGTTTTAGGTTTACATAAAAGTCACAAAGTTAGTATGGAATTCCTATATAATTTGTTTCCTTTGTTGTTAACATCTATTTTAGAATGGCATATTTTCCACAACTAATGTTGATACTTTCCTGTTAACTAATACACATGAAATACACACACACTTTCTCACACTTTATTTGGATTTTCTTTTTAATTAACATCTTTTTACTGTCCTAGGAGCCCATGTTGATTGCTACATTACATTTAGTTGTCATGTCTCTTTAGACTGTTCTAGACTTGGACAGTTTCTCAGACTTTCCTTTTTGATAATTTTTTTTTTTTCTCTAGTACCGGGAATCAAACTCATGACCTCTCGCTTGCCAGGCAGGCGCTGTGCCACTGAGCTAAATCCCCAGCCCCCCTTTTTGATAATTTTGACAGTTAGGAAGAGTCCAGTTAGGTTTCATAGTGCATGTTAAATTTCATCTTCTCATATCACTTAGCACTTGTTTGGGTCATCTTCCTTTCAAATTTCACTGATGTATGGAAATAGAATATAAACTTATTCTATTGCTAATTGGTAAAGATCAGTTACAGCATACCAAATCTGACTTAGTACATACTTTAAACCCTAAGTTACTTATTTTTGTGGTGGTAGTCAATAACTGTTTAGCAAAGTACTGTGCAGAGGCTTGATGATTTTTGATTTAGAATTTATGCTAATTGGTATTAGCCTAACTAATATTCCAGGAAGATATTTAATAGGATTTTTTACTTTTTACTTTACTCTCTCTAGGAGAATGGGGTATTTGAATTCGTACTGATATGTTTTGATAAAATAGGATTAAATAACAAAACTTTGTGGGTATAGTTTCTTTTTTTAATTAAAATTTAAACAAACTTTGTTAAGTGGTGTGTGATAGTGGATGACAGATATAATTGGTGGTGGGAAAATTAGCTCAGTTCCTCTGGTCAAAAGTCTCTGTAGGTAGGACTGATTGGTTAAATGTAGTGTTAGTTTGCTTCAAAGCAAGATGACTTTTAATTAGCATGTCCTTGGAGAAGTATTTTCTGTGGGTATTTATTGTGTGCTGACTTTTTTGGAATTTTATTACTGTCATTACTGGCTTTATTTGTTCTCTTAAAAATAAAAACTCCTTCTCCCAACATTGTCATCTTTAAAAAAAATCATAGTCTGTGATGAAACTCTCAGAGAAAACTGATACATGGACCTTGAACTAAAAAACAGACTCAATTGGTGCTAAAAATACTCATTTGCCTGGCTCCTCAGGTCTCTATATTGGATTTTAGCAACATACCCAAATATTTCTATTACACCAGAATTCATAATGTATACTGCCCACATTAATTGGCCACTGTTCTAAATTTAACTTTTGATGACTTTATTTATTGAAGGATATTAGTTACAGTGAGTTTAGCTGGGCTTGATGGTACCTGCCTGTAACCCAGCACTCTGGTAGGCTGAGACAAGAGGATTGCAAGTCCAAGCCCAGCCTGGGCAATTTAACAATTTAAAGACAGCCTGTCTCAAAATTTTAGAAAAGGCTAGGGATGTAGTTCAGTGTGAATGCCCTAGATCCAACCCTTAGTACTGCTAAATAAATAAATAATAAAAATTATAGTGACTTTTAACCTTTAGGAACAGTTTTTATTAGGAATGACAAATAAATAGCTGACATGCATAGAAATATAGTGGCAAGAAAACTAAGGCAATTGTTTTGTAGCTGGGCGTGGTGGTACATTGCCTGTAATCCCAGCACTGCAGTAGGATAAGGAATTCAAGCCCATTCTGGGCACTTTAGTGACTTAGCAAGACTTCATCTCAAAATAAAAAGTTAAAAAAGACTGAGGATGTAGCTCAGTGTGAAGGGTGAAGGCTCTGAGTTCAATCCCCAGTACCCCCCTCCCCCCCTAAAAAAAAAGCCCAAGGTAATCAAAGGAGTTAATTGTATTTTCTGTTTTAGGATCTACTCATGGCCCAGTTCTTTGTGGTGGCTAGTCTTGTAGATTGCTTCATTTCTTCATTTTTTTGTATTCTTTATATTGTCTATCTTATCCCCATTGGTACTGGGGATTGAACCCCAGGCCTTTCTCATACTAGGAGGGGGCTCTACCATTGAACTACAGCTCCAGCCCTTTTTATTTTTTTGAGACAGTCTTGCAAAGTTGCCCAGGCTGGCCTTAAACTTGCATCTTCCTGCCTTAGCCTGCTAAGTAGGCATATGCCACCATGCCTGGCCTGTACAGTCCTTGAGTATGAAAATATATCTTGTAGATTTTCAGATCAAAGATAATAATAACATGAGGCTGTTTCTAAATAAGAAATTTCCAGATTTTGCTATTAATGAGTGATGCCACCAATTTAAGGCCCTAATATTCATTGAATGAATGATTTATAAATAGGAAATTATTGCACAGTTCAAACACTGATCTAGATAGTTAAGGATTTTTCTTTTTTCTTTTAGGAAATGTGTAGTATTTTCTTTTTCTTTTTCTTTTTCTTTTTCTTTTTTTGTCTTTTTGAGACAGGGTTTTGCTATGCAACTCAGGCTGGACTTGAGCTCACTTTGTATCCCAGGCTGGTCTTGAACTCACAATGATCTTCCTGCCTCAGCCTCCCGAGTGCTGGGATTATAGGCATGCGGCAGCACGTCTGGCCTTGTGTTTTTTGAGACAGGGTCTTGCTCTATACTTCAGGTTAGCCCTGAACTCACTGTGTAGCCCAGGTTGGCCTCAAACTCCCATCAGTCCTCCTGCCTCAGCCTCCTGAGTGCTGGGATTACAGGTGTATACCACTTTGCCTGGCTGTTTTTTCTTTTCTGAAGGGAGGGCAGGGAGACAGAATCTCCTATATAGTTCAGACTGACCTTGAACTCACTGTGTAGAACATGCTGGCCTCTAACTCAGGGCAATCCTTACCACTTTTGAGAAAAATGTTGAATACTGAGTGTATGAGCTTTTTGGTTTTAATCTTGATTTGTGTTTTCATTTATGGGAAATTATTTTTATGATTTATGGCACATTTCCGCACCATTGATTTATGCTCTGAAACAAGTATGGTATCAAATTTAGCATTTGAGCTTTTTTTGTGTTACATTCTTCAAATAAATACTTTATAAAATTTTTAAAATAATGTAAAGCTGATGATTTAAGAGCTTTAATGCTCATAGTAACATTAAAATACTAAAAACAGAATTGAAACTATTTTCTCTAGGGGTATAGATGCAGGGGGGCAAAAAAGTGCACTAAGCCAACTTTTCTCATTCGACTTTTATTAAATTTAGAACAACTAGATAAAGATTTTGCTCTGTGTTCTCTAATCCTTCCCCTGCCAATTATAATAGTGGTGTTGAGATTCAAAGACCTCTTTTTAATTCACATAAGAGGTGCATATTACTATATCTTAGGTAGATTAGTTGCACCGTTTTATTTTTCATATCTCTGAGTACAGCATGTAAATTATGCTACAATTATTATAACATTAGGCTCTTAGAATCCTGGCTTAGTAGTTGTTTCTAAGTGACACTTCCCTCCCAAACAAAACAAAAGAAAATAAAAGAAAACCTTTAGACTTTTCATTGAGCATTGCTGGGATTTACTTTTTTGTTTGTTTGTTTGTTTGAAGACTTTGAGACAGTCTGTGTATTTCAGGCTGACCCTGACCTCACTTTGTAATCCAGGCTGGCCTTGGACTCACAGCAGTCCTCCTGCCTCAGCCTCCTGAATGCTGGGATTACAGGCATGCACCACCATGCCCAGCTAGGATTTACTATTTCTCTAGCAATGAAAAATGAAATGCTATTACTTTAGTGGTTGTTTATTCACTTGCCATATAGATGATGTACTTCAGAGATTTGCTGACTTTAGAAAACCCCACCAGGGCTGAGCAAGGTGATGACCGGCTATAATCCCTGGGAGACTGAGTCAGGAGGATCACAAGTTCAGCCAGCCTGGGAGAATTTAATGAGATTCTGTCTCAAAATAAAATAAAAAGGGCTGGGGATGTAGGTCAGTGGTAGAGTGCCCCTGGTTTTAGTCCCCAGGACTAACCCCCTTCCCCAAACTCAGGTGGATTGTACTTCTTTGTTTTCTGTATAGCTCCTATTTGATGCTAATGATAATTGTGTGCATTCAGGGGCCTGAGACTGCCCCTGAAAACATCAAGTTCATGTGAGTTTCACTGGATAAAACTTCGAGTAATAAGGGAGAAGTGCCTGAAAATTTCTCTTCTCTTCCTCTTCTCTTCCTCTTCCTCTTCCCTTCCTCTTCCCTTCCTCTTCCCTTCCTCTTCCCTTCCTCTTCCCTTCCTCTTCCTCTTCTCTTCTCTCTTCTTCTCTCTTCTTTTCTCTTCTTCCCTCCCCCTCCCCCTTCTCCTTCTCCTCCTTCTTCCCTTCTCCTTCCCCTCCCTCTCCTCTTGAGACAGGGTATTGCTGTGTAGTCCAGGCTGGCCTCAAACTCACATTGGTCTCCAACTTGCTGCAGTCCTCTTGCCTCAGCCTCCCAAGTGCTGAGATTATAGGCATGCACCACCATGCCCAGTTTGATTACTTTTCTAAACCACATTTAGTATTCTTTTTTTTTTTTGGTACCGGGAATGGAACTCAGGACGTTGTGCTTGCCAGGCAGGTGCTTGTGCTGCTGACCTATATCCCCGGCCCCACGTTTAGTATTCTTAAGTCATATAGTTGTACTTTTTTTTTTTTTGATATTGGGAATTGAACTCAGGACCTTGCACTTGCCAGGCAGGCGCTTGTGCCACTGAGCTGTATCCCCGGTATTAAGTCATACAATTGTAAATTTAACTGAAATGGGTTTTTTCTTTGTCTGTTTGAGACAGGGTTTCATTATGCAGTTTAGGCTGGCCTTGAACACGCTTAATGTAGCCCAGTCTGGCCCGAACTCACAACAATCCTCTTGCCTCAACCTCCCAAGTGTTGGGATTACAGGCGTACCCCACCATGCCCAACCTGAAATAGTTTTTTTAATCATAAAATTTTTAGAATTTTAACGTAAAATCAGTATTAACCTTTGTAGTGGCACAAAGGGTTAAGGGCAGTTAAAAGTCCACTTCAATGCTTTTTTTAGTTAAGATTTTTTCTACCCATTTACTGTATAAATTTTAGATATAAAGCATGTGTTACTGTTTTTTAAATGTTTTTTTGAGACAGGGTCTCTCCTTGTACTCTAGCCTGCCTTGGAACTTGGTATGTGACCCAAGCTGGCCTTGAACTCTTGATCATCCTACTTCAGCCTCTCAGGTGCTGGAATTACATGCATGCACCACCATGCCCAGCTTAAACCATGTGTTCTTTTAATACATGCCTGCTTTTATTCAAATCTCATAGTGTATGTATTTTTCTATCCATTTGATATATACGTGTTTGAAATGAGAAAGGTTTTGTCACTTATTTTTACTTCGTTATACAAAGTTGATTCATTTTTAGGAAATGTTTACAAAGGTATACAGGCTAAAGGAAGATGCTTAATTACATTTAAAAGCAATTTAAAGTATTCTGAAAAAATTTAAAGTGCTGAAACAACTGTCATAGCTGGATTCATTGGGTGTTTTGTTACAGACATAAAATGTATAGAGTGAAAACATTTTTTTGTCTATTCTAGGTACTCATTATATATTTGATATATTTTTTTTCCAGTGCAAGGAATCAAACTCAGGACCTTGTGCTTGCCAGGAAGGTGCTTGTGCCACTGAGCTATATCCCTGGCCCGAAAACATTTTTTTGAACTATGTACAGATTTAGCTCAAAATGACTTATTTATTGGGAAGTTAACAGTGATCAATAGATTTGCTGCCAAAATTGAGGCTGTATAGTTAATAGTGATTACTATAATTTAATATGACCGAAGTGCCATTTAATATATAAATCTTGAAATTTCTCTCCCAAGTAGAGGATCCTATACTGAATAATAATCATGGGAATCATTTGGTTGATATGAGATCTGAGGTGGCTGATAATACATTGCTTGTTAGGCTCTGTGCCAGTAGCTTCCTTCTTACTCATCACTTAGTTTTATAGTTGAGTCGTGGATTAGAATGCTGATGGACATGAAATGTTTTCAGTATAGTTATTAACTGGCTAGGTTTTTTTGGCAGGTTGAATGATTAGAGGAATTAGGACAAAGTAACAAGTGAGCCAGTTTAGAAACTGGCACCATAGATAAAGAGTGTGTTTAATATTTTCTAGGTTATACAAGCAAGTGCCCTTTTTGTTAATACAGAAATCAAGCCAGTATGTTTATGGTAGCATTACCGTATTTTACACTGTGGGAAAATAATTACCAGGTGGTTTAATAAAATGCATGACACTTACTTAGTTCTTTAATTTTTTACAGAGTAACAGCTGATACTCTGTCTATATTGAAGGGATGGAGCTTAATGTTCTGAGGTAAAGTAGGGTTTATGATGTAGAATTTAAAAGTGTTTATTCTTTGCTTCCTTCAATTTTCTTTTAGAAGAGGAAGATGGAGTGTGGGAGAATGGACTTTCCTATGAATGCCGTACTCTGCTATTCAAAGCAGTTCACAATCTGTTAGAACGATGTTTAATGAACCGAAACTTTGTACGTATTGGCAAGTGGTTTGTGAAGCCTTACGAAAAAGATGAAAAACCTATAAATAAAAGGTAAGCTATCTTAACTCTTACTTGATAATTGTTTTTCAGTTTTGTGACTTCATAAGAGAAATTGGGATGAAAAGCTAATATTTTACAGACATGTTAAGGAGGTTAACTTTGGCAAAGCACTATAAGTACTGTTTTTCCCTCACTCCCTGCCTTACTCATTTTTCTCTCTCTCCCTTTCTTTTTTCAGTACTGGGGATTGAACCCAGGGCCTTCATACTGAGCTATATCCCCAGGGCTTTTTATTTCTTAAGACAGTCTTGCTCCATTGCCCAGGTTGGGCTCTCCCTCTGCTTCCCATAGTCCTAGGATTATAGGTGTATGCCATTTTGCCCAGCTTCCAACTGATACTTTAAAAATGTTTTGAGGCAGGTTCTTGTGGAGTTGGTTCTATTCTTTGGGCTCCCAAAGGACTGGGATTTTTTTTTTTGGTCTTTTTGGTCTTTTTGAGACAGGGTCTCCCTATGCAGTTCAGGCTGACCTTGAGCTCACTTTGTAACCCAGGCTGGCCTAGGACTTGCAACGATCCTCCTGCCTCAGCCTCCTGAGTGCTGGGATTACAGGCGTGCACCACCACGCCTGGCCTAGTACTGGGATTATAGGCATACATACCACACCTCATTCATTTGTTCATTTGTTCCTTCATTGTTTCTTTCTCTCTCTCCTGTGTCTTTCTTTCATTCTTTCGTATCTCACTATGTTTCCCTGTCTGATCAACCTTCTAGATTCACTTGATCTTTCCATTTTAGCCTTCTGAGTAGCTAGGACTACAGGTGTACATCAGTGCCCAGCTCAAGTATATTGTTTTCTTTGGCTACTTTACTCTCCCTTGTATACATTTTAAGAATTTTCTTGCAACAAGAATAGGCTGTGTTTTAATTCAATGGACTAAATTTTGATTTGTGGTGATAAAATGTAGGGTGAGAGTAGAGACTTAACAAATGGAAGTACTAGGGGAAATATGGTATAGGCACAATACTGTGTCAAAATTAAGTAATAGTAACACTTTTCTTTGAGACAGTGTCTCACTGTAGGTCCAGACTGACTTCAAACTTGCAGTGATTATCTGGCTTTAGCCTAGTAGGTGCTGGGATACTGACATGTGCCACCTTGTCTGGGTTGTAATATTAGCACTTGTTAAAACAGTGATCTGTGGTTATGGTTTAGGTTAAGTTAACCCTTCTTATTTCCCAGTCTAGTCTTTCCTTTTTTATTTCTGGTGGTGCTGAGGACTTTACACATGCTTGTCAAGCACTCTGTCATGAAGCTACAGCTATATCCTTTTTATTTTACTGTGAGACAGGGTTGCTGAAGTTGTGTAGGCTGGCCTCAAACTTGAACTTGCAGTCCTTTTGCTTTAGCCTCCCCAGAAGCTGGGTTTCTAGGTGTGCGCCCCCATGGTTAGCTATTCCTTCTTTCAGTTTGCTTTAATTAAAGTAATTTAAATTTGTTTTTTGTTTGTTGTTTTTTTTTGTCTCTTTTTTGAGACAAGGTCTTGCTGTGCAGTTCAGGCTGGCCTTGAGCTCACTTTGTAGCCCAGGCTGGTCTTGAACTCACAACAATCCTCCTGTCTCAGCCTCCACCAAGTGCTTAGATTATAGGCGTGCACCACCACGCCCAATGTGTGTGTGTGTGTGTGTGTGTGTGTGTATGTAAATTTGTATTCTTCTATGTATGACACTTTTGGTGAGTATAGTTTTCTTGATGTTTGAGTTAGGCAAATTTAGGATACTAATTGGTAGAATAGTGGTGATAGGGGCATGGGAGATAGACACGGTGCTTCTTATGCAATCAAAGCTTCAGGGTACTATGCTTCCTGTGACTTAAGTAATACAAGACATAGTCTGTCAGATTTAGCCGCAAGCAATTGTTAAATTAGCGAGGCTTTGAAGTGAACTAGTGGAAAATAAGGTGGAATATGGGAGAAAATTAGAGGAAATTGTTTTTTTCTGAGTGATATGAGAGGAGAGAAGTAAACATTTGGTTGTGATTGTAATCATTGTTGAGATGCCATCTTTCATGTCATGTATACACATCCTTATTGTGTGTCTGCTTAGAGTGTTACCAAGTTTTTTTGTTAGTTTTAGTTTAGTAGACTAGATAAGCCTGGAAAAATAAAAGTTCTTTAATTTATTTTCTCTGAAAATTAACAAACTTTTATCATTATCAAAAAATATATATAAATAAGGAATGCATTCATTATGAATGATAGGAAAACCTATCTGGCTTACATAGGGACTGATGTTCTCAATAATGAGGAATCTGGAGGTAGGTAATTCAGACTGGTGTGTCTGGGCATTATTGACCCAGCAGTTATTACCCACTGGCACTGATTACCCAGTGGCGTAATCCCAGCACTCAGAAGGCTGAGGCAGCAGGATTGCTGCAAGTTCGAGACCAGCCTGGGCTACAAAGTGAGCTCAAGGCCTGCCCGAACTTCATAGCGAGACCCTGTCTCAAAATGACAGAAAAAAAAAAAAAAAAGACAAAATAGTAAATGTCAAGGACTCCAGGTTCCCTGGAGTTTTTGATCTGCTATATTTAGCCTTTAGTTTTATCTTCAAGACCTTTGTGGGGTTTTTTTTGGGTGGGGTTGGATTGGTTTTTTGTGTGTGTGTGTGTCTTTTTGAGACAGGGTCTCAGTATGCAGTTCAGGCTGGTCTTAAACTCACCATGTACCTCAGGCTGACTGCAAAGATCCTCCTGCCTCAGCCTGCCTCAGCCTCCCAAGTGCTGGCCTTATAGGCATGTACCACCATGCCTGGCTCCTTTGTGGGTATCAAGCCTCAACATCCCACAGTAGATTTCAGGCAGGAAGAAGAAGGAAGAGAAGTAAGAAGGTGTGGCACCTGGATCATCAGAGAGATTGTTTTCTCTGGAAACTTTACTTGATGTGTTGTTGACCATACTAGGAGAAACAAAATTCCCCCACTCCCCAGTACCAGGGATTGAGCCCAGGGCCTTTGCACTGCACTACAGCCTCAGTCATCCATCTATCCATTCATCCATTATTTATATGGTGCTGGAGATTGAAACCAGAGCCCTTGCAGTGTACTATATCCCCACCCCTTTTTTTATTTTGAGACAGGATCTCACTAAGTTGTTCAGGCTGGGCTTAAATTTATGATCCTCTTACTTCAGCCTCCCAGGGTGCTGAGATTATAGGAATACACCACTGTGCCCAGCACAAGAGCAGGTATCTCTTATATGAAACATAACCATTCTGAACAAGGTAAGACTTTTATCAATAAGAAAAGAGCAGTAAGTGTTAGGTAGGCAAGTAAAAGAGAGTTTAAATATCGGGTAGGCAATTAACAATGTCTTTCATGGATAGTATTCCATTACCCACTTTCGGCTGTCTGTGGTTTCAGTTACTGTTGGTCTGGAAATATTAAATGGAATATTCCAGAAACAATTTTTTTTGGTTTTTTTGAGACAGGGCCTCTCTATGCAGTTCAGCTGGCCTTGAACTCACTTTGTAGCCCAGGCTGGCCTTGAGCTTGCAAAGATCCTCCTGCCTCAGCCTCCTGAGTGCTGGGATTACAGGCATGCACCACCACACCTGGCTCTCAGAAATAGTTTTTAAGTTTTATATTGTACGCCCTTCTTAGTAGTTTGATGATTTGTATAGTCCAGCTCTGTCCCACCATGTACTGTACCTGAATCATCCCATTGTGCAGGATATCCATGCTATAAATACCACCCACTTATTAGTCCTTTAGTAGCCATCTCGGTTAGCAGGTGAACTGTCTTTTTTGTTTTGTTTTGTTTTTTTGAGACAGAGTCTTCTATGTAGTTCAGTCTGGCCTTGAACTCACTTTGTAGCTCATACTGGCTTCAAAGTTACGGCGATCCTCTTGCCTCAGCCTCCTGAGTGGTGTGATAACAGACGTGGGCTGCCACACCTGGCAAACTGTCATATGCTTATGTTCAAATAACTTATTTTATTAAAGCATAAAGTACAAGAATGAGCATAAAGTACAAGAATGTTGATAATTCAGATATGCCAAAAAGAAACCATAAGGTGTTTCCTTCAAGTGATATTTTTAGAGAGAACATGTCCATCTAAGTTATTACAGTATATTATAATTCTATTTTATTACAGATGTTTCTTGACTAATGACAGTGTTAACTCTTGTAATTTGAAAATATCAAGTCAGAAATGTTCAATACACTAAAGGCTACTGAATATAATAGCTTACCCTAGACTGCCTTAAAAGTACTCTAAACAGTACCTCAAAATTGAACAGTTGCATCAGAGACAGATAGCTTTCAAAGCCAAAAATATCATTAGCCTGAAATAAATCTGAATTTCTTTTCTTTTCTTTCTTTTTTCTTTTTCTTTTTTTTTTTTTCCTTTTTGTGGTGCTGGAAATCAAAGCCAGGAGGACCTGGTTCACATTACACAAGTGTTCCTCTACTGAGCTACATCTCCAATGCAGTATAGCTGGATCTTTATAGAAAAAACTTAATTGAGTCCTGAGTTTTATAACTTTTGGTAATTTATCCCTAGACTGTCTACCCAAAGTCAAATCCCTTCTTCCTGCCTTCAGGAATTTTGTGTAATCTATTATTTTGGGGGAGAGGATAGTGACCTATTAGAGCGTAGAGCCCTTTCATTCTTCTTACCCAATTTGTACTAGTTGGTTTGCAGACATATCTTTCACAGTAGTCATTTTGGGAACTCTTTTTACCTTTCTGTTCATGTTGGATCCATTAGTTCCTAGATTCCATTTTTCCTTTTAAATTTTTTTTTTAAAAATACTTCCGTTTAGTGGTGTGCATCCACTAATAGTTTCCTGAGAATGCATGGGAAATGAGACTTTTGAGGTCCTGTATTACTTCTTTTTTGAAGAAAAAATGTCTGCATTACTTCTTTTTTGTTAATTGGTAGTTTTGACTGGCTACAGAATTTAGGATTGGCAGTCATTTTTTTTTCTTAGACATCTAGGCGCCAAAATAGATGGGAAGTTCTGTGTATGCACAGCTTGTAAAGTTTGCAGGCTTTATTAGTGAAAGGTAGGTCTTGGCTATTTTTACCTGTCACTGCTGTTTCTTATCTCCACAACCCCTTGTTAGTTTTCTCCAGAGGAGTCTAATGCCTTCCCTGGGGGGGGAATAAACTTGGCTACCAGAGTTTGGGGCCTTTTAGGGAAGGAGGTCACTTAGATACTGTTTGGATTTTCACTTTGTCCCTCTTGTAAATGTATCACCTCAGTTCTTGTTTGTTGTTGTTGTTGATAGGGTCTTGCTTTATAGTGCAGGTTGGTCTTCAGCTCAAAGTAACCCTTCTGTTTCAGCCTCCCTAGTGCTGGGATTACAGGCATACCCCACCATAGCCCACCTCAGCTATTTCTGAGATCTGTGAGCTCTGAGTCCCTCTGTTTTTTCACCAGCTCAGAGTGTAAACTGGAAATGTTTCAGTGGATCTGGAAGAAGTTGAAGAGAGGCTGTCTCTAAGATTGTAGAGTGAATTCGGGACTCCAGCTTATTTTTTGAATTTATATTCTTTGTGTTTTTACTTACATATGTACATCTGCCTTCAGCGAGATACCAGTGCCTTCAGCTTCTGAGTCTTCCTAGATGGAATTCTGTGTTTTAGTTCAGTTTCCATCTTTGTTTTATTTCTTTAACCTTGATCTACTAAGTCAAATACTTTTTTTTTTTTCTTTTGGAGACAGGGTCTATGTAGCTTTTCTGCCAGTACCATTCTGGGTTTTGTTTTGTTTGTCTTTTTGAGACAGGGTCTCGCTATGCAGTTCAGGCTGGCCTTGAGCTCACTTTGGCCCAGGCTGGCCTTGAACTCGCAATGATCCTCCTGCCTCAGCCTACCAAGTACAGGGATTACAGGCATGTGCCACCACTCCTGGTTCCATGCTGTTTTTATTTTTTTGAGACAGGGTCTCCATTATAGAGTTCAGACTGGCCTTGAGCTCACTTTGTAGCCGAGGCTGGTCTTGAACTTGCAACAATCCTCCTGCCTCAGCCTCTCGAGTGCTGGGATTACAGGCGTGCACCACCATGCCTGGCTCCTCCATGCTGGTTTGTTTTTTGTTTTTTTTTTTTTTTTTTTTTGGTTTTTCTCCAGTACCGGGAACTGAACTCACGACCTCACGCTTGCCAGGCAGGCACTTTGCCGCTGAGCTAAATCCCCAGCCCCAATGCTGTTTTTATAATGGTAGCTTTTTAGTATAGTTTCAAGTCAGGGCTTGTGATATCTCATGACTTGCATTTGTTGCCCAGAGTTGCTTTTGCTATATTAGGTCTCTCTGATTCCAAATAAATTTTAGGATTGTTTTCTCTAGTTCTGTGAGGTATGCTATTGTAAGTATGACCATTTTCACTGTATAGGTTCTTCCTATCCAAAAACAAGGAATATCTTTCCACTGTCTGATATCCTCTTCAATCTCCTTTTTCAGAGTACTTTAGTTTTCAATGTAAAGGTCTTTTCCTTCATTATATTGATTCCAAAGTATTTCATTTTTTCTTAGTGCTACTGCAAAAGGTATGGTTTTCCTAATTTCTTTCTCAGTGAGTTTGTTGTGTATAGGAATGCTGTTAATTTTGGAGTATGACTTTGTATTCTGGTATGCTGCTGAATTTGGTTATTAAATCTAGGAGTCTTTTGGTGGAGTTTTTGAGGTCTTCTATTAGAATATCATGTCATCTGTAAATAATAACTTAACTTCTTCCTTTCCTATCCTTGATCCTTTTATTTCTTTCTCTTGTGTAATTGCTCTGGCTAATGTTTCCTGAACTATATAGAACAGGAGTGGTAGTAGAAATTGTCTACTTGTCTTGTTGCTGATTTTAGAGTGAAAGCTTTTCAGGTTTTGACCATTTAGTGTGATACTGGCTGTTGGTTTGTCATAGATAGTTTTTAGCAGCTTGAGATAAAAAACTTTTGTTCTAAATTTCTGTGGGGTTTTTATCATGAATGGGTGTTGGACTTTGTCAAATGCTTTTTTTGCATCTGTTGAGATAATCATGTGGTTTTTGTCTAGGTTCTAATGTAGAGTATTACACTTACTGATTTGTATGTGTTGAATTATCCCTGCATGCCTGGCATAAATCCTATGTGGTCATGGTATATAATCATCTTGATGATTTGCTGAAGTCTATTTCCCATATTTCATTGAGGATTTTTGCATCTGTGTTCATTAAGAAGTTTGTAGTTCTCTTTTCTGGTTGGACCCTTCTCTGGTTTTGGTATCAGGGTAGTTCTTGCTTCCAGGAATGAATTTGGGAGTATTGTTTCCCTTTTGATTTCATTTTTTTTTTTTTTTTTCCCTTTTGATTTCATTGAAGAGTCTGAGGAATAGTGGCATTACATCTTTGCTGAAGTTCTTGTATAATTCAGCTGTCAATCTGTTAGGACCACAGCTTTCTTTGTTGGTAGTTTTTTAATTACTTCAATTTCATTGACTGATACTGGTTTAGTTAGAATTTTTATATCTTTTATTCAGTTTTGGTAATTAACATGTATCTAGGAATCTGTCCATTTCTTCTGGGTTTTCCATCATATTAGAGTGCAGGTTGTTGAAGTAGGTGTTAGTGATCTTCTGGATTTTTTCAGGATCCATTGTGATTTCATCCTTTTTATTCCTTTTTTTTTTGGTCTTTTTGAGACAGGGTCTCACTGTACAGTTCAGGCTGGCCTTGAGCTCACTTTGTAGCTCAGGCTGGTCTTCACGTTGCAGTGATTCTCCTGCCTCAGCCTCCCTAGTGCTGAGATTACGGGTGTGCACCCCCATGCCTGGCACATCCTTTTTATTCCTAATTGCATGGATTTGAGTCTTTGTTTGATAAGGTTGGCTAAAGGTTTGTGTATTTTATTTAATCTTTCAAAAGAACCAACTCTTTAATTCATTTATTCTACTGTTTCTTCAGTCTCAATTGCATTAATTTCTGTTCTGATCTTCGTAATTTGTCCCTCATAGGTGCTTTGGCATTTAACTTGCTTTTCTTTTTCTAGAAGGTTGAGGTTCAACATTAGGTTATTTATTTGAACTCAGTCTGTTTTCTGATGTGGGAATTCACCACTATAAATTTTCCCCCATAGGACTGCTTTCATTGTGTCCCAGAAGTTCCAGTATGTCATATTGGTATTATCATTTAACTGTAGAAACTGCCTTAATTTCTTCTTGTTTTTTTTTTTTTTTTTTTTTTTTCCATTTTTTTGGTTGGGGGAGTGGTTTGAGACAGGGTCTTGCTATGTAGTTCAGGCTGACCTCTTGAACTTGTGTAGCCCAGGCTGTCCTTAAACTTGTGGCAGTCCTGCCTCAGCTTCCCAAGTGCAGGGATTACAGGCATGCATCACCACGCCTGGTTTAATTTCTTTTAATTTTATCTGTGATCCATTGGTTGTTCAGGAGGGTGTTATTTAATTTCCATGTGTTTATGTAGTATTTGTGGTTTCTTTTACCATTGATTGCCAATTTCATTGCACTGTGATCTGATAATACGCATGGGATAATTTCAGTTCCTTTGTATTTACTGAAGTGTGTTTGTGAGCTAGTATGCGGACTATTTTGGAGAGAGTCCTTGTGCAGCTGAGAAGAGTATGTATTCTGGTGTTGTAGGGTGGAACACTGTAGATATTTACTAAGTCCATTGTTCAAAGGTTTGGGTCAGTTCTGATACTTCTTTGTTAATTTTGTCTAGTTGATCTATTTGTGACAGTGGGGTGTTGAGGTTCCCCATTACTATTGTATTAGTACTTATCTAATTTTTCATATCTGTTGTTTGTTTATATAGTTGGGTATGCAGGTATTCAGTGCATATATGTTTATGATTATTATCTCTTCCTCTTGCATTGTTCCTTTAACAAGTATGTAGTGCCCTTCTTTGTTCTGATTAGTCATAGCTTGAAATCCACTTTGTTTGCAAATAGAATAGCTACCCCTGCTTTTTTCCAGGTTTCTGTCACATGGAATATTGTTTTCCATTCTTTAATTTTCAGTCTGTGAATTTCTTTTTGAGTGAAATGTGTTTCTTGTATGCAGTATATTGTTGTTTATAACTGATAAGTATTGACGTTCTTGTCACGTTATTTTACTGTTGTTGATTCCTTTTCTCCCCATCCCATCTCCATTTAATTGCTTGCCTTGCTTGGTGAATTTATTCCATTGGAATTCATGAAATCGTTGTTCTTGTTGTCTTTTTCTGGAATATCCTTTATTACTTTTTGTAGCACTTGTTTGGTGGTTGTGAATTTCTGCAGGTGTTATCATGGAAGTATCTTCTCCATCGATTTTGAAAGATAATTTTGAGGGGTACATCATTCTGGGTTTAAATATTTTAAGCTCTCCTTGACCTAAGGGTTTCTGTTAAGAAGTCCATGATTTTCATGGGTTTTCCTTTATAGGTGATTTGTTTCTTTTCTCTAGCAGCTTTTAATATTCTGTTCTTATGTGTAATTTTTGAAACCTTGACTGTTATATGCCTTGGTTGTTCGTTTTTTTCTGATCATAGCTAATTCTAGTTCTGTATATCTCATTTCTCTGTATATCAAATTCTTTTTCCATGCTTGGGAAATTTTCTGCTATTACTTCTGTGAACAGGTTTTTTTTTTTTTTTTTTTCTTTTTCTGGAAGGGGATACTAGGAATTGAACTCAGGACTTTGCACTTGCCAGGCAGGCTCTTGTGCCGCTGAGCTGTATTGCCGGCCCCCAGTAAACAGGTTTTTTGTGTCCTTTGTTCTGTTTTCTGGTTTTTCCTTTATTTTGATTAATCTTATTCTTTACATCATCTAGCAACTGGAGGATTGATTTTTAGTGGTCCTTTGTTATTTTTAAGAAGTGTGTCATTTGATGATTGCTAACCACTAACCTGTCTTAGATCTGATATTCTGTCTTCATATTGGTTGAATCAGCTGCATTTCAGTAGAATTTTTAATCTGGATATCTGTTTGAATTTGTTTTACAGAATCTAGTTCTTTCCTGTGTTGGGCATTCATGATTTCTGTTATTTTCCTAGGCTCCCCTGTTTTTCATCTGTATCTACTCTAGATTTACTAACCATATCCTTCAATATGGTCATCATCTCTCTAGTTGTCTGTGTAGGTATTTCTGATACATTTTTTTCTAGAGACTCGTTCATCTGCTTTGTTATTTCCATAAGGTTCATAAAATTCAGCTGAGTGGCTTTTGATTACCACTTCACTTCCCCTGGATTTGCCTTGGGTGAGCTGGGGATCTCAGGTTGCATCTTGCGTCCATGTTTTCTTTTTCTGTTTTTTAAAATTTCTGTTTTTCATTGATGCCTGCAAATTATTTATGGTAGGAAGCTTTATTACCAGTATTGAGACCTCTTTAGGATATGATTACTTCTCAGAGATGTCTTCTAGGTGTAGCAGGGTTTTGACTTTTGAGTCTGTCTCATGATCCTCTTCAAATTATTAAGGATGAGAGGTGGCTGGCTACTTGTTTGACCTGGCACCCAGTTCTTTGGTACTGGAGTGTGGTATTCTGACCCCCAGATAATCTTGGTATTGACCTACAAAGAAGGACAACTGATCACAACTATGTCACCTTGGCTAAAGTAGTACAAGCAGCACTAACAGTAGCATCAACCACAGTGTAGAAAATGACAAACTGTGATAACTGTTACTTTGCCACCTTTAACTATAGGTGCAAAATTTATAGTTACATAACAGAACCTAAAATCAGAAAATTATATACGGTAAATATCCACTCAGTAGAGTGATTTTTACACTAGGGAGAAAATTTAAAAGAGATAAGAGGAAAAAAATAGAGAAATAAGAGGAAAAGATAAGAAGCAAGGCTGAAAGAAAAAGGAAGATTACCAAAGCTTGGGGAAACTGGTGAATAAGACAGGGGGAAAGAAAGAAGGGAAAAACAAGAATACAACAAAACATAAAAACTAAAAGACAGTGTTCACACTCATGAGGAAAACAAAAACAAGCAAAACAAAGAAGATTTCTCAGTGATTTGAAACCTGTGGTGATGTTCTGAAGTCTGCAGTTTTGTGGTAGTGTCCAATTCAGGGCATATCTTTGCTGTTACTAGTAGACAAAGGAGGCAGAGGTGATGCTTTGAACACCACAGAAGTTCAGGCTCATCCTGGCCTCTGGTTGTGGGGCTGGGGCCTGAGTTGTTTGGCTGGCAACACCTTGGATGTCTCTTAACAGCCTGACCTTACTCGGCTCCCTCACGGATGTCTCCTGCCATTGTCCCTCACCCAGTCACTGAGATTTCAACACTGGGAGCTCTGTGATGAAACCAACCCATAGCTGCTCGGAGTCCCAGGTTTACTTGGCCCCTCTCTAAAGTGGCGTTTGGTCAAGCACCCTCTTTATGGGATGTGGCAGTCACTTGAACTGGAGTCACTTACCAGCTGTTGGAGGTTACAGCATTTACTACTCCATTCCACTGGTGCATTTCTTCCTGGAGGCCTCTAGAGTCACTCACCCTTACTGTCTCTCTGTAAATTGGATCCTCTCCTGTCATACTGCAAGCCAGAGCTGGGGAGGGGGTGCAGTTTGCCACCTCCTGTTTTGTTTTTTTTTTTTTTTTTGTCTTTTTGAGACAGGGTCTCTCTATGCAGTTCAGGCTGGCCTTGAGCTCACTTTGTAGCCTAGGCTGGCCTTGAACTTGTAACAGTCCTCCTGCCTCAGCCCCCCAAGTGCTGGGATTACAGGGGTGCACTACCACGCCCAGCCTGCCACCTGTTTTTTCTGCACTGTGGTCTGTCTCTTCACTCTCTCCATGGGCTACTGAGTCATGGAGCTGGTTTATAGGGCGTGAAAAATATGAGACAGATTGAGAACTTTGTAGACCATTGCATCTCCTGCATTTACATCTTTTTAAAGTGGTAGAAAATAGTGAAAACAGAGTGCATAGAAACAACAAGAAAGGACACTTGGAAAGGACTTGAAGTTGCCCAGAATAATGTTGTTACTTTCTAAGAATTCTTACTACGTAATATTAAGTAATGTACTTACCCAGTAGAAATGTAGTATATACAAGATTTACACATACACAGCTATGTTAAAAATGCCTGACATTGATATTATACCTATAAAAGTGTGAGTAGAAAATTTCTTTGAAGGCTGCAGAAATATAGATTAATGCAGTGGTTCGCAAACATGTGTGGATATATAAGTCACTTGGAAAGCCTCAAAATGTTACTGATACTGTTGTTTTAACCTGAGCATGTGACCTGGGCTGGGGATTGATCCCAGGGCTTTCACACCAAAGTGGGATTGTAGGTGTGCGCCTCCATGCCCAGCTCCAGCCTCTTTTTAGTTTGAGACAGGGTCTTGCTGAGTCCCTCAGTTGCCCTGGACATGCTTGAACTTGGATTTGCCTGCTTCAGCCTGCTAGAGTGTTGGGATTACAAGCATGTGTCACCATGCCTGGTTTAGGCTTTGGAATTTTTAAAAGCCGCTGATGTGTAAGACAAGTTTAGAAACTTGAACTCATGAAATAAAAATGATCAGGGAATTAAAATTACTTATATAACATAAACTTGACTCTTTTTATGATTTCTCAGTGTAAAATTGATGTTAAATGCATCACATTGTTTTGCAGTGATCCCTACAACTCCAGAACTTTTCCATCATCCCAAAGTGAAAATCTGCCCATAAAATAATAATTCTTTGTGCTGTTCCACCCCTGCTCCACCCTCTGCCACCCTTTGCCTCTGGTAACCGTCATTCTTTCTGGCTGTATGAATCTGAATGTTCCACATATTTCACATAAGTGGCATTATGTAATATTTGTTCTTTTGTGTTTGGTTTATTTCACTTAGTAGTTTTGAGGTTTATCCATGGTTATAACGTGTGACAGAATTTCTTTCTTTAAAAAATTTTAAAGTTGGGTGTTGGGGCACATGCCTTGTAATCCTAGCTCTTGGAAGCCTGAGGCAGGAGGATCACCGTGAGTTTGAGGCCAGCCTGGGCTACATAGTGAGATCAAGGCCATCCTTGAATTCAACCTCTCCCTGTCAAAAAAAGTTAAAAAAAGTTTTAGTACATATTCATAGTACATAAATTTATTATGGGGAATTGGTACATGTACTTAACACATCTTAGTTCTTTTTACTTCCCTTCCACTCCCCTTCTTCTGCCCCCTTCCATTTCCTGGTCCCCTTCCCATTTGCAAAATATCAGGATTTCTTTTTTTTTTTTTTTAATGTCTTTTTGAGGCAGGGTCTCGCTATGCAGTTCAGGCTGGCCTTGACTCACTTTGTGATGATCCTCTTGCCTCAGCCTCCCAAGTGCTGGGATTACAGTCATGTGCTACCACGCCTGGCTGGATTTCTTTTTTGAAGGCTAAGTAATATACCGTCATACACATAGAAGAGATAGTCAGTGGATAATTGCTCCACCTTTTGGCTATTGTGAATAATGCTGCTGCTGTCAGCACTGGTGTGCAAATACCTCTTCAGGTACCTGCTTTTCATTCCTTTGGGTACATACTTAGGCATGAATTGCCAGATCATATGGCAGTTCTAAATTTAATTATTTGAGGTATTGCCATGACTACTTTGCTCAGTGGCTGTAGTGTTTACATCTCTGTCAGCAATATAGGAGAGCTTTGACTTCTACACAAATTTACACTTATTTCTGTTTTTAAAAAAGTAGTCAGCTGGGCATGGTGGTGCATGTTGTAATCGCAGCACTAAGAAGGCCAAGGTAGGGCACGTTGCTTGGGCTTCATAGAGTTTAAGACTAGCTTAAACTACGATTGCTCTTTTTTTTCTTTTTGAACATACTGGGGTTTGAACCAGGGTCTTTTGCAGTGAGCTACATCTCCATCCCTGTTTATTTTTTGAAACAAAAATCTCACTAAATTTCCGAGGCTGGGTTCAAATTTGGCATCTTTTTTGCTTCAGCCTCCCAGAGTACTGGGGTCCTGCCCAACTGCTGTAGTTAGGTGTTTGTTTTTGAGACAGGGTCTCACTATGCAGTTCACTCTGGCCTTGAGTTTACTTTGTAGCCCATGCTGACCTTGCACTCAATATGATATATGATCCTCCTGCCTCAGCCTCCTGAGTGCTGGGATTACAGGTGTGTGTCACCACACCTACTTCCTGTAGTTAGTTTTAACTTTACTTTTGTAAGTGCTGCCGTACAAAAATGTTTCAGGAGATGGTGTTATAAATGATAACATTTCTTCCCTGAAAGAAAAGGCATTCTGAATTTAGTTTATCAATATTACCCTAACTTTTTTTTTTTTTTTAACATTCTGGCTAGTACATTGCCATTAATATAAGCCTCTTGGAAATATCCCATGTTTAAAATACTTAGAATATTTTTTTCTCCAATATTCAGAAAATTGCTTTACTTTAAACCTTTTTATATTGCATTAGGATCAGACTCTGTTGGGATCATTTACTAAAGAGCTGATTTTCCTTGTTCATACACTGCTAGACTTGAGAGTGCTGAGAAGTAGGTGCTAGAGATAATTGGGGAACTGAGAGCAGTGGGCACATATTCTTGCTTTGGCATATCGGGTGGTATTTACAAAGAAACCTTGGAGACAAGTTAGCACTTTACATCAGAAAGTCAGCTTTGCTGTTTTTTATTTTTGTCAAGTTTTCTTTCCTGATTTAAAGTTAAAATGGTCAAATTGGCCAGGGATAAAGCTCAGTGGCACAGCGCCTGCCTGGCAAGCTTAAGATCATGAGTTCGATTCCAGGTATCAAAAAAAAAAAAAAAGAAAAAGTCAAACACTCACTGGACAAATGGAAATTTACTATATATAGCTCTTACGCTCACCTCAACCTTGTGGCAGTCTTCCTGCATCAGTCTTCTGAGTTTTGGGGTTACAGGTATGAAAAGTGGTACTTTGAAGGACTGTATTTTAAGCCAGATGCAGTGGCACATGCCTACAGTCCCAGCAGTGCAGGAGGTTGAGGCAGGAGGATTCGAAGTTCGAGCCTCGCCTGAGCAACTTCAGTGATTGAGTGAGATTCTGTCTCAAATAAAAAAGGGCTGTGGATGTAGTTCAGTATGAAGGCTCTGTACAGCCCCCTCATTCACACACACACACACACACGCACACACACACACACACACACACCCAGAAAACAGCAAAGAAACAAACTTCACTGAATAAAGCAAAAGTAGATGTGAGCATATAAAATTTGTGCGTCCTAGTCTGTCTTTTAAAGCTAAAGAATATGAGGCTGTTTTGGTTATTGGTACTTACAGATATTCTTCGAAGTATTTATAATTTAGTTTAAAAATTCTCTAGTTTTTAAAAACAGTTTAAAGTACAGTTTTCAGAATCATTTATTTCCGTAGCATACTTATTTATTCCCTATTATTAATAAAACTGTAATTTCTCTAGATTATACTTGCCCAAATCCTTAATAAATGTCCTTTTGCATTTATCTATATCTCTGTATTCCCCCGCCCCTTCCCTTTAAGGTCTTTAAAAATTTTTGTGCTGCCAGGTTTGATGGCACAGAGCTGGATCCCAGTGCTAGGGAGGCTGAGGCAGGAGGATCATTGTGTGTTTGAAGCCTGTTTGGGCTATATAATGAGTTCAAGGCCAGCCTGAACTACATAGTGAGACCTTGTCTACCAAACAAAAAAGTAAATTTTTGCCCCACCTATCAAGACATAGTTAAATGTTCTGAAGTTGCCTGAAAAAACCTCCAAAATTATTCTAACAGATTGAAAATTAATTTTTTATTTATTCTGTAATGTTTTATCGTCTTGTTAATAGACTGTCATTGTAGAGAGAAAAGTACTTTGAAAATTGATTTCTGCCTGTTTATGTCAGTACATATGGTGAGCATGATAGGTATGTTCCTCTCAGAAATTAAACATTAATGTTTTGCTAAGATTAAAATACTGTTTAAAAACTATCTATGTATTTAAATGGCCTATAATTCAGCCATGATCAAAGATTTTGTGTATGTTTTTGTCTGCTGCTGGGGATCAAACCCCAGATCTTGTGCCTGCTAAGCACATGTTCTACCACTGAACTGTACACTTCCAGTCCAGAGTCACACACTTAATGGAGGCTTTTCCTTGAGGCTTTGTTATAATGGCTGCACCAGTGACTTCTGGGAAACACTTTATTTTTCTTTTCTATAGGCTTTGGACTGACTCAGTTCTTTTTAAATTATATTCATAAACCAGCAAGTTGTCTTTTGAATCTCTCTCTCTTAGTACTTCCTCAGTTATAGCTAGTAACAATCAATCTGCATTTTGACCTGATCTGTTCCATCAGGTCTGTTAAGTTCATTAGGTCAGCGTTTTCTGCCTTCTAGATTATTTTGAGCAACTGTTCTACTAAGTATTTGTCCATTATATACCATGGGTGACCATTTTTCCAGCCTCCTGTAAGTTCTCTGACCATTTTCCTAACGTCCTAGAGTTCTTGTCATCTACTATCAGATCCTAAAACCTGTGCCACGTATTTTAAACCTGTGCTCACTTTTGGCATCAATTTCTGTATCAGCTATTGTTGTGTAACCAAACCGTCCCCAAAATTTAGTGGTTTAAAAATAGCAGTTATTGGGGGCTGGGGATTTAGCTCAGCGGCAAAAGTGCTTGCCTGGCAAGCACAAGGTCGTGAGTTCGGTTCCTGGTACCGGAGAAAAACCAAAAAAACTAAAAAAAAAAAAAAAATAGCAGTTATGTGTTCTCACCAATTTATCTGCAGGTGACCTTGGGGTTTGGCATTTGCCAGTCTGTAAACTACAGATTGGGTAGAGGTCTATTTTGTGGGTTTCTTGCCTGTCATAGACAGATGAACCAGACAGGAAATGTTTTTATGGTGTTGAAAGAAGCAAGCTGAATTGCATAAACTATTTCAAGTGTCGGCTTGGCAAAAGCAAGTCACAAAGTAATCCCGAAGTCAAGATTTGGAAATGTATGCTTCATCTCTAGTTAGTATGAACTTTGCAGTTCTTCCTGATAGATTGGATAAAGGCAGTGGTGGACAAAACATATTTCAAAGCTGCAGTAATCAAAACAGTGCACTACTGACATAAAGGTAGACCAGTGGAGTAGAATAGAGAGCCTGGAAATAAACTGTCCATATATGATCAGATGATTTTTGACAAATGGGCTAATCCACTCTGTGAGGACTCAGTCCACAGATAGTTTTGGAAAAACTGAATGTCCACACATAGAAGAACCAAGCTGAAGCCTTAGTGTGTACATGTAAAAATTAAAAATGGGCTGAACACCTAAGCCTTATACATATAACTGTAAGAACCTGGATGCCTATAACCCCAGCAGTGAGGGAGGCTGAGGCAGAGAGGTCAAAAGTTTGAGATCCATCTGGGCAGTTTAGCAAGACTCTGTCTCAAAATAAAAACTACAATTGGTTTTGGGATGTAGCTCACCCCTGGGTTTCATCCCTAGTACCACCACTAAAAAAAAACAGTAAAGACACACTTGGCAATGATTTTTTAGATACGAGACCAAAAGCACAGGCATCAAAAGCCACAGTAGACAGGCAGGATAATATAAAACCTAGAAACAAAGGACATGTTAACAAGAAAATGCCACCCTACAGAGTGGGACATTATACTAAGTTATTGTTTAATGGATATAGAGTTGCAGGATGGAAAAGTTATAGACTTTCTGTTTGTAAAAGTGTGAATGTACTTACCAGTGTACTGGTTTGTGCACTTAAGATAGTAGGTTTTTTTTTTTTTTTTTTTTTTTTTTTTTTTTTTTTTATGAGACAGGGTCTCACTATATAGTTCAGGCTGGCCTTGAGCTCATTATATAGCCCAGGCTGCTCTCGAACTGGCAGCAATCCTCCTGCCTCAGCCTCCCGAGTGCTAGGATTACAGGTGTGCACAACAACACCCGGCTGCGAATAGATTTTATGTTTGTTTTTATCTCAACTTTTTAAAAAGGGTAAAGAATTGGAGCAGATGACTCAACAGATAATAAAGTTTTAATTCTTTCAAAGGAATTTATAATTCAGCAGTAAAGTTATGAGAGATTAAGAAGTGGGAACAATAAAAAAACTAAAAATTTTTTAAAAAGTGGGAACAAGTCTGTGGCAAAGGGGAAGTTCCTTGTGGGTTAAGTACCTCAGTTTCAAGAGTTTGGCAGGGATCAGGTTCTGAAGGGTGTCAAGTGCTATGCTAAAGTTTCTAGATTTAGTCGAGGAAGTATTTAGGAAAACTACTGAATAATTTTGAGCTTTTCAGTTACATGATCAGAATTTTTAGAAAGATTATTGGTAGCAGTGTGAGGCAGGGAGGTAAATTAGGAGATTTTACCAATTCTGACTCTAAAAGACAGAATTCACTAATCATAGATATTTAAAAGCTAACCGGGCATGGTGGCTCACACCTGTAATCCCAGCACTCGGGAGGCTGAGGCAGGAGGATTGTTCTGAGTTTGAGGCCAGCCTGGGCTATAAAGTGAGCTCAAGTCCAGCCTGAACTGCGTAGCGAGACCCTGTCTCAACAAAACAAAACAAAACAAAACAAAATGGTAGAATCAGTAATAATTGGTGATGGATTGAATTGAAAATACAGATTGAGAGGGTAAAAAATTGGAATAATTTATATTGTAGCTCAAAGTATATGAATAACAGATTTGGTAAGAAAAGAAACATGCTTAGTTGTAAATAAATAGTCTGTGAAATGCCTTCTTAGAAGAAATCATTTGAACAAGCAACTGAAAAAGGAAAAATTAGTGTGTTTTAGGTTAAAAAAAAAAGTAGGTGTGAAGGCCTGGTGTGTTTAAGAAACAAACATCAGGCAGGTCATAGTGAGAGGAGAGGGGACATACTGTTTTGGAGGGAGACCAGTAAGGGAGAGGTCGGAGAAGAATGGATATTGGAGTTGACTCTACAGCATATCAGCAGAGCTTTGTGTTGATACCTGAGTTCTATTCTTTTTCTCCTTAGGAATTAAAAATTTATTTTCAAGGGCTGGAGATTTAGCTGGGCAGCACAGTGCCTGCCTGGCAAGTGTGAGGTCATGAGTTCGATTCCCATTACCAGAAAAAATAAATAAAGTGAAATTTATTTTCAGTAGGTAGATTTTCTTAAGACACTTGGTAATATCCTATACTTGATTTTTGCTACTGTACTTATTTAATTATAATTAAATAATTGTGTTGAGCACAGTGACATCTGTTTATCCTAATTTTTTTTTTTGAGACAGAGCCTTGCAATATATTCTAGGATGGTCTTGAACTCACTGTGTAGCCCACGCTGGGCTCAAAACTTGTGGCAGTGCTCCTGCCTCAGCTGAGTGCTGGAATTACAGATGTGTACCTCCACGCCCAGCTTTATCCTAAAACTTTTTTGATGAGAAAGAAATAACACTTGCTTTTACTTGGTGACTTGGTATATAGTGCTTACAGATCTGAATATAACAATGAATTTAATACAAAGCTCTTTTATTTTTTGGCAGTACTGGGTGTCAATCCCTGGACCTTATACATCCTAGGCAAGTGCTCCACCAATGAGTTATAACCCCAGCCAGTACAGATTCTATGTAAATGTGTACCTATTGGTGCACTTATTTGGAGCAGCACCACCCCCACACACATACACCCCCGGCACCGGGAATCAACCTCACGACCTCGCACTTGCCAGGCAGATGCTGTGCCGCTGAGCTAAATCCCCGGCCCCTTGTGTCCTTATTTGGAGTTAGGTTTGTAGGTTGTGTGTTTTGTAGTACAGATATCTTTGCTGGAAAATACTCTGGGATCGCACTAATAAAAGTGAGCTTTGCTGGGCTGTGGTATATGCCTTTAATCTCACACCTTTGAGAGGCTGAGAAAGAAGAGTCACAAGTTTGAGTCCACCTGGACAACTTAATGAATAATAGTAAATAATAGTAAAAAGGAGCCATATGGTGGCATAATCCTGTAATCCCAGAAGTCTGGGAAGCCGAAGAAGGTAGTTCACAAGGTTGAGCCCAGCACAGGCAGTTTAGTGATTTAGCCAGCCCTGTTTCAAAATAAAAAATAAAATGACGTAGACATGTAACTCAATGCAAGGGACCTGGGTTTAATCCTCAGTACCGGGGGAGAAAAAAAGGGGATCCTGGGGATGTAACTGATTGGTAGAGTGCTGTTGGTTCAGTCCTCAGTACCAGTGAAGGAATATGAGTTTGCAGTGGGGTTACAGTGGTACGCTTCTGCAGTCCTGGCACGCTGAAAGCTGACATGTAGGATCGCTTGAGCCCAGAGTTTGAGATCAGCCTGAGAAACAAAGTGAGACTGTCTCAAAACAAAAACAAAGAAAATGAAAGTGAGTTTATTATTTTAAAAGGGAAATAGCAGTGGTCTTTCTCTGGATGGGCAGCTCTCAGAGTTAGTTAATAGTCTCTCTACACATCTTGAGTTGCTGATTATTAAGATTTATATCCCTTTAACCAAAAAAATGTCCGTAGCAGTGATGGCAAACCTTTTAGAGCTTTCAATGATATAAACAGCCTATTATAGCACACATGCCGTGGGTTCGCCACCACTACTCTATGGTCATAATTCTTCCATTAATAACTATCCCAGGATGATTAGCATTTTAATGAGGAGAACCAGTCTTTAATTTTTTCTTTCCTATTAAAAACCATTGGTAAAGTTTAATATAGTATCCTGGATTGGATACTAAGACAGAAAAACACTTAAGTGGAAATTCACAGGGTCTGGGATTTAATTATAGTAACACATCACTTGTTTGGCAAATGTTGAAGATAGTAGCAATAGGGGAAACTGGGTAGAGTGACATGGGAATTGCCTGTGTTATCTTTGTAACTTTTCTGTAAATTCTAAATTATTTCTATATGGGTGGTTACGTAAAAACAAAAATCAGCATACAAAAATATAGTAGCCACTGATTATATTATTCACAAGTTTTAGAAATGTATTTATTTTTATTGGTGCATTTTAATATATATGATCATAGGGAATTTGTACCTGTGCATGAGATATCTTCTTTTTTTCCCCATTCCCCTCCCCTTGCTTCAGCCTTTCCTCTCTTCTTTATTTCCAAAGGCTTTGTTTCCATTTTTTTTCTGTTCTCATTTTTCTGTTCCTTTCTTCCTTTCTTTCCCCACTTCTTCCTTATTCCTCTTCTCATTTGAACATTTTCTTTTCTTTTAAAATTAAGTTTATTGGTAGTGTAGGTATACATAATGATCACACTCATCATAGGAAATTTTAATCTGTACATTATATATCTTGATTTTTTTCCCATTCCACCAGCTTTCCTACAAACCCTCTTCCCTTCCTTATTTATAAAAGCTTTGCTTCCATTTTTTTTCCTTCTTTTCTCAACTTTTTTCTTTTCCCTTCCTTCCTTTACCCCTCCCCCCAGTTCCCCTTTCTGTTTGAACATTTTCTTCCTATTTCCCAATACCTGTTATACATTTTGGTCCTTATTTCATCTGTTTACCTAGGAAGTGTCTGAAGTTTACCCTTTATGGCAGAGTAGCCCTCCATTGTATAAAAAAACTCTGCATCTTTGTTGATTGATGGACATTTGGGTTGTTTCCAAGATTTAGGTGTTACAAACTCTGCGACTGTAAACATGGGTGTGCATGTATTGCACTGGTATGGTGCTTTTAGTTTTTTCGGGACAATATCAAGAAGGGAAATAGCTAGGTCAAACAGAACCTAGTTTTGGTGTTGTTTTTTTTTAATTATATAAAACAAAAAAATCAGTGTACAAAAATGTAGTAACCACTGACTATATTAATGAGCTTTTAGAAATTTAAAAGTAATTGTAGGGGTCAGGGATGTAGCTCAGTGGCATAAGCACCTACCTGACAAGTGCAAGGTCCTGTGTTTGATTCCCGGTACAAAAAAAATAATTAATTAATAAAAGTAATTTTAAAGCTGAGTGTGTTGGCACATACCTGTAATCCTAGCTACTCAGAAGGCTGAAGCAGAAGGATTTACAAATTTAAAGGCCAGTCTGGGCAATGTAGTGAGACCCTGGAATTTTTATAAAGAAGTCTTTGGTGGAGAATTTGGCTAGCTAGCATCAGTTAGGCCCTGGAGTCAGTGCCCAGTGCTGGCCACCCCTCCCACCCAACCATTCAATTCAAGTAGAACAGAATATGACTAAAAATAACAAAATAGTCCCAGATCAGATACCACAATTCCATCCCCCAAGATAATCAGGTTGGGTTTTTTTTTGCTCCTTAACTTTCTTTCTAGTTCTGGCAGTTACTATTCTAATTCCAGATATCTTATGTCTCTAGGCATTGATTTGTCAACTTTATTGATTTATTTTTATTTTAAAGAGTAAAAGAGGAATAACATAATAATAGGGGAGGCTTACCAAATTACAGACAAAGTGGTAGGAAATTATCTGATTTGTCAACTTTAGACAATGCCTATTGATTCTTATTGTGAAAGCTGAGCTTTATTTTTTATTTTTTTTATTTTTCGGCTTTTTGAGACAGGGTCTTGCTGTGAAGTTCAGGCTAGCATTGAACTCACTTTGTACTCACAGCAGTCCTCCTGCCTCAACCTCCTGAGTGCTGGGATTACAGGGTGCGGCACCACGCCCAGCCGTGTTATTGTTTTCTGTCAGCTACTTTTTCAGTTTTTATTTTTTAAATATTAGATTAGTCACCGGGCGTGGTGACACACACCTGTAATCCCAGCACTTGGGAGGCTGAGGCAGGAGGATCCTTGCAAGTTTGAGACCAGCCTGGGCTACAGAGTGAGCTCAAGGCCAGCTTGAACTGCCTAGTGAGATTTTGTCTCAAAAAAAAAAAAAAAACAAAAAACAAACAAATACATAAATATTAGATTAGTCAAATGCATTCATGACAAGGGGGAAAGAGTAGGAGTTTAATCTGTAACAGACTGTAATAGTTGAGATGACTTAGTGTCTGTAGACCAACTTCTGTCAGTTACTTTATAATCTGAGTAATATACTTCAATTTTAATTTATTCTATCAACTTTACATATTACCTATTGACTCCCCACATATATTCTCGCTGCTGTAATTTTACCTCTTTTCTGCCCTTCTGTGATGTTTCCATTTTTGTTAGCTTTAGCATTACTTTTACTATAACTTAAAATTTTTATGTCCTGCCCTCTCCAGAAAAAACTCAAGGATTTATATATAAATACATAGGTACATGGTTTTTTCTTTGGTACCAGGAATCAAATTCACAACCTCATGCTTGCCAGACAGGTACTGTGCTGCTGAGCTGTATCCCTGGCCCATGTACATGTTTTGAGTTGATTAATGGTTGGTTTTTTTTTGTTTTTTCCTTTTGGTCTTTCTTGAGACAGGGTCTTGCTATGCAGTTCAGGCTGGGCTTGAGCTCACTTTGTAGCCCAGGCTGGCCTCAAATTCCAGGGCTCAGCTGATCCACCTGCCTCAGCCTCCCAAGGGAATGGGAATGGTTCTATGTTACAGAACTAGGTCTTTAAAATGAATTCTCTGCTACTTGATTCTAATCTATCTTAAGGATATATCTGCTGTCCTCTTGGAATTATTTTTCAGTCTGTATATCCAGCTATACCTAAATTTCATGTGATAGTCTTATCTCACATATATTCTTGATTCTTAGCTTTCACTTGTAAGATCTATCATTGCTTTAAATTAATTTCATTGGCTAGAGACTCATTAAATGATTGATTGGATACAGCCCAATTTCAGAAGTAATAAAATGAGAGTAGGAAAAACGAACATAAATAAAAATTGTGACCATTAATTCTCTTGCCAATCTAGATGGTGGCTTTTTTTTTTTTTTTTTTGGTCTTTTTGAGACAGGGTCTGGCTATGCAGTCAGCTGGCCTTGAGCTCACTTTGTAGCCCAGGCTGGTCTCAAACTTGCAACGATCCTCCTACCTGAGCCTCCCAAGTGCTGAGATTACAGGCGTACGCTACCATGCCTGGCCAATCTAGATGTTTTTAACTAAGTACCATTTTTTTTACCCCTCTTGAAAAAAAATTAAAACCATACTTTTTTGGTAGCCTGGTAGTATTCATTAACATTAAATGTACCCTCCTGAACTTATTTTTGCAGTTATATAATAATTGTATATATGTGTGTCCTTCACTTATTTCTATCTGCAGTGTTTTCTGTTATAAACAGTACTGTGAACATTTTTTGTAGCTAAATCTTTGCTCATATCCATGGCTTTTTTTTCTTAAGATGGTGAAAAATTTCTGGGCTAAAGACAATATATGTTGTTGTGGTTTAATTTCTTAATGAAGGAAAGCAAGTTAACTTTTTCTTGACCAATAATCATTATTAAAATACAACTTTTTCTTCTTTATTAGTGAACACTTGTCCTGCTCTTTCACCTTTTTCTTGCATGGAGACAGCAATGTTTGTACCAGTGTGGAAATTAATCAACATCAACCTGTATACCTTCTCAGTGAAGAGCATATTACCCTTGCTCAACAGTCTAATAGTCCATTTCAAGGTAGGTAATTTGAGTGCCTTAGGTATTTGATCTTAACATTGTCATTTCAAGAAGATTCTCATTGAAGTTGATAATTTAACATTTTGGGCTTGCTAGGATTTTCCCTGGTGATCTTTTGATTTTGAAATAGTTTGCTTCTCTGCCATTAGAGTATTAACTCAACAAGTTACCTAAAATAAGTATTATTTTTAAAGTCTTTGAACATGACTTTAATGTATCCTCTTAAATAGCATATTGAAGATATATGTGTTATATTTTCAAAATCATCTTGTGTGTTAGGTCATATAAGCCATGTTTAACATATATAGTTGGAGTGGCCGGGGATTATAGCTCAATGGCACAGGGTCTGCCTGGCAAGCTCAAGGTCATGAGTTTGATTCCTAGTTTAAAAAAAAAAA
>NW_004955451.1:2950350-2973479 GCF_000276665.1 Chinchilla lanigera | reverse complement strand
TAGATTGTTTTTAATCAGTAGAAATATGTATGTTGCTTAATTTTAAACCTATTTTTTGAAATTTATGTGGTTATATTAGTATTTATGTTTGTATATGCATGTTATTTTCTCCTCAGATTACTTTTTCCTTAGTGGGAGTGTAGAGAAATTAAGGGATATACAAATATCCCCATTTGATATTGAGATTATGTGTATTTCTGGCAGGTGCTTTTTTTTAATTGTACCAAAAATTGAACTCAGGACCTTGAGCTTGCCAGGCAGGCGCTTATGCTGCTGAGCTATCTCCCCGGCCCTGTTTTTTTTTGTTTGTTTTTCTTTTTTTGGTACCGGGAATCGAACTCAGGACTTTGTGCTTGCAAGGCAGGCGCTTATGCCACTGAGCTATATCCCCAGTGAAATTATGCGTATTTCTAATTTGATTTTTTTTTTTTTTTTTTGTACCAGAAATTGAAGTCAGTATATTGCACTTGCCAGGCAAGCGCTTGTACCACTTGAGTTCTATCCCTGGCTGATCATATTTTTTTATTAATTAATTTATTGGTACATTTTAGGTATACATAATGATCACATTCATCATAGACAGATTCTAGGTTTTCATAATCTTAGTATTATACTTTATCTTCACAATAATTAAGTGTAATAAGTTGGTTTTGTCTGGAATTATTATGGGTTTCCTTTTCTTCTTTAGAATCGCATAATTACTTGACATCTTGTTCAATATGATGTATTTTTTGTGACAGTCTTTACTTGATTTCTCTCCTGGGTTTCTAGTTATCTTAAGCCCATTTGGGCTAAATGGCACTCTCACAGGACAGGCATTCAAGATGTCTGATTCAGCTACAAAAAAATTGATTGGTGAATGGAAACAGTTCTATCCCATCTCATGTTGCTTGAAGGAGATGTCTGAAGAAAAACAGGAAGATATGGATTGGGAAGATGATTCTCTAGCTGCAGTAGAAGTTCTTGTTGGTATGGATTCTGAGTACTGATAGTACAGGGAAAATATGTAACTAACTTTTTGTTTGTTAGATTTTGTTGAATAACAGACAACTCTGTTACCTTAGTGGCTTTCAACACCAAACATTTATTTCCTGCTCACATTACATAAGGGCTGCTGCTTGACCCTGGTTTGGCTCCATATATCTGCTCATTCTAGAGTCTAGGTTATCATGTTCTTATGAGAGCAGAGGAATGATAGGGACCCAGAATAACCATGTAAGTATATTTAAAGTTTCTGCTGGATATGGTGTTTGTTGCATCTGCTTATGTTGCATGTTAAAGAAGTAGTTAACATAGCCAAGCCACAGTCACTGGGATAAGGAAATATAGTTTGTCTAGAAGAAAGCATGCTAAGGGTGGGACAAGAATAGTTGTAAATGAATTAATATTTAGAGGCTGCAGTGTTAACAACCTATGTTATATAGTGTTTGAATATTTAGTAAACCTCTTTTCAGGCAGTTACTGTGCCATTGAACTATATACCTGGCCCCTTAAACCTCTTTTCAAATTGGCTCTATTCTGTGTGTCTTCTCATTCAAGAACCCAGGTTAACAAGGTGACTCATATTTGAAATGTCCCAATTTAATAGAAGACAGGTGAAAGACGCTCTGCTGATGCTGCAAGCACATTTAAAGCCTTTTTTTTTTTTTTTTTTTTTAAGCATATGACATATGTTGTATGTGCTTATACTTCAGTATAAGTCATATAGCCAGGCCTGACAGTGGAGTGAAGACATACATGCATCTACTCTATCTTAGACATGAAAGGCATGGTGAATATGTAATTGAGCAGATAGTTGGGATTAGAATCAAATGGTAATATTACTTGATGATTGCTTTGTTTTTTTTAAAATTAAAAGATTGTCATTGTTCAGTTTTGAACATATTACTGTCAGAACAGTTATGACAAAAAAGCAACAGAAACCTTTGTAAATTTTTTAGTGAACCTAAAACTGGTCCATAATTTTAGTGCCAGATTACCTTTGTTAAATTTGTACAATAAAATTTAACGGCTGAGGATGTAGCTCAGCAGCACAGTGCCTGCCTGACAAATGCAAGGTCCTGAGTTCGATTCCTGGTACCAAAAAAAAAATTGGAAAAAAAAAAAACTTTAAAAAGTAATATACAGTATAGTTGGTCCAAGGTATAAGAAAAGATTTTTAAAAGTCCAAGTATTTTCATAGTTAGAGAAGCTACTTCTAAGGATCTCAACAAAGGTAACGACTACTAACAGCTTATTGTGATTTCTTCTTTAAAAAAAGAAAGACCTTATGCCAAGAGATCGCATATCTACCTTTCCATTACAGTTCTTTTAAATGAAGCTAAATTCCACAGTGGTCACTATAGTAATTGATTTTTCTGTCCATTTTTTCCCCTTTCAGCTGGTGTCCGAATGATCTACCCAGCATGCTTTGTTCTAGTCCCTCAGTCAGACATTCCTACTCCTAGCTCTGTGGGCTCTTCTCACTGTTCAACTTCTTGCTTGGGTGTCCACCAAGTGCCTGCTTCCACAAGAGATCCTGCTATGTCTTCGGTTACTCTTACACCACCTACGTCTCCTGAGGAAGTCCAAACAGGTATTAATCTGTTTCATCAGTTCTGATAATCTATTTTGAGTACATAAGCACCTCAAAAATAATTGTTAAAATATTTTAAAACTTTTTGAAAAGTTGCAAGTATAATACAAACAATTCCTTCATCTACATTCCCAAACTTAACATTTTCTCCATCACCTTCTCTATATGTGTGTGTGTCTTCATCATCAGTGGTCTTTCTCACTTGACAAGCTGAGACTTGATGCTCTCTCAGTCCTATACACTCATTCTATTTCCCCAAATTAAGACCACTCTCACCCTACCACCTCTTTCGTGCTAGAGACTGAACCTGGGACCTTGTGCATGGTAGGCAGTGGTCTACTATTGACCTTTACTCCTAATCCCTGTGATTTTTATTCCATCTTCCAAGTCAAGAAATAAACACGGACACACTACCATACATTTTATGTCGCCTGTTGAAATATTTTGCTTTCTGTAGAAGTATCATGCACTAACCATTTGTGCCACTGGAGCTCCTTATTTTCTGTATATAAAATAATGTGCTTTTTTCTTTTTTGCCTCAAAATACAGGTTTATCAAATAGCTACAGCACGTTCTACCACACATGAACAAAGAACCGCAATAATGTTACTTTAAATCTACCTTTATTATCCCACAATCTGTTTTCTTTTTCTTTCAGTTGATCCTCAGTCTGCTCAGAAGTGGGTCAAATTTTCCTCAATATCTGATGGCTTCAACTCTGATAGTACTAGCCACCATGGTGGGAAAATACCCCAGAAATTAGCCAGTCACGTGGTGGATAGAGTTTGGCAAGAATGCAATATGAACAGAGCACAGAACAAGTATGTATTCTCATTTTTAAGTTTAAAAATCACATGCTGATAATTATAATTAGGAAATAGGTAAACAGGCATTGATATGACAGTTTTTAAAATTTTAAAGCTAAATTCAAGGCTGACACAAAATGTTATGAATCCTAAAGAATTTTTTTTTTTTTTTTTTTTTTGGTTTTGGTTTTTCTCCGGTACCAGGAACCGAACTCACGACCTTGTGCTTGCCAGGCAGGCGCTTTTGCCTCTGAGCTAAATCCCCAGCCCCCTAAAGAATTTTAATAATTTCAAATTTCAGGAGGAAGTATTCTGCTTCATCAGGTGGCCTGAATGAAGAAGAGATTCCCGATAAAGTAGCATGCTGGGACTTCGTTGAAGCTACACAAAGAACAAGTTGCAGTTGTTCAAGGTAGATTTTCTTCCAGTCGATGCCTGCATATATACCTGTGTGGTGGTTTCTTATGCTACTAAATAATGCTTTACTTTGTTTGGAGTATATTATATAGGCATATGATAGCATTGTTTTCAGGAAAGAAATAGGAAAATTTTAGTAACTTGAAGCTGACTATGGAAGTACATTCAAATGCATACCTTAAATTCTTACATTTACCAGAGGTGAACTATAAAAGGTTTTAGAAAATGAAAAGAGAAGCTACTTCTAAGTATCTCAACTACTAACAGCTTATTGTGATTTCTTCTTTAAAAAAAGAAAGACCTTATGCCAAGAGAGCACATATTTACCTTTCCATTACAGTTCTTGTAATCCTAGAACTGTAATGTTTTTGTTATCCTAGAATTCTGGAAGGCCAAGGCAGGAAGATGGCAAGTTCAACCTAACAGTAGCTGAATAATAGAAAATTTTCTATTTTCTATTATTATAAATAGAAATTTGGGTTATGGTTTATAAAGCATTTATGAGGTAAAAGGCACACGTGTCTCTCAAGAAAACTATTCTTTGGTGGCACTGTGTCTGAGGAATTTCCCCCAAGTGTTTTTATAAAAGTGATGATATGACTAGATAAAAACTACTTTCTTTTTTAAATAGTAAATATGGTATGAGTTTTGTGCAGCCAGTTCTTAAAACATTCTTTGAGCAGCTATAGGTGAAATGGTGAAATAAAATTTACAAATTGTATAAGGAACTAAAGCTGTAATATTAACAAGCTTTCTAATGTGTTATAGCATTTAAAGATTGGTAGCAGAATGGATGAAATTGGAATTCTTTTGGCAGTTGTATTCATTTTATATATTGGAACTTCCCTACCCTCCCTCTGCCTCCCTTGTACTGAGGATTGAACCCAGAGTCTTCACATTGAGCTACATCCCTAGCCCTTTTAGAATTTTAATTTTGAAACAGGGTCTTGCTAAGTTGTTTAGGTTAGGTTCAGACTAGTGATCCTCTCGCCTCTGCTGTCCACTGCACTGGGATTACAGGTGTACATCACTATGCCTGGTTTAATTGGGGCCTTTTGATGAGACTTGATTATCAGAGCCTTTAGGATTATATTGCAAATTTTATTATTTGATTCTGTAGGCTAAGTGGGGATTGTATACTTTTATAGTCAAGAAACAATAATGGCAGCCGGGAGTGGTGGCGCATGTCTGTAATCCCAGCACTCAGGAGGCTGAGACAGGAGGATTGTGGTGAGTTTGAGACCAGCCTGGGCTACAAAGTGAGCTCAAGGTCAGCCTGAACTGCATAGCGAGACCCTGTCTCAAAAAAGACCAAGAAAGAAATAAAGGAAGAAAGAAAGAAAGAAAAAAAAAAAAGAAAAGGCAGGCCTTGACATCCCTAACCATGACTTGTGATTGAATAGATGGCCACCTCTCTTACCAGTGAAAGTGAGCCAAGGGAATGGAGTGCCTACAGGTTAGGGCCACAGTTTTTCCTATATTATTAGCTTTATTTGTTTGAATAAATTCACAGATTCTGAAGTGCTTTGGTACACTTCTGTGTAAATTGATTGTTCCCACTTAGATTCTTTGGATTAAAGATATGCAGTTTTTTATTTTAAATCAACATGTTGAAGCTATCTCTGTTGATACAGAAATTGAAATAAAAATGTAGAGGTAGTAGTTGCTATTTAACAATTTAAACTAGCTAACAACTTCACCTTTTCTTGAATATAATTTATATAAGAGCATGGGTTGGTGAACTATGCTTAGTTGACCATATTTAGCCTACAGCCTGTTTTGTATGGCCTATGAGCTGAAAATGATTTTTATATTTTTAAAGAGTTGAAAAAAGAGGATAGGGGCTGGGGATTTAGCTCAGCAGCAAAGTGCCTGCCTGGCAAGTGCAAGGTCGTGAGTTCGGTTCCCGATACCGGAGAAAAACCAAAAAAAAAAAAAGAGTATAGTACATTAAAATAAGGTAAAATTCACACTTTATTGTCTATAAATACTTATTTGAACACAACCTCTTCCATTCATTTACATGTTGTATATGGTACTTTTGACTCATGATGGCCGAGTATAGGCATACATCACTTAATAGGGATGTGTTCTGAGAGATTTGTCTTTAATGTGATTTTATCTTCCTACAAACATCACTAAGTGTACTTACACATACTGAAACAGGTATACCGTCACTAGGCAATACAGTGTTACGGGACCACTGGTGTGTATATGTTTGATCATTAAAGTGTTAAGGTGCTCATTACTCTGGCTTCCAGAGCCAAAAATACTGTCTGGTCCCTTACAGGAAAAACGGTGCCAGTTCCCAGACTAAGACCAATAGAATTAAATGAAATTAAACTTAGGGAATGTAGCTCTGTGGAAGAGCACTTGCTTAGTACATTTAAGGCCCCTGGGTTCATCCCCTAGTACAGCCAAAAAAAAAAAAGGACTTATATTTTTCTTTCCCTGTCTTGGTATTTTTATCAAGCTGTCCTTTTTTGGTTCTTAAGCTGGACTTTCCCTTTATTCCTTTTATTTTATTTATTTATTTATTTTTGGTTTTTTTCCGGTACCGGGAGTCAAACTCACGACTTTGTGCTTGCCAGGCAGGTGCTGTGCTGCTGAGCTAAATCCCCAGCCCCTCTTTATTCCTTTTAAAAAGATAGGAATTTTAAGTATTTTGTCTAAAGATAATTTTAGGGTAAGGCACTCAAAAAATACATGGTGGAAACATAAGTTTAAAATCTAGATTTTTAAGCTGAGCTTTTTTGTTTGTTTTTTTGAGACAGGGTCTTGCTATGTAGTTCAGGCTGGTCCTGAACTCACTGTGTAGCCTAGGCTGGTCTTGAACTCAGGGCAATCAGTCCTCTTACCTCAGCCCTCAAAGTGCTGAGATTACAGATGTGGACCACCATGCTCAGCTGAACTTTTATTTTTAGGAAGTTACTTTCAGAAATTTTCTCGCATACATAAAGAGATTTAACATACTAAAATTTTATATAATCTATACATATGACTTGCTTTGATCATTTTGTCCCTTTAGTTCAGTGTTTATAATCATTTACTTAAAAAATTACATTTTGTACTTCAAATTCTCCCTTCCCCTCTATCTAATTTCTTACTTAGAGTGAGACAGACCTTGAGCCACCGCGTATGTGTATCCTTCTCTGCCATGGAATAGAAGTAGTAAGGGCATACGTTGGTAACTGACTATGTTAGTTGGCCTTTAGTTTGTTCTCACATCCCCACGCAGAGGGTTAAATTTCTTAGGCTCCCTTGTTTTCTGGATCTGGCTATTGGGGCGCACTAATGGAAGATTGGAGGATGAGAGGAGGGAAGAAACTGAAGGTATTTCTCCACTGCCTTTTGGGGCCAATTCCACCAGTAGCTCCCCTGTGTCCCATTAAGAGCCCCTTCTAAGCAGAGAATGGTGGCATGTTTTTGTAATCCTAGAACTCTGGAAGGCCAAGGCAGGAAGATGGCAAGTTCAACCTAAGCTTGGGCAATTTAGAACATGTCAGTGAATGAATGAATGAATGAATGAGAGAAAGAGGAGGAAAGGAGGAAAGGAAAGGAAGAAGGGAAGAAGGTTGGCTTGGATGCAGCTCAGTGCAAAAACCCTGAGTTCAAAAACCCTAATGCTATGGTGGGGGGGTAAGGGAGAAAGAGCCCTTTCCTCTGTGGTCCCAGATGCTATCTGCTATGTTTGTAACACATCCCGAGCTTTTGTAGTATGGTGAGACTGATTCATCTTACTGCCTTTTTAATCCTAGAAAATAATCTTCCTGCTGTTACTAGTATCCTGGCTGCCTCACTTTCCTCTATTTAATGTAACTGATTATCTATGGTAAATTTCCCGTGTCTAAAAAACAGGAGTGGACTCTAAGAACATTGGCTTCTCTCTTTCTCTCTCTTTTTTTTTTTGGTACCTGGAATCGAACTCAGGACCTTGTGCTTGCCAGGCAGGTGCTGCACCACTGAGCTATATCCTCGACCCAACATTGGTTTCTCTTAAAAATTGATTTGAACCAGATGTGGTGACACATACCTATAATCTCAGCACTTGGGAGGCTGAGGCAAGAGGATTGCTGCAAGTTTAGGGTAGCTGGAACTACATAGACCCTGTATCCCCCAGAAAAGTTTTGATTTTTAAAAAATTATATAACTGTACAAATAATTTGTGTGCTTACACACACACACACACACACACACACACGTGTTATACTATACAAAAAAGACATTCCCCTTGACCATTCTTTCTCTCCCTGAATCCTAGTACCTCTGCCTAGAAATGACTGCTTGCCAATTAGATATTATCTTACCACATTTTTGCAAGTTTGTACGTATATGTGTTTTCCTTCCAAAATACATATATTATTCTTATATATTTGGAATCTTTTTTTTTTTTTTTTGCCTTAGGTCTTTACATAATAGTTACTTGTAGGTCTACCCCTCTCCTTGTAAAAAAAAACTTCTTGGTATTCCACTGAATGGAAGTAATATAATTTTTGTGTGTGTGTGTGTGTGGTGCTGGGGATTGAACGCAGGACCTTGTGCTTGCCACACTTGATCTTAGCCAAAAGGCCGAGAAGCGATGACCTTGTGCTTGCCAAACAAGTGCTCTATCACTGAGCCTCATCCCCAGCCCTGTCATTCTTGATTTGTTAGACATACAGGTTATTCTTTTTTCTGTTTTTTTTTTTAACGTCTATTACTGTGACTATCATATTTTTGCAGCATTTACTCTGTTACAAGAGATGTCTTACCCTCAGTATAAATAAGTGAACAAGCCTGCTGCTATATGAAGCCTGTATTCCAGTGGAAGTGAGGCAATAATTTATTTTTGAAAAAAGATTTTAAATCTTTTTTAAATTTAGAATGATTAGTGCTCAGGAGGAAATTAAGTGTGTAGTATGATAGAGAGTTGTGGGTGAGAGGGTTCTTTAAATACTTGCAACTTCAAAAAGATTCTACTAGTCTTTTATTTCTTTGTTTTCACTTTTTTGGGAGGGGGGGTGTAGCGGGAGTTGAACTCAGGACCTTATGCTTGCCAGGCAGGCACTCATTTCTTGTATATAAAGAATGCTGGTTTTTGTTGTGCTTTCATTGGCTCTGAGAACTATCTTCAAAATTATTTTTTTGCCATTTTAGTAAAAAGCATAAAATTACTGCATTTTTCTTTCTTTTCCCCCTTCCTCTCTCTTTCCCTCCATCTCTCTGGCCCTCCCTCTCTTCCTTTCCGTCCTTCCTGTATTAGGGATTGAACCGAAACCTTCATACTGAGCTACTTCAGCTGGTTTTTTTTTTTTGTTTTTTTGTTTTGTTTTTTTTTTCAGCTGGTTTTTGAATTTTTTTTTTTTTCCCCAAACAGGCTCTCACACTAAGTTGCTAAGTTACACAGGCTGGGCTCAAATTTGAGATCTTCTTGCCTCATTACTGGGATTATAGGTGTGTGCTACCACCCTGCTTCATAACATTTTTCAGTCTTAAGATTGAATAGTGCATATATTTATTGATACTTGTTATGGTTTGTGTCCGGGTGTCCCCCCAAAGCCTTGTGCGGTCATGGGGCGGGCTTTTAGAGTTTGATTGATTATGGGTGTGAGTGCTACACCTGCCCTGGGGTGGATAGTTTGCATATGTAAGGGAGAAGAAGAGGCTGCTTGCTGACATTCCTCCCTTTTGTGCTGGTTGCTTTTGCTATATTGGGTCGCCTTGAATAGTTGCTCTCTGCCATGTGCCACTCTGCCAGCCAAGTACGGACTGAAGCCTCCACAAACTGTAAGCGAAATAAACCTTCCCTTCCTAAATTTCGGGCATCAGATATTTTGTCCCAGCAACGAGAGAAAAGTAACCAAGGCGGTACTGTCCTTCAATCTGGTGAAGTGCACATAAGCAAATTGCATTTAGAAAACATACCTAAACTGAGTGTGGTGGCACACACCTATAATCCCAGCGCTCGGGGGACTGAAGCAGGAGGGTTACTGCAAGTTTGAGACCAATCTAGGCTGGCTACATTGTGAGTTCAACACCAGCCTGAAGTACATAACAAGACCCTTTCTCAAAAAAAAAAAAAAAAAAAAAAGCAAGCTACTTAAGAAAAGAACAGTATATTAAAATTTCAGATGTTAACACTAAAAAGTACCAGGAACTTTAGGGCATTAGGAAAAAAGTAACTGATGGAATTACTTTGATGACAACTGCTCCTTTAGAAGGTTTCTCAATTTTTCCCCCCATTTTAGTTGAATTCTGCTATGAAATTCATATTAGAATTGTGTTCTCTAAGAGAGAAGCCTTAATTTGTAGAAAAGATCTATATAGAAGAAAAGGACTGTGATTTAATGTAGTCAAAAACTTAAAGATCTGCCAAGTGTCATGGTATGTACACATCTGTAATCCTAGCACTTACGGGGCTGAGGCAGGAGGATTGTGAATTCAAGGCCAACCTGGACTGTAAAGTGAGACCAGATTTCAAAGAAAAGAGAAAAAAGTTAAAGAGCCATTATCATTATCATGATTATTGTGGTACAGGGGATTAATCCCAGGGCCCTCGCATTGAGCTACATCCCCAGCCCTTTTTTTATTTTTTATTTTGAGACAGGGTCTCGCTAAGTCGCTGAGTTGCCCAGGCTGGGCTCCAACTTGCGATCCTCCTGACTCAGCCTCCCAGAGTTCTGGGATTACAGGCGTGCGCCACCATTGCCCGGCTTGCTATTAGTATTATATAGCCCTGATGAATAGCTTCTTATTCTTATAGCTGGGGTAAGTAAATGTATGGCTGTTTACTTTTCACATTTTTTTGTACTTGGGATATAACCAAATAATTCACCTCCTTACAGAGATCCTGTCTTTTTTTCATGATTGTTTTGTATAAAGTAGACTCTCAAACATTTTGGTCTCAAAATTCATTTACACTTTTAAAAATTATTGGGGTTGGCGGTGTGGCTCATTGATAGAACACTTCCCTTGGGTGCATAAGGTTTTGGGTTTGATCTGCAGCAGAACAAAAAAGTAAAAAAAATTTTAAGACTGTGGACCTCCCCCAACCAAGATGATTTATTCATGTGAACCATATCTATTTGTATTCATTTTAGAGAAATTTTAAAGCAGCACTTTATTTAAAAATAACGAATCCAGTACATATTAACAGAAATAGAATATTTTTATAGACATTAACTATTTCTTGTAAAAGAAAAAAATCAAAGCCAGGCGTGGTGGCGCATGCCTGTAATCCCGGCACTTGGGAGGCTGAGGCAGGAGGATCGTTTCGAGTTCGAGACCAGCCTGGGCTACAAAGTGAGCTTAAGGTAGCCTGAACTGCATACTGAGACCCTGTCTCAAAAAGACCAAAAAAAAAAAAAAAAGAAAAAGAAAAAAAAAAAAACAGTTGAATGGCATTGCTTTATGGGTTTTTAAATCTCTTCAAGATAGCTAGATTTTCATGTCTGCCTCTACAACTTATTGCTGTACTGTATATTGTTTTGGTTAAAGCATATGAAGACAATCCAGCTCTACATAGCTATGCAGTTACAAAAGGGAAGGGATAGTGTTGTAATAACTTTTCCAAACAGATATTCTTTGATACTGTACCAAAATTTGGCAAGTGGTACTTTCTTAAAGGTTAGTTGCAATGTAGAATATGAAGCCATATTGATGAGATTCTTATACTCCACTAATGATTGGGTGGAATTTTTTGCTTATACATGATTTTGTAACTCATACATTGATCACTAGGAAAACATCAGTTTACTGAGTTATGCAAATCTTGTGAATGTTGGCATATTGTTTATGTTGTGTCAAAATTATATCACCAGTGATCTCATCAGAAAGATACTTTAGTAGTAAATTACTGTAAAGCTCACGGTAGCATGTAAAGTCTTCCAAAATTCAAAATCTTACTAAAAAAAAGAAAATCTTACTCAAAAGTTCAGAGATACCAGTTATCCTTCCTTAAAATGACAGATCCATTTTGTTCATTTTTGAGAACTTAAGGAATAAGTCTGACAACTACTCAGTTATAGGTTATCATGGCTTATCAGTAATTTTTTTCAAATAAAAATGGTGTTCCAGAAAAAGTGGTTAGTTGGGCTTACACCTCAAACAAACAGTTGCACAAGTGTTTTTCCTCAGAGTAGCCATTTCATTTCAATAGATAGCAGAAATGGTTTTTATGTTTTTCCCATTTCTTCATATAAAATGTAAACCATGTATGTAAGGATTAAAATTTAATAAAATTCATGACTTTAACTGGGGTTTTTTGTTTGTTTGTTTGTTTTTGGGTTGTTTTTTTTTTTTTTTTTTCCGGTACTGGGAATCGAACTAAAGACCTTATGCTTGCCAGGCAGGCGCTGTGCCACTGAGCTAAATCCCCAGCTCCTTTAACTGTTTTTTTAAAGAATGTTCTTAAGTCAATTGCCTTAAACAACCACAAATCATATGTGGTGGTGAAGAAACAATGACTGCCACTAGTGTAACACTGCATTGTTTCTGTTTAGTGTGCTAGGGTTATAGGCCTGCACCGCAGGCCTGGCTCTGTTTCATGTGTAGTTGCCAGCAGTTCTACTGTCCATAGCTTTTGCCCTGTTATTATGAATGTCAACATAAAGAAAAAGGCAAATAATGTTCCTATTATGAAAATAGTTATAAACCCCCGAAAGGGTCCCTGGACCATTTTTTGGGAACTGTTGCAGAAGATATGCAGATATTTGAGTGAGAAATGATAACCACCATGTTTTTGTCCGTGTTCTCCTTGCTCTTTCATAATATTATTGTTCGTTATTTTCCTTCTTCCCCTTTCTTCTGTTGGCCCTGATATTTTGCATTCTATTTTTATTCTTCTGTTAGCTGAATTAAGCATTTATTGTGTTTGCTTTCCTTAAAGTATAAAGTTAATCAGAGTCTCTGTTCTTTTTATGGAACAAACAGATCTTAGAATACTTTATCCTTGCTCTTTTTTTTTAGTATTTTAGTTCCATATTATTAAGAAAAAATTTTAAATGTATACAAAAGAAAATTAAACAATAAATTTGTGTTCATTAACCACTAACATTTATTTACTATTGCTTCACTTAGACCTTTTTCCTTGCTGAAGATATTTTTAAATTTTAACTTACAGTGGTACCTTGGTTCACAAGCTTAGTTCTCTCTACAATTCTGGTTGTAAATGCATGAGAACCGAATCAAATTTCCCCATAAGGTCAACGTTGAACCCAATCATTGAATTTGATTTAGTTCTCATCCAGCTTGGCTTGCGATCAGAATCTTGGAAAGAATCAAGTTCGTGAACCAAGGTACCACAAACCCCATGGTTGGACTCAATTTATCTCACATTATTTTGATAAGCAATCAGTCTAAAGCATTAATAAGATATTTGGCTTTTTAAAGTTAACATCTAAAAATGTGTATGTATTTTGTATTTATACCGTATCTCAATGTGGACAGCCCACATTTTGAGTGTTTGATAGCTACATGTAACTTGTGGTAACCATTATTTGGCATCAACAGCTTTAGAAATTAGGTCAATAAAGAATCGATGTATATCATGTACAACTACAATATCTGTATGATGATTGTGATTATTATGTATATCTAAAATGTGCCATTAAACTTAACTTAAAATAAAGAAATTAAGTCGGTAATAGGAGCGATTGGAAGATACTGAAAAGGTAAATTTCTGTTTGGTGTAAGAAATTACCTTCTTACAACTGGAGCTGATAGACAGTGGCGTACATCTTCTTAATAGGTTCTGTGGAAGTATTCATTGTCATTGAAACTATTTAAAAACCAGTCAAAGAAGTACTATGTCAACATTGAAAAGGACTTTTTTTTTTTAAAGTCAGACTCCTTTATTAAAAGTAATATGTGCTGAGCTGCTTGTGGTGGCATACACCTGTAATTTCACCTCCTTGAGAGGCAAGAGGATCACAAATTTAAGTTCAGCCTGGCCAACTTAGCAAGATCCTGTCTCAAAATAAAAAAAGGAACTGGGGACGTAGCTCAGTGTTACAGCGTCCCTAGGTTTGATTTCTGGTACTGTAAAAACAAAACAAAAAAAGCTTATATAAAAGTTGAAATAATACACGAGAATATAAAATTAAAAATTGTAAGTTCTCCCACCTACTTACTATATAGGTATGTCTGCCTACTTTCACACAGGTGGAATCATGGTATGTAAAGTTCATAGTATTTAATTTTATGTATATGTGATACTTTATTTGACCAATCGCGTGTGCTTCATTCTTAGTGAAGTTTGGTTTTTTGTTCTTATCTTTATTTTGTCTTTTTGAGACAGGGTCTCACTGTGCAGTACAGTGCAGGGCGGCCTTAAACTTACTTTGTAGCCCAGGCTGGCCTCAAGCTTACAGCCATCTTCCTGCCTCGCCTCCCAAGTCCTGGGATTACAGGCTGCACCACCATGCCCTGCACTAGATTTTTAAAGCAAATATTAAATATTTCATTTTTATAGTGGGTTTGTATATAATTCTAGGAATGTGAATTGTAGCCAGGTATGGTAGCGTACACCTCTAACCCACAGTAGTGGAGAGAGGCTGAAGCAGAAGGATTACAAGTTTGAGCTCCACCTGGGCAATTCAGCGAAATCATGTATCAAAATAAAAAAGAGCTAGGGATGTGGCTTACTGATAGAATGCTACTAGGTTTAATCTCCAGTACTACCAAAAAACCCCAGAAATACATGTCTTCCTGTGTGTGCTTCCAAGAGTACTGTGATTATAGATGTGTCTAACTTCCTACCCTCTTTTTATGACACTGACTGGATTGGAAAAACTGGGTCTTTTGTCTGGTAGAACGTTCCATGTTCTGGATTTCTCACTGTTTTTTGTTTGTTTGTTTGTTTTGGTTTTTGGGGGTTTTTTTGGTACCAGGAATCGAACTCAGAACCTTGTGCTTGCCAGGCAGGTGCTTGTGCTGCTGAGCTATATCCCTGGCCCTGCATTTCTCACTGAAATTGTCATGTGCTTTAAATTTCTCTTCTAGTGTCACTTCTTTATCCCTTGCATTTCTGTAAATTTAAGGTAGCTCTTTTAGCTGTGTTACCCCATACTAGCTTTTTAAATTGATAGATTTCTAAAAATGCAGTTCCTTAATTACACTAGCTACATTTCCAGTGCTCAAGAGCCATATACAGAATATTTGCACCATCATAGGAACTTCAGTTGGATATTGCTGATCCAGAGGCTTAATTAGATTCAAAGTCAATATTTTTGGCAAGTATACTTCAAAGACAATATTGTATTTAAAAAAAAATGTATTTACTTATTATTATTGGTTTTTTTTGTGTATGTGGTACTGGGGATTGAACCCATGGTCTTGTGCATGCAAGGCAAGAGCTCTGCCACTGAGCCACATCCTCAGCTCCTACTGTATTACTTTGTATCAGAAGGGACATTATTTGGTTGTCCCACTTCTACCATTAGGATTAGGTGGTATCACCTTGACCCTTGCATTGCATAGTTTCTGACAATGTTAACTATGAAGAGAGAGTTTTTCTTCTTCCTTTGAGATCTTTAGTATCTTTTTCTTACTTTGTTACATTGATTAAAATAGAAATGTTTCATGTTAATATTCTTAATCCTGAGCAGAAATTAATCTTTCAGTATATTGTCCGATAATTGTCACATTTTATAGATGCTCCTTTTCAGGTTGGTCAAATTCTTACTTGTTCTGCTTGCTGTGCCTTTTTATATGAGTAGGTGTTGAAGCTTGTGAATTTTTCTATATTTATTAGGATAATACAGTTTTTTCTTTTATATTAATGTGATATTGAATAATACTGATTTCCTTTTTTGTTTTTTTTTAAGGCAGGGTCTCACTAAATAGTTGAGGCTGGCAAACCTCCTGCCTCAGCACCTCTCCTCTTGCTGGGATTACAGGCGTGTGGCACCACGCCCAGTTCAAGATTTCCTTTCTAATGGGATACTTTACATTCTTGAGATCAACTCCATTTGGTCATTATGTATTATTATTTTATCTTTCTTGGGTTGAGTTGTTACTATTTTGTTAGTTATTTACATGTGTTAATGATTTACACCTGTATTCTTGAGATAGCAGTTTATGGTAAATAATAAGTAAATATACAAATAAAAAGTATCAAGTCAAAAACTGAATGCTTAAAACTGTATCTCACCATCTTTTAAAATAGTTCCTTAGCATAAAAAACACTTTATATATATCATGTATATATCAGTATTTATGAGTTTGAATACTAAAAGCACTTTTAAACTCCCAAATTATTACATTTTGCATCAAATTATGAAGAAAAGGTTATTGTAGACATTTCTCATTTCTTCTTACTCTCTCGTGCTTTCACTCTCACTCTTCTTCTCTCTGCCTCCCTGTCTACCTGCCTGTTTACCTACAGGGTCTTGGTATGTAGTCCATGCTGGCCTTGAACTCCTTGTGTAGCTCAGGCTAACTTTGAATTGGTGATCTTCTGCCTCAGCCTCCTAAGTGCTGGAATTATAGGCATATGTCACCATGTCTGACTCTTTTCCTTTTCTGTGTAGCTGATTGTATATTGCTGAGTCTTGGGAGAAGGTAGGTATGTTTGGAAGCCTACCAGTCAGTCAGTTCTAACACTTTCTAGACTGATTCCCCACCGCCTTTTTTTTGCAGTGCTAAGGATCAAACCGAGCACTTCACACATGCTAGACAAGCACTCTACCACTTAACTGCTCTCCAGCGCTCAAACTGACATAACTTTAATCCAGTAGAGTAGAACATAGTTTCTTACCAGTTGCTATAGGATTGTAGGTGATGACTAAGCTCAGCCAAACTGCAAATTCTTTAACAGTTACTAACTGAAATGTCAGATATCTTTATAAATGAATTTCAGACTTTGTCATATCTTTTTATTTAAAATAACTTAATCTTACCTGTGTTTTTATTCATATACGAAGACTAAAATTATATAGGCAAATTATTATTGGCTAATAATCATTGGCTATCTGAACACATAACCAAATGTATTAAATGAAGGAAAGAAAGTTGGATTTTATGAGTTGTTCTTCATGCCATGTTGACGTAGATCACTGAACAAAATTATTTTCCCTCCATATAAGTTCAAATCATTTTATTTTTAGTATTATATATAATCAGAAATATCTTTATAGTGTTAACTTGGATACTTTGTTAGTCTAGTGATACTATAAACATCAGATCTTTCTTTTAAATTTTCAGGCACAAAAATCTCAAACCAAGAAATGCTGGACAAGGACAGGTTCCATCTTTAAGTCAACAACAGCAAGTACTTCCAAAGCACAAGACCAATGAGAAACAAGAAAAGAGTGAAAAACCACAGAAACGCCCCTTGACTCCTTTTCATCATCGTGTATCTATTAGTGATGATGTTGGCATGGATGCAGATTCAGCTAGCCAAAGACTTGTGATCTCTGCTCCTGATAGTCAAGTGAGATTTTCAAACCTCCGAACTAATGATGTAGCAAAGACTCCTCAGATGCATGGCACTGAAATGTCAAACTCACCTCAGCCACCCCCACTTAGTCCTCACCCATGTGATGTGGCTGATGAAGGAGTGACCAAAACACCTTCAACTCCTCAGAGTCAGCATTTTTATCACATGCCCACACCGGATCCCTTGGTTCCTACCAAACCAATGGAAGATAGGATAGATAGTTTGTCCCAGTCTTTTCCACCTCAGTTCCAGGAAACCGTAGAACCTACAGTGTATGTTGGTACAGCAGTAAACCTGGAAGAAGATGAAGCTAATACAGCCTGGAAGTATTACAAGGTCCCAAAGAAAAAGGATGTCGAGTTTTTACCGCCTCAGCTTCCAGGTGATAAATTCAAGGATGATCCAGTTGGACCTTTTGGACAGGAAAGTGTAACATCAGTTACAGAGTATGTATTTTTTTTTTCTTAGTAGTCACTAAACTAAGGGTAGAAGTGATATAAGTTCTTTTTTTTTTTTTTGGTTTTTCTCCGGTACCGGGAACTGAACTCACGACCTTGCGCTTGCCAGGCAGGCGCTTTGCCGCTGAGCTAAATCCCCAGCCCCGATATAAGTTCTTATTAGTAGGATTCCAGGATTAATTTCAGGATAGAATTTATAATAATCTTTGAGTATTTGTGTAATTTTTTACTGTGTTTTTTCTTTTTCTTTTTTTTTTTTCCAGTACTGGGAATCGAACTCACGACCTTGCGCTGTGCCGCTGAGCTAAATCCCCAGCTCCTTTTTTTTTTTTTTTTTTGTCTTTTTTGAGACAGGGTCTTGCTGTGCAGTTCAGGCTGGCCTTGAGCTCATTTTGTGGCCCAGGCTGGTCTTGAGCTCATAACAATCCTCCTGCTTCAGCCTCCCAAGTGCTGGGATTACAGGTGTGTGCTACCATGCCCTGCCTACTGTGTTTTTTCTAAGGGAACTTTAATGAAATATTTATCCACTAAGAAGTGGAGAAAATACTATATAAACACTTATGTGTCCATCATTCAGCCGATCTTGCACACAGAGCTCCTGTGTACTGTTTTTCTTCAACTTTTTTCCCACTGTCCTGAATTTGGTCCTTATCATTTCTATACATGTCTTGATATGTGTAGCTCTGGTTAATTCAGTGTAATTGCTTTATGGTATTTGTTTGGTTATGGCTATACCATAATTTATTAACTCTCTCAAAGATGGATATGTTGATAATTTTTCACAACAAAAAATGTACCAGTGAACCTTTTTGTACAAATTTCCTTATTTGCATAAGAGTTTCTGTAGGAAACATCTAAAAGTAGAATTGGTGAGCTAGAAAGTATGTCCATTTTCAGCATTAAGGGTTGTTGCAAGTTTGCTTTCCAAACTGGTATACAGAGTTTATACTCTTGTGAACCAGCAAAGTATGAGATTGGCTGTTACTTTCTTCAATACCTGGTGTTATGAGACTGTTAATTTGGCTGCATATAGAATGGTATCTTATTGTCTTAATAAATGTTTTCTAAAGTTCTGGTGAGGTTAAATATAATTTAAAATGTTTATTGAACATTTAGATTTCCTGAATTGCATGTTCATATTTTTGCCCTTTTTTCTTTTTTTTTTCATTTCTGATTTATTCTTTAAATATTCTGGCATCAATCCTTTATTGCCAGGGGCTGGGGATTTAGCTCAGCGGCAAAGCGCCTGCCTGGCAAGCGCAAGGTCGTGAGTTCGGTTCCCGGTACTGGAGAAAAACCAAACCCCCCCCCCCAAAAAAAAAAATCCTTTATTGCCTACGTGTGCTATCCATTCTTCCATCTGACTTACTTTCTTTGTTCTCTATATTTATGGTGTACTTTGGGCAGAAAGTCACTTTTATCATGTCTCCCTTTACATTTCATGTTACTTTGAATATATTTAGAGCCTATCTAACAAGGCTTTTGAATTTTCTTTTTAAAATTTTATATATATATATATTTTCTTTATAAGTTTCCCTAAAAGGTGAAAATCAGCTAACAAAGCAGCTCTATATTCTGTAGAACTGTCTGTCTGCCTAGTTATGAGACCAAGGGCGGGGCTGGGGATTCAGCTCAGCAGCACAGCGCCTGCCCGGCAAGCGCAAGGCTGTGAGTTCGATCCCCAGTACCAGAAAAAAAAGCAAAAAAAAAAAAAAAAACAAAACAGACCAAGGGCAAGTAGTGTGTAAAGATTTATATTTCCTTTCCATCTCAGTCCATTTTCAGTGAACTAATTTTCTATTGCTTAAACGCTGCTCAAAGGTTACATGATGTTTTAGACTTTATTAGTTGGTTAAAATGTCACATTTCTTTATTTGTATATATCGTCCATTAATAAATTATAGGTACAGCTTTTCTTGCATATTCTGTTAGCGTTGTTAGTAATGTTGATCAGCTGCTTTCCAGACTTGATGCTGGGATTATAGTCGTGCACCACCATGCCCAGCCCTAGACTTGTTTTCTAGCTCTCTAGGATTTCATTTCAGTAGATTCCTAAGTTACCACTTTGGTAGAGCCAGTGGCTTCTTTTTGGTTTTGTGCTTATTTTGTTGGCAGATGTCTTTACTCTCTTGGAGATTGTGAAGAGTGCTTACCTAGCATGTGCAGGATCCTATGTTCATTTCCCAGTGCCATTTTTTAAAAAATCCCCTATTTGTTTAATATTTTGTGATTTTGTTGTTGTTGTTGTTATAGAATTATTTCGATCTTTTTTACTTTGCTTATCATATTTATAATAATTATTTGTTTACATATATTTTAGAATGAGAGAATCAATTAGGAATTTGGTGTATGTAGGCTCAGCTTGTTTACTGGCACTCCTTGTTCACTCATTATTTTAGTGAATATTTTATGTGTGTATGTATGTATGTGTATATTTATTAGAGACAGGGTCTATGTAGTTCATGCTTGACTTGAACTCCTCATGGAGCTCAGGCTGGCCTCGAACTCAAGGCAGTCGTCCTGTTTCATCCTCCTAAGTGCTGGGATTACAGGCATGTGCCACCAAGTCCGTCTGTGAATAGTACATGTTTGTGTCAGACACTGCTTTATTGAGATGAAATTTTTGGAGAGTGTGTGTGGGGGGGGGGAGGATTATCCCTAAAATTAAAGAATGAAAAAGATACTAAATCCCTGTTTTTATGTTGGTTTTCCTTAAAATGGATTGCTTCCTACCCTCCTCTTTCTGTAACTTTTTTTTTTTTTTTTTTTTTTTTTGAGGCAGGGTCTCACTGTGCAGTTCAGGCTGGCCTTGAGCTCACATTGTAGCCCAGGCTGGTCTCGAACTCATAACAATCCTCCTGTCTCAGCATCCTGAGTGCTGGGATTACAGGTGTGCACCATCACTCCCGTCCTCTTTTTTTTCATTTTTGTCTAGATATGTAAGCCCAGCTTTTCTGATTTTTCCAGGCTCTGTGAGTCTCCTATTGTTTGACAGTTTGCCTGTAGCTCCCACTTGCATATTTTAAGCTATTAACTTTTGCTGGTATATTTCAACTGAGTTTGATCTTCTATAAGATTTAGTGAAATGTCTGATCCATTTATAGTCTGTCTCATTTTCAGTAGTTCTAGAGATTTTTTTTCTCTTAAAATTCCTGTATTCTCATTTTAGCAGGAAAATCCTTGTGCTTCATCTATAGTTGTACTTTTACTCTATAAAGATTGTAGTATAATTTGATTGTTAATTAAAATCTGGATTTTAAATTGGACTGCAGAATACTTTCTGAGCATGGAAGACAAAGAGCTTGTTTAATGATCAGTGGATTTCTTGAAAGCAAATGATGTCTTGGCAGCAGGACGTTAAAGAACTTAATCTTTCTGTGCTAAATGTAATATAAAAGTGTAAGCCAACCGCATATCATCACTGAAACTATTAGTGCTTCTCTACAAGTCTGTCTACACAGCAGCCAAAGTGATCATTGTGAGATACATATTGCTACTCGTTTGCTAAATCCCTACTTATTTGTAGTAATTTATTTCCCTTTACCCTCAGAATAAAATCCCTTTTTCTCTTATGTAAGACAGTAAATCTGTGCCTACCTAGGATCTTCACCCTAATCTGTTACTATCCTGTTAGCATCCTAATTTAGCCACATCAACCTTCTCACTGGTTCTTCAAAAAGCCGAGTTTGTGTCTCACGGGCTTTAGATTCACATTGCAGAGAGCAGGGAAACTGCTTACTCTTTACCATTCAATACTGTTCAGAAGTTACCTCAGCAGGGGAATTTTCCTGTCCAAATTCTCTTTTATCTCTCAAATCATTGTCTTCTGTACTATTTTAAAATTGCTCCATATATATCTCATTATCTGAAATTACGTATTTGTTAATAGTCTTTTCCTTATTAGAATATAAGCTTGCTGGGTGTGGTGGTGCATGCCTGCAATCCCAGCCCTCATGAGGCTGAGAGGCTGGAAAGTCACTGTGAGTTCAAGACCAGCCTGGAAAACATAATGAAACCCTATGTCAAACAAACAAACAAAAAGAATGTAAGCCCCATGAGGGCAAAGACTCTCCTGTTTACTGCTATATTACACACACATTACATCTCTAGAATAATCATAGGCACATAGTAGAAATTGAATAAATGTTTGGATGAATATAATGGCAGTATTATCTTAAAATACTGTTTTAAAACTTGCTTTCTTAATGTGTGTAAAAATATGGAGCTATAAATATATTTGGTTTTAAAAATTTCAGAGTGAGTTTTTGTGGGCACACTGTGTTCATGAGCTCTAAGAATTCTAGCCATAGCTTTAAATAAATGTATTGGCTGCTTAACCTTATTTATTTTATTATACAACCTAACTTTCGACTCTGTTCTAAAATTATTTGACATTTTTCTCACTGAATAAGAATGAGAAAGAAGCATAATACAGAAAAGTAGCTTGTAGAGTAGAGTGGTGCTGAGTCATGATTATATAACTTAAGGAAATAAAATGCAGCTACTTCTGCCCATCCCTGGCCACTGTTTCTTTTTCCCTCATGGGAAAGAAAGAACCATGATTGAATAAAAGGTTTTTAAATTTTTTGTGTAATTCTGTGTTTCATATAAGCGTTGATTTGGTTTGCTGTTACTAAGATTTGTATTGTGACAGAATTCACTTTTATGTATAAATCTTGGTTATTTTATTTTATTTTATTTTATATTTTTGGGTACTGGGAATTGAACTCAGGACCTCACACTTGCCAGGCAAGCGCTGTGCTGCTGAGCTATAGCCCCAGCCCTAAACTTTGTTTCTACAGGATAATAGAAATTTAAGTATCACCAAAGATCACCTATTAGAGGTTTAGCACCTATATGACTGAAGAGACATTTATGGAATATATTACAGTAGTTCTGTAGTTGGAAGGGTAGAAGTTTGTTTTCTTTTTTTTTTCTTCTCAAGACAGTGTCTTGTAATGTAGTTCACACTGGCCTTGAAGTCATAGCAATCCTCTTCCCTCAGCCTTCCAAGTGCTGGGATTACAAGCATGTACCACAACGCCTGGCTATTTTTTGATGTTTTAATCATCTGGGTGATTCTCTCCTTTTCCTGAAACTGTTGTTGTAATGCAGTAATTCTTAACTGAGGTGATTTTTCATCTTCCCAGCCCTACCCTAGGTTATATTTGGCAGTGACTAGAGACACTTTTTTCGCAGTTTGGAGGTGTGCTACTGACTTGTGGTAGGTAAAGGCCAGTGATATTGCTAAATGTCTTTACAATGCAACAGAGTAGTCTCCTACAACAAAGAATTGTCTAGCTGAAAGCGTCAGTCGTGTCGTAATTCATTAATGTATTCAATAACTTTTAACAGAAACTTGAATTGTATAATTATTAAATTGGATAGGCAAGACGTGTTTAATGATTAACTTCACTGTGGATATTCCTCCGTACTATTTTAGCCCTCCTTCACCA
>NW_004955451.1:2920007-2950250 GCF_000276665.1 Chinchilla lanigera | reverse complement strand
ATTGGAAGAACTTCGTAATTGAGTACCTGCTACTAATAGGTATCACCAGAATGAAAAGAATACTTAATCTCCAATAGAAAATGGCAGAGCCAGTAGGAACCACACAGTGTCCCTTGTCATTATAATGTTTTGTGATTTAAGCAGTTCTTTAAATTCACTTACAGTTTAAGCAATTCTTTAGATTCACTTACAGTTTTAAAAATGTAGTATCACATAGTAGTGATAGTAATGGAAAGCCTAGTTTTCAAATATTTATTTATTTATTTATTTTTGTCTTTTTGAGACAGAGTCTCCGCTGTGCAGTTCAGGCTGGCTTTAAGCTCATTTTGTAGCCCAGGCTGGTCTCGAACTCAGAACTATCCTCCTGCCTCAGCCTCCGAAGTGCTGGGATTTCAGGTGTGCACCACCACACCCAGTTGCTGTGAGTTTTGAAAATAACAAAACCACTCCTCAGTACTAGGGACTGAACCCTTCACAGTGATCTATGTTCTCCACCCCACCCTTACCCCCTACTTTATTTTTTAAATTTTGAGACACGAGCTTACTAAGTCACTAAATTGCCTAGGCTGGCCTGGAGTTCTTAAACCTTTTGCCTTAGCCAGAGTGCTGGAATTACAGGCATGCACCACCATGCCTGGCTAAATGTGTAGCAATTAATTTTAATGAAGTTACTGTGCTGTTGCAAGTCCTCTGAATTTTTTTTTCCCCCCCTTAGGATTGTCTTTCTTTTACAATTCATATGCTTCAAACATACAGTTTATCAGATTATATCAAAATAAAACTGAAACTTCTCTTGGTGCAAGATGCTGTGAAGCACTATTGGGGCATAAAATAAACTTGGTCCTGACACTAAATGAAATTTTAGTCTAATGTAAAATAATATACTATATTCTCTTATTGAAGTACAAATAAAATACATCCGGGATAAAGAGCTACAGATTGGGGAGTAATTTAATTCCATTTACGGAGATCCAGAAGCTTTATGTAGTTTGGTATAGCTAAATTATAGGGGAGTTGCTTAATAGCTTGGTGTTTCATAATGAAAAATGAGACCTGAAGAATGGGGTAAAGGCAATAGAACAGAATAGCAAACAAAGTATTGCTCATAATTTTATGTGTCTTTATAATGATGGTGTACTATTGCATGTTTTTCTAAGTAAAGAGATCAGTTTGGACACGTATTTGAACACCTCAGCGAAAGTGATACAGAGTTCTCATTAGGAAATTAGAACTAGCAAGAATAAAGGAATATGTGGATGTTATAGATTCTGACTAAAGTCTTTGTAGCTAGTTGAAGTGTAAAGTAGGGAGTAACAAAAGAGTTAATGAATCCATGAACTGGAAAGATTTATTAACTTTATGAGATGGAAAGCATATTAATTTCATGAATTGGAAAGATGAAGAAGAAATAACTTTCTACCCATTTTAGCCTAAATATTACCATATTTAAAAATAATTTTTTCAGAGTAGAAATACACTGAAATAACTGTTGATATACCCCATGAAGTAAAGTCTTGCTAAGTAATTAAGATCTGGATAAATAATAATAATGATGGCATATCCACTAACAGCAACAAAGAAAGCCTGTCCACTAACAGCAACAAAGAAAGGGTTGATATACAAAGATGTCTAGGTAGATTACAAAGTTTAGAAACAAGGTATATGGAATATGCATACATATATTGTAATATGGTGCAAGTTTTGGAACACGATACATAGACTATCCATACTTACATACATAGTTTTTTTGGCCACCCTAATTAAATAACATAAACAATTTATATGATCTTGAAGAAGAGTGAGTACATATCCTTTTCATCTGTATCTTTCCGTATGACTTAGTTTTGTGCATATGATACATATATATTGCAAAAGTATGAATTCATTTTGGAGTGCTTGCTTAGAGATTCCATTAGGCACTGGGACAAGTGTCTGAAGCTTATGAGAGGAAATTCTTAGTAACCCAGTTAGAGTAGATATAGAATGAAAAGAGCAAGAATACATCTAAAGAATTATTTTCTTTATAATAGTTGACTTTTGTAGGTGTATGCTTTCATAGAAAATTATAGTAGGAGAAAAAAATTAGAGCTTTGTTTTCTTTATGTTAAGTGAAAATCCATCATTTGGTATAAATAAATGTTTTCCATTGATCACCTTTGAAGGGTCATTTATCCATAATAAGTGGATAAATGAAAGAAACTAATATTTTTGATTTTTCCAACCTGCAGTTTTTAGATACAGAATGATGGTTACTGAAGGTAGTACATAGTAATAGAATTCATCATTTTTACGAGCTTCCCTTAGTCTTAGATGTCCATGCATAGTAATTCAACCACTTAATTTTAGTTGAATTTATGGTTTCTAAATTAATTTACTCTTCTGATTCACATGGAAATCTTTCTAAATCCTGAGTAGAGAAAGAACTGTGCTTCAGCATTTTTATTCTGTAATCAGGATACATTAGGATATCTTAACTATGGCATTCACCAGTAAAACTACAGTACTTGAATGTTATATTAGATCTACCAGATTTTTATGTCTACCAGCTTCTGTGTACTTGTAGAATGCATTATTTGAACTTCAAAAGCGTATGTTTCAGGATAGTATGTTACTGTCATTGTGAAGGGAGGAGATAGTAATATAAATTTTAAATTTGGGTTGTACTGATCTAGTTTTTCTGTACTTAGCCTTGTATCTAATTGAAACTGTCTCTGTAGTGAAGTGTTTGGCTCTATGTGAAAACCCCTTTGAGGAAGGCTGAGGTGATCTTTTTTTTTTTCTCCTATTCATTAAAGTATATATGGGCCGGGGATATAGCTCAGTTGCACAGGCACCTGCTTGGCAAGCACAAGGTCCTGAGTTCGATTTCCAGTAACCCCCCAACAAGTATATTTGTACTATATGACTGAATAGTGACAAAGTGATAATTTGAGTTTTTATTTTGGAAACTCAGAAATCCTAATTTTATACCTATTAGTTTTCAGTGTTAGAGAATGTATAATGTAAATGACTTTATTTTTAAATTTATTGGAACTTGATATTATTGGCTACATTTGAAATCTTTTTTTTTTTTTTTTTGTACTAGGAATCGAACTCCGGAACTTGCACATGCCAGGCAGGCACTTATGCCACTGAGCTATATCCCTGGCTCTACATTTGAAATCTTTGCACATTCCAATATTTTTAGAATGATTTGGTAAAATAACATAAGTTGTCTTTAGGAAATGTATTTGATTTACTCATTTTTATCCTTAATAGACCCCTGTTAAATAGAAGAAGTCCTCTTAATAATGTTACTGTGCACTAGTTTAACTATCTGGAAACAGTGTGGCAGTTTTTAATGCTTCTGTCTGAGGACAACGTAATATGAAATACAACTGTTTTATTTACCTATGCACAGAATAGTAGTGTCTCTCAGGTTGGAGGTAGGAGAATTTCTTTGTAGTTTATTCTCTATGAATAGTTGTTTGAATATGAATACGTAGGCATCTATACCTTTGCTTGTGACTTTGGTGAACCACTTGTTTCTGCATTAATGCCCACATCAGAGTTAGACTATCATCCATTTCCTATCTTACAAGGTTGTTTTAAGTGTTAAGTGAGAATGTAAGGGGTCAAAAATACTATTTTGGTGCCAGGCATGGTGGTGAATCCCAGCAGTTGCGAGGCTGAGGCAAGAGGATTGCTACAAGTTCGAGGCCAGCTTGGGCTACAAAGTGAGCTCAAGCCAGCCTGAACTGCATAGTGAAACCCTGTCTTAAAAAGAAAATTTAAAAAGCTATTTTGCAGAGATTTACATTATAATATTCAGTAGTTTTCAGCTAAAACTTAATTCAGATTATTCAGGTACATTCAGATGTAATGCTGTACATTGAGGTATATAATAGCCCTTACCCCTTCTCTGTCTTGCTGTTCTAGAAATCTAACCTAGCCTCATGCTAGGTAGGTGCTCTACCACTGAGCCATACCTAGCCTCATGCTAGGTAGGTGCTCTACCACTGAGCCATACTTTCTTAAGCTACTCTTAAGAAAAAAAGGTTCATTTGTTTTTAGAACAGAACTATTGTAATGATTAATTATAATATCCATTGACACATGATAACAATATGTTCCCCTGAAAAAATGGTTTTCTTAGACTTTGAACTTTAGTTTTAGGGATTAATGATACATATATTTGAGATTTGATTTTAGGTTTTAAATTTTGGACCTCTGTTTCAACCTGTTTATAGGGAAGAGGATGCTGCTCTGTGCTAAGTATTAGTGAATAGCTAGATTAGATACACCTGTCATTGAAAGACTACAGTCTGGCTAATACCTTCATTTCAGGCCGGTGGTATAGCTCAGTGGCACAAGCACTTGCCTGGCAAGTGCAAGGTCCCGAGTTAATTCCCTGTACTGAAAAAAAACCTTCATTGCTCCCAGACCTTACATAATTTTTATCCATATACTGAGAGCAAATAAGCCGTGGTAGCAGTACTTTGTAAAAATTATTCTTTTAAAGTATAAGATATTTTATTTTATTAATGCAAAAACATCTTAATCCCGTATGACTGTTAGATTTCATTTATTCATTAGCAAATATTTTTGACTATTATGTGTGAGGTATTCCTTTGGAATTTGAGAAAATTCAGTGAACAAGGACAGGATCCCAGACCATGTGGGCCTTTTATTTTAATGAGAATAGCAGCCCACTATGAACATAATAAATTTATATAAAATGTTAAAAGTTCGTGCTAGGGGCTGGGGATTTAGCTCAGCGGCAAAGCTCCTGCCTGGCAAGTGCAAGGCCGTGAGTTCGGTTCCCGGTACCGGAGAAAAACCAAAAAAAAAAAAGTTCCTGCTAAAGGGAAAATAGAGTAGGATAAAGGGGTAGTACTTAGGCAGGCAATCCTATTGCAGTTTTTAGTAAGGTAGTCATTAGCATAGAAAAAGCGACATTTAAACAAAGACTTGCAAGAAGTAAGGAGTTAGCCATACAGATATATGGAGGAAGAATGTACCAAACACAGGGGAAACAGGAGTGTGACTTGTCCAGATTAAGGAACATCTTGGAACCTGAATGAGAGGACAAGAGTGGAACCCAAACCAAAAACTAATCATTCTTTATTCATACTCTGGTCTTTATAGAGCATAAGCATACTTGTCTTTGGCGTGTTCCCCCCTTCTGCCCCCAGTACCGGGAATCAAACTCACGACCTCACGCTTGCCAGGCAGACACTGTGCTGCTGAGCTAAATCCCCAGCCCCTCTTTGGTGTTATTTAAAATGTGATGCTTTCTAGCGGTCTTTGGTATTGTGGTGCAGATTAGTGTGCTTTTTGTTGTGGTTTCCCTTAGATTTCAGCTTTCTCTGGTTTGTCATTCTGTATTCATCTTTCCAAATTCACTATTCTGTCTTCTACTGTTCTGTCCTTCCTTGTGACTTTATTATTTTTCAGTCACTATATTAACCCAGAAGGGTAATACAAAAATTCACTTTCCAGTATGATTAGAAAACAAAATAAAACTGAGATGTTTGCACTGCGACTTCACTTTGCCTCATAACACATCTTTCCAGGAGTTATGTTCATGAAACGCAAATCAGGCCTTCAAAAAACTTAAAATATTAAAATTTAAAAATTAAAAATTTATGGCAGTAACAAAAGGACATTCATTGTTTATGTGAATAAATTATATAAAAATATCGTTTTGCTGTAAAGCCCACATTTCGGCAGTCACTTTCATAACAGTTTAGATTTGACAACTCATTTCTGTGATTGGACTTGGGGCAGGTTACTGTGCTTAAAGTCTTAAGAACGAAAGTGCATAACTGAAAGACAGCATATTTTGCTGGAAAGACCATATGAGGAGGAGGTGTGGATTTAGTTTCACTTTTTTATTAAATTTCGGACTTCAGTAAATCCTATACTCATTCAGTATCTGGTTTTTCATTTGTAAAATGAAAGATTACAGGTTAGTCTGTAATTTTTAAAATTTCATGTTGCTTATTTTTGAACACTTTTTTGCTTTTCTAGGTAAGTATAATTAATTTTCTAATTTTATTTTTTATGCAGGTTAATGGTGCAGTGTAAGAAACCTTTAAAAGTTTCTGATGAATTAATACAGCAATATCAAATTAAAAACCAGTATATTTCAGCAATAGCATCTGATGCAGAACAAGAACCTAAAATTGATCCATATGCATTTGTTGAAGGAGATGAAGAATTCCTTTTTCCTGACAAAAAAGATAGACAAAATAGTGAGAGAGAACCTGGAAAAAAACATAAGGTAAGAGAAATCACAATACATCAGAAGATCACTGATAATTTTGTGGCACTGTCTGCCGGTAGCTGTGTGCTTAGTACCACTCATTTTTTTCCACTCTCAGCGTAGAGTTAATCTTTTTAATTTAGAAGTGTCTATTTTTCAGTAGGTTAAATCAGGCACGTGGTACACCTTATGGCTAGTCTTACGAAAAGATCTTTGTTTTAATGTTTCTGAATTGGATAAAAAGTATTAACTTGTGGGGGTTTTTTTGTTTTTTTGTTTTTTGTTTTGTTTTTTTGTCTTTTTGTGACAGGGTCTCACTATGCAGTTCAGGCTGGCCTTGAGCTCACTTTGCAGCCCAGGCTGGTCTGGAACTCACAATGATCCTCCTGCCTCAGCCTCCTGAGTGCTGGGGTTACAGGTGTGTGCCACCACACCTGGTTTAACTTCTGTCATAATTGAAATCAGGACATTTAGGCAGATTGTTTTGTCACTGAGTTTAAAAATAAAAGTGGGGCCACGGATATAATATGCTCAGTGGCACAATGCCTTCCTGCAAGTGTGAGGTCCTGAGTCCAGTTACCAGTTTTCAAAGATAAAATGTATTCCACTGAATTAAACAATTTCACAATATTTTTGAATAATTGTTTAGGAACTTAAAGTGTCCCTAAAAGTAAAAGTTTACATTAATGAAATTTGGGGCATAAAAACATTTATCTGATTAAAATTTTAAAAGTCAAGTATTTGAAGGTCTTCTAAGAAAGAGAGCCTGACATGTTATTGCACACCTGTAATACCTGCTACTTGTGATGCTGAGGCCAGAGGATTGCAAGTTTGAAGCTGGCCTAGACAATGTAGCTGAGATCCTATCTCAAAAAGATAAAAAGGCATATAAAAGATTGAGGCAGGAGGATTGCAAGTTCAAGGGCAGCTTGGACAGCAAGACCTTATATCAAATTTTTTTTAAAAGGGGAGCTTTTAAAATGCAGCTTTATACTCCTTTGATTCAATCCTCAGTATCAAGAGAAAAAAAGGAAAAAAAAGTATATAATATATAGTGTTAGACTTTTGCCTTAGATACAAAATATGAAAATTGAACATTAAAATTATGGAAATGACCCAATACTATGTTTTGTGTAAAGAATACATTTCACAAAATTTTACTTACCTCTACTATGTGCCAGATACTTAAACTTTTGTCCTTTTATAAATATGAAAACAGTAGTAGCTGGAAGGCTGCAGATATAATAGAAAGAACACAGACTTTTGAAATTTTACAGGTGTAGGTTAAAACTCCTGCTCCCACTAGTAGCCATGATTCCTGGGCAGATTCTTTAGAATCTATCTGAATCTCAATCTATCTCCTATGAGCAAACTACCTGCTTCAGCACTACAAAAATCAGTAATACTGGGGCTGGGGATTTAGCTCAGCGGCAAAAGCGCCTGCCTGGCAAGCGCAAGGTCGTGAGTTCGGTTCCCGGTACCGGAGAAAAACCAAAAAAAAAAAAAAAATCAGTAATACTATACATAGAACATTTAGCAGACTGCTTGATACATGACTCAAAAGTTGCTAGATTTTGTTTTTGCTAAATTATATATTTTAGCCTACTATGTAATATATTGTTTGCAGGTAGAAGATGGGACATCTAGTGTTACAGTCTTATCACATGAAGAAGATGCTATGTCATTATTTAGTCCCTCTATTAAGCAAGGTAACACTTTCATTTCCTAATCAAAGTTAATGCATTTCAGAATTGTTACTATAAACTCATCTGATATCGGTGAACTTCTAATATTCTTTTTTGCATAATTTGTATGTTTTGTTGGATGGATAGATGGATGTATTGTTTATCTTTTGTGGGGAGCAGAAACAGTTCAGGTGATAGAAATCCATTTTTCAATTGTTGGCACTTTTTGTCCTTTTTTTTAAATAAAGGATTAATATCCAAAATTAAAGGACTTCAAACATCTCAATAGAAAAAAGACTAGCTGATTAAAAAAATAAGCAAAGGACCTGATTACACTTTTCTCAGAGGAAGACATACAATGACCAACAGGCATATGAAAAATATTGCACATTACTAATCATCAGGAAAATGCAAATTAAAACCACCATGAAATATCACCTCACACCTGTTTAAGTGACTTTTACCAAAAAGACAAAAGATAATAAGTGTTGTCAAGGATGGGGAGTATGCAGTACAAGGATGTGTACAATATTGGTAGCAATGTAAATGATTAGTCTAATCATTATGATTTTTAATAATTACTATGGAGTTTTCTAAAAAATTTAGAGATGGAACCCATATGATCTGAAAGTCTCACTACTGGGTATATATTCAAAGGGTAGGAAATCAGTGTGTTGATAACTAATTATCTGCACACCTGTGTTCATTTTGTAATTATTCCCAGTACCCAAGGTACGGAATCACCCTAAGGGTCCATCAAGAGATGTATGGATAAAGAAAATATGACCTGTATCATCAGTGCATTACCATTCATCCTTGACATGTATTAATAAAAAAGTTTTTAAAAATAAAGGGAGTAGTACTAGAAAGAAAGAAAGAAAGAAGTAAACATTATATTTGAGATGGATGGATGGAAGGAAATAATTTGTGGGAACAGGAGTAAACTTGGAGAACATTATTATGTTAAGTGAAATAAGCCAGGCACAGAAATTCTATATACAAGGGAACGATCTCTTGTATATAGAATCTTAAAAAGTATATTTAAAAAAAAAAAGTATGGCACATAGGACTGTGGCTATAACTCAGCAAAGGAGCACTCCTTCGCATTCCCAATGCCCTGGGTTCAATCCCTAACTACAAAAAAAAAGAAAAAAGAGAAAGTAAGAAAGGAAGGAGGGAACAAAGAGGAAAAGATGGAAGGAGGAAGGGAGGGAGTACATCTCAAAAGCAGAGAATCAAATGTTGGCTACCAGAGGCTGAGGGGTAGGGGATTGGAGAGAGGTTGGTTAAAGGGCACAAAGTTTCAGTTAAAATGAATAAATTCAAGAGATTCCTTATATATCTTAGTGTCTGCGATATCTTATGATGGGGGAGCATCATAAGTTAAAATCATCATAATTTGAAATAGTGCGTGTCAAAACTACATTTGATCGTACCTACCAAATAGTTGCTTAGCCTAGATTACCTTAAATGTCCTCAGAACACTTACATTAACCTATAATTAAGCAAAATTATCTAGCTCTAAACTTAATTTTTAATGAAATTATGACTGTCACGTAGTCTTTTCAAGATTTATATCTGCTAAATATCGGCAGCGGTACACTGTAGAGAATTTCAGTTGTTCCTCCTCATTGTACGGCTGACTGGGAGCTGCATTGTGCTGTCCCTGCTCAGCATTGTAAGAATATTGTGCCACATATCACGAGCCCAGGAAAGGATCAAATTCAAAGTTTGATGGTTTTGTACTGAATATAAATGGATTTCATCCTGTCGTAAAGTTAAAACTTCTAAATTGAACTTTTTAAGTTAGGGACAGTCCGTATTGTATATCTGAAAATTGCCGCGAGTAGATACTAAGTGTTTTCAGTATAAAAACATTAAGTGTGTGAGGCACTGCATATATTAAACAGCTTGATTTAGCCATTCTCTCTCTCTCTCTCTCTCTCTCTCACACACACACACACACACACACACACACACACACACACACACACACACACGTTCTTGTCTGGGTGTGCTAGTGCATGCCTGTAATACCTGTACTTGGAGGCTGAGGCAGGAGGATCATGAGCTGTAGGCCAATTGGAGCTATGTAGTGAGAACCTATCTCAAAAATAAAAAGAAAATTGGGTTCTTCGGGCTGTTTTCCTATCTATGATGTACAAAGTGTGTGATTCCTTCCTCGGGCCTGTGATACAGCATTCTCAGAATGTGGACCATGTACCACATGCATAGCATCTTAAGTGGAACTTTGGTTTTTAATAACTACCCTAGATGATTTTTACATACTCTTTAACATTTCAAAACTGTTTCTCTAATGAATCTTTAGAACTGACATGCATCTATACTGGGAAAGTGTCTTACCTTTCTGAAAGTGGAGGCTGTATCAAGTCTGCTGACATACGGAGATTAATGCGTGAATTGTTTTGTTTTTCTTTTGTGAGAGATCATGTTTCTTCCCTCCAAAAGAAAATATGATCTGTATTATCAGTGCATTACCGTTCATCCTTGACATGTATTAATAAAAAGTTTTTTTTAAATAAAGGGAGTAGTACTAGAAAGAAAAAAGTCAACATTGTATTTGAGATGGATGGATCCCATTAATAATTTAGATTGTTTGTTTTCCTTGATTTTTTAAAATAAGTTCTTTATGTTTAGAAGTGATTTATGATTTAAATATGATTTTAGGTCCAAACAATAGGAAGTGTTATAAAATATTAATTGATTTTTTTTTTTGAAAATTTAATCTCATCTTGATATAATTTCCTATGTAAATTTTGAAGTGGCTTTTTATGCTTCTGTATATGTTTGAAGGACACACTGAGGAAGCTTAGTTTGAGCTCTACCATGTGTTCTTTTTTTTATTAAGTCCTTAGGAAACAGTAATTTTTCTATTCTGTGATCTACTAGTTGGCAGCAGGGGTAAAATTCTAGTATTGAAACAAAGCTTAAATAAGTAAGGTAATATTTATCAAGAACTTTCGTGGTTCCAGGCAAAGTGGTTCCTTTCCCTTTATTCCATCACATTGAATTCTTGGTACATGCTATTATTGAAGAACAGAGAGGTTAAGCAATATGCCAAGGATCATACTGTTGGTGGTGGAGCTGGGATTCAAATTAATCATCCAGCTGAAGAACTAGAACTCTTACTGTGCTATGCTTCCTTTACATTTAAACAAAATAGAAAAATGTATGTGTTCTTTCTTTTAATTGTAACAGGTGTGCATATCTGGGGGTATGATTTATTTCAGTACATGTATACCACCTTTACTGTTCAAATCAGCATAATTAGTAATTCCATCGTATCATGTCTGGAGCCTTCAAGCTCTTCTCTTCTTGTTCCTCATAAAATATGTACTAGCTTATTGTGAACTGTAGTCATTCCACTGTGGGTGTAAACACTAGAACTTACTCATTTAATTCTGTTTTGGTATCACCTGTTACCCCTCTAGCTGTCCATCTTCCACCTTTCCCATCGTCTAGTAACCATGTGCACGCTCACACACGTGGAAAGACAACACAACATGAGATCTATCGTCCTAACAAATATTGGAGTGTAATACTATATTGTTATGTATAGGTACTTTGATATATAGCAGATATCTAGAACTTGTCTTGTATAATTACATGTACATTGAACAACTCCCCTATTTTATATATATATTTTCCCATTTATATTTTAAATAAGAAATTGCAGTTTCTTGTTGCATAACCTTACAACATAAGTTTTATAAATAGTCCATAAATAAAAATAAAATATTTGGTCATTAGTTGAAGTTTTATTTCATTTTTCTGACTGACGTATATAGATGCTCCACGTCCTAGTAGTCATGCCCGTCCTCCATCAACCAGTTTGATATATGACTCAGACTTGGCTGTCTCTTATACTGATCTTGATAATCTCTTCAATTCTGATGAAGATGAACTAACAGTGAGTATCCCATTAATAATTTAGATTAAATTTGTTTTCCTTGATTTTTTAAAATAAGTTCTTTATGTTTTGGAAGTGACTTATGATTTAAATATGGTTTGAGCTCCAAACAATAGGAAATATTATAAAATACTGATTTTTTTTTTTTGAAAATTTAATCTCATTTTGATATAGTTTCCTAAGTAAACTTTGAAGTGGCTTTTTATCCTTTTGTATGTGTTTGAAGGACACACTGAGGAAGCTTAGTTTGAGCTCTACCATGTGTTCTTTTTTTATTAAGTCCTTAGGAAACAGTAAGTTTTCTATTTTTTGATGTACTAGTTGAGAAATGACTGGAAATACCTCATGTAGAGAATATATTAGTTAACATTAAATATATATGCCTTGTCAGTTTCTTAAGGAAGACCACTGCGTTAGAATTTGACACTCCTCTATTATTATATGACAGATACATACCTTAACATTGAAAGAATTAAAAAAGAATATTTAACTTTTAACACTGGTTTGTCGAGAAAGGTAAAGAGAAAAGAAGTTGAAGTTTAAAATAAGATTCACGGGGCTGGGGATTTAGCTCAGCGGCACAGCGCCTGCCTGGCAAGCGCAAGGTTGTGAGTTCGATTCCCGGTACTGGAAAAAACACCCCCCCAAAAATAAAATAAAATAAAATAAAATAAAATAAAATAAAAAAGATTCACTAGAGGGCCGGATGTGGTGGTGCACTCCTGTAGTCCCAGCACTCGGGAGGTTGAGACAGGAGGATCATTGTGAGTTCCAGGCCAGTCTGGGCTACAAAGTGCTTTCAAGACCAGCCTGAGTTGCATAGTGAGACCCTGTCTCAAAAAGAAAAAGAAAAGAAAAAAAAAGATTCACTAAAATATCAAGTCTCTAGCAACTTAATGAATTGAGTTTCACATTAACATAAACAGAATGCCTTTTTTATCTGTATAAAAGTTGCTTGTAAACTATGGCATGTTTGGTCTTTCTTATCCTGTATAATATATGCTATCAAAATATATACATGTATGTGTATGTCTATTTATGTGTGTGTCTGTATATGTATATACACATGTATGTCACAGATGTAGCTATTTATAAACTAATGTAGTATTTATTAGGACACTGCTCAGTAGGTGAATGAATATATCTTTCAGCACTTTGATCCGTCTATACTTTGATGCCATTCATATCTGAGCTGTGGTTCTTTAAGGTAAAAAGGTTGTAGTCAGAACTTAGTCTATACAGAAGATGTGGAACAAATATTGTCAGCTCTAAAAACATTAGTGATAAATCGAAGATGCTAAAATTTGGTTTGTTCAGCATATTAAAATTTATTTTCCATTAGGGACCTTGTTGCTTTGTTATGAGGTCTACTTAATGGGACAAATGCTTTATGAGAATCTTTATTAAGAATCAACTCTCATGTTAGTTTATCAGTTCTTATTTTTTTAATAGCTTTTATGTTACTGGTTATTCTGTGTTACAGAAGTATTGATCATTTCAGAGGGGTAGACTTTTTCCTCTGTCAATTGGAAGGCATATTAAAAATCTTCAGGGGCTGGGGATTTAGCTCAGCAGCAAAAGCGCCTGCCTGGCAAGCGCAAGGTCGTGAGTTCGGTTCCCGGTACCGGAGAAAAACCAAAAAAAAAACAAAAACAAAAAAACAAAACAAAAAAAAAATCTTCAGTGATTGCCTAGAATTTATTTTATATCTTTAAAGTATATCTAGTATGTATTTGACTCTGTCACAGATTCAAAATACCACTTTTGTTGAATGGGATTTAATTTTAAGTTACATCTGAATGATTACTACTTTGAGATCACATTTGATTTCATATAAATATGTGCTTTTTTAAAATAGCCTGGATCTAAAAAATCAGCGACTGGATCAGACGATAAAGCCAACTGCAAAGAATCAAAGACAGGAAATCTGGATCCGTTATCTTGTATAAGTAAGCTTCTCAAAATCTGTGCTGCAGTTAAATTGCAAACTTTAAATCTGAACAAATTCCCACTCCCTTTGTTTTAAACATAGATTCACCTCTTTTTAGTCTTACTTTAAAATATGTTTTATTAAATATAGGCACTGCAGATCTTCATAAAATGTATCCTACACCACCATCATTGGAACAACATATTATGGGATTTTCCCCAATGAATATGAATAATAAAGACTATGGTAGTATGGATACTACACCTGGAGGAACTGTTCTAGAAGGAAATAGTTCTAGTATAGGAGCACAGTTCAAAATTGAAGTTGATGAGGGATTCTGTAGCCCAAAACCTTCTGAAATTAAAGTAAGTATTTCATTTTTCTAGAAAAATCATTCACTTCCTGTATTTTCTTATAAACTTGTTTGTTTCTATGTTAAAAAATCCTTTCATAGTGATTCTAGTTTTGTAGCTAACAGATTAGAGGACTATTGTGGTGACTAAGAACGCATTTAAGAATAGAATAATATTTACATTTTCCTCTATTTAAATAGAAAAAAAGGACACAATTAGTTTGGGTTTTTTGTTTCTTTTTTGCCTTTGGCAGGTAATACGCTGAAAATCCATGCTCTTTATATTGTAGGATTTTTCTTATGTCTATAAGCCTGAAAATTGTCAAGTTCTAGTGGGATGTTCCATGTTTGCACCTTTAAAATCTCTACCAAGCCAATGTCTGCCCCCTATCAAATTGCCAGAAGATTGTATTTACCGCCAGAGTTGGAGTGTTGGAAAATTGGAATTGCTTCCTTCAGGGTCTACAATGCCATTCATCAAAGAAGGGTATGGTTTGTGTTTTTATTGTATATAAATCCTTGTCTAGGTTTAATTTTTTTTTTTCCATGGAAGTACCTACTGTGCTGGGAAAAGAAGATTAGTTTTTGAAAACTTTTAAAATGGTGTTTGATTATAAAATGTTATCAGTGACAAATAAACTGTTAGAAATGGTACGACCACTATGCTTTTGTCTATTGGACTTCAGAAGCACTTTTCCTTTTGGTTTGTGAATCTAAATCATTCCCATTTGTATGCATGTCATGTTTCTCATACTTTTCACATTTTAACATCTCTGAAATCTCTGTGCTTGGGGTTTCTTACAGTTGGTAACTTTTTTTTTTTACAGTTGGTAACATCTTAAAATTACTACTGTTTGTTTTTTACAGATGAACAGCTCTGAAATCAAATTTTTATACTCAATAGAATCTGAATGAAATGTGAATATTCATAGTATAAAAAATTTATAGGGCCGGGGATATAACTCAGCAGTACAAGTGCCTGCCTGGCCAGTGCAAGGTCCCGAGTTTGATTCCTGGTACCAAAAAAAGTTTTATAGATAGTAAATGCATATGTCTAGTGTGGATATGGATCTCATTTATGATTCTGGAACAAAAGCTGGGCTTAGTGGCACATGGCTATAATTCCAGCTACTTGGGAGGTTGAGGCAGAAGAATCAGCTCAGGGCCATCCTGGACAACTTAACTTAACAGACTCTGTCTGTTTTAACAAAGAAAGGACTCAAAGGATACAGCTCAGTGGTAGAGTATCCCTATGTTCAATCCCTAGTACTAAGTGGGAAAAAAAATGGAGCTAGTTGATTGATTGATCCTTAGTCTGCAACAGTCACCAGAGTAGACATAGCAGCCAGAAATGTCTTAGTTATACTTATCACAATTTTTAATGTAACTGAAAAAATGTTTGGGACTTTTTTGTTTGTGTTTCACATTATTAATGTGTTTCTTTATGTATGTATTTGATTTTCTTTCTTACCTTGGCAACAATAGTGATGCAAGTAATATGGATCAAGAATATGGACCTGCTTATACTCCTCAAACCCATACTTCTTTTGGGATGCCTCCTAGCAGCGCTCCTCCTAGTAACAGTGGAGCAGGAATTCTTCCTTCTCCATCCACCCCTAGGTTTCCAACTCCAAGGACTCCAAGGACTCCTCGAACTCCTCGTGGAGCTGGTGGACCTGCTAGTGCTCAAGGTTCAGTCAAGTATGAAAACTCAGACCTGTATTCACCAGCCTCCACCCCATCTACATGCAGACCCCTTAATTCTGTTGAACCTGCAACTGTTCCTTCCATCCCTGAAGCACACAGTCTTTATGTAAACCTCATCCTTTCAGAATCAGTTATGAATTTGTTTAAAGACTGTAACTTTGATAGTTGCTGTATCTGTGTCTGCAACATGAATATCAAGGGTGCCGATGTTGGAGTTTACATTCCAGATCCAACGCAGGAAGCACAGTATAGGTGTACCTGTGGTTTCAGTGCTGTCATGAACAGAAAATTTGGAAACAATTCAGGATTATTTCTTGAAGATGAACTAGATATCATAGGACGCAACACAGACTTTGGCAAAGAAGCAGAAAAACGTTTTGAAGCTCTCAGGGCTACCTCTGCTGAACATATTAATGGAGGTCTAAAGGAATCAGAAAAATTGCCTGATGAATTGATATTATTGCTACAAGATCAGTGTACTAATTTATTTTCACCCTTTGGAGCATCAGACCAAGATCCTTTCCCCAAAATTGGTGTAATTAGCAATTGGGTACGAGTCGAAGAGCGGGACTGTTGCAATGACTGCTATCTTGCATTAGAACATGGGCGTCAGTTCATGGATAATATGTCAGGGGGAAAAGTTGATGAAGCACTTGTGAAAAGCTCATGCTTACATCCCTGGTCTAAACGAAATGGTAAGTATGTTAATGAAATAAGTTTTATTTTCTTTGCATTGTGTAATTGCTTTTCTGTCTTAGGGGAGAAGTATTCAAAAGCTACTTCTGTGCAGCTAATAGAGACTCTTAAACTTGGACTTAGAATTTTTAGAGGGATATCTAAGCTGTTTAGTTTAATTTCACCAATAAAAGTACTATTACTGAAAATCTATAATTATATGGGAATATAAAAAGTACTTCATACATGTTAATTAGCAGAAAATTACTGGTTGTCTGCTTTATTCAGCAGTCTTTCACTACATATTTATTGAGTACCTTAGAAGTGTTTGGAACTGATCTAGGATCACTGTTGAACACAGCAGACATATTCCCATATTCCTTGCCCTTTTAGGGCCTGTAATTTAATGGAAGAGACAGCAACACACACACACACACACACACACACACACACACAAAAAAACAAGTAATTACATAATAGAGACAAGGGCTTTGAAGAAAACTAAGCAAATATAGGTGTGGAGGCACCCTTTGTAATCTCAGCTCTCTGGGAAGCTGAGGATTACAAGTTGGAACCCAGTCTGGACAACTAGTGATAATTAGGTGAGACCCTGTCTCAGATTTTTAAAAAGCGGGGAGGGTATAAGATTGGGAATATAGCTCAGTGCACAGAGAAGGCCCTGGGTTCATTCCTCAGTACAGAAGGGTAGTGGGGGAATGGCTAAGGAGGGCAAAAGAGGAGAAAGAAATTGTGCTTGTTAGCTGTATGGTCAGAGAAAGAAAACATTTAAGCAAAAACTTCTGTCCTGCATTGAGTGGGAGAATGTGAGCTAGGTGGTTAACTAAGGGAAGTGTGTTACAAGCAATACAAGGTACAAAAAGCGTGAGGGAATAGCGTGCTTCATATGTTTGGGAACGTGAGGGAGGCGTGCTGGGGTGTAGCTGATGATGGGTGAACTGGTATGAAACCTGAGATGTGTTCAAGCACCAAAATCATGTATGGTTTTACAGACCATACAATGCCTTTGTAGTGCATTCTGAATGGTGATGGAAAGCTGTTGAGCAGTTTTGAGCAGGGAAGTTACATGATCCTTTTTTCTGTTTATTTTTTAAAAGATCGCTGGCAATTATATGAAGCATAGTTTGGGGATTGGCGGTGGTGAATATAAGAGTAGAGGCAAATAGATTAGTTGGGAGGCAGTTGCAGTAGTCCAGATGAAAGATGATAACTGTTGGATCACAGTCAGAAGCAGTACAGTAGTGATGATAAGATTCCAGGTACGTTCAGGAAGTAGCATCTGAAAGATTGGCTGTAGCCATCAGAGTAGCTTGAGCAGCTAGAAGAGTGGTGGTGCTAACTATAGAAGAGGAAACACTGGGGGAGCAGCTAACTATACATTTGGAAATAGGAGCTTTAAATTCAAGGGAGTAATTGGGTCTGGAGAATAATCATTTTGTATGTGTGTGACTTACCAGTATTAAAAATTGTACAGTACTCCCCACCCAGAAAACCCAAAAATATGCAGCTGAATGAAATAAGAGTGACTGATAGAGGAATCCAGGAATGGAGCTGACATTCAAAGGTACAAAAGAGGAGGAGGATCCAGATAAGGAAACTGAGAAGGAGGTAGAAAGAAAAGCAAGAGAGTGTAGTGTCCTAGAAACTAAAGTATGAGAAGTATTAAAGAAAGAGAGTGATTCATCTGTCCCAAATATTGTGATAGCCGATTGTGGTGGCACACACCTGTAATCTGAACACTTGCAGGGCTGAAGCAGGAGGATTGCAGTGAGTTTAAGGCCACCCTGGACTATGTAGTGAGTTCAAAGCCAGCCTAAACTACATAGTGAAAACCTGTCTCAAAACAAACAAAAATATTATGATATATTAGATAAAACCAACAGGACCATTACATCTGACTACATGGAGATTGATGGCAGTCTTGACAAGAAATTTCAGTCTGATCATAGTGGACTTCGGAGAGAACAGGATGAGAAGCAAATTTAAACTCTTTGGGGACATTTTGTCATAAATAGCAGAGAAATTAGATGGTAGTCTTCAAAGAGAGTTGTAGTTTAAAGGTACACTGAGAATGACCCTATTTAGAGAAAAATTTTAAATAGCCAAATAATAATTATATGTATTTAAGTATTGTGATGTTTTGATTTATGTGTACTTAGCAGAAGATTAAATCAAGCTAGATTAATCATCTCTACCTACTTACTTTTTATGGGGAGTGCATTTAAAAATCTTTTTTTTTTTTTTTTTTAAGCAATACTGGAGGTTGAACCTAAGGTCAATCTTTAGCCGGGAGTGGTGGCACACGCCTGTAATCTCGGCACTCAGGAGGCTGAGGCAGGAGGATCATTTGTGAGTTTGAGGCCATCCTGGGCTACAAAGTGAGCTCCAGGCCAGCCTGAACTGCATAGCAAGACCCTGTCTCAAAAAGACCAAAAAAAATAAATAAATAAAAAGGTCAATCTTCGTACTGAAATATTGAAGCAGGGTCTTGCTTAGTTGCTAAATGGTGATCCTTTTACCTCTGTCTCCACAGTGCTGGGATTGCAGGTGTGTGCTACCAAGTACAGCTTAAAATCCACTCTTTAAGGGCTTTTGAAATATAGGATATATTATTATTATTAACTGTTTTCACCATGCTGTCCAGTAGATCTCTAAAACTTATCCCTTCTATCTGAACTTTGGCTGACATCCCTTTTTACATCCCCACTTTATTCCATAAGGAATATTAACACATAAGATAATGTAAGAGCAAAACCATTATAAGTGGGAGGTAATAGACTCCATTGTAGAAATAGAGGGCTAGTTAGATAGGAACATGCTCCTATAGCAAGAAGGAAAGGAATAGTTTCTTTGTAGAAGAGTGAAGTGAAAATTTTCCTGTGACTGCTTTTATAATTAATGATGAGGGAAATAATGCTTGACTAATGAGAGAATGAAAATTAATTTATAGAGTAAATTCTAATTTATAGAATGGTGGTTTTGAAAATCTAGTTTCTCAGACTAGCTGGTTCAAACATCCCCTGGGAACTTGTTAGAAACACAAATTCTCAAGCTGAGTGTGGTGGTGCACACCTGTAATGCCAGTCCTCTGGAGGCTGATGCAGGATGATTTCAAGTTTGAAGTAAGCCTGAGACACATAGCGAGACCCTTTCTCAAAAAGGAGAAGAGAAACAAACTTTTCACATTTTTCTTCCAGACCTTCTAAAATCAAATAGGGTAGGAACTGAGTTCTTCTACTCACTAGCAGTATGGTATTGGACAAATTGACTTAACATCTTGGTGTCTTCATTTGTATTAATGAAATAAAGCTAGTTAGCATTGGAATTACGTTGCACTGTTAAGATCTAATGAATTAATCCACATTAAGCATAGTAACTTTATTTGGTCTTGTGTCACTTGCTAAATTCAATCATTTTTGGATCAGTGCAAAACAGTGGCGTGTTATGAAGATATTCCACCTTAAATTGTTTTAAATTCCTAGAGAGCTAAAACTATAATGGAAAGTGAAAATAATCCAAATGCCTATTGATTAAAATACATAATTATAGTTGTACAGATAGAATGTTACATAAATTCTGAAAATGATACTTGTAACAGATAAATTCAGTAGTAGTAATTTGGGGTGAAGAAAGACTTAAGTCTCAGATTATATTATATATATGCATGGAACATAGGGCTTTCACATTGAGCTACATCCCCACCCCTTTTAAATTTTATATTTTATTTTGAGAAAAGCTCTTGCTAGATGGCCAAATTGCCCAGGCTGTGTTAAGATTTTCTGCTCCTCTTTCAGCCTCCCGGAGTGCTAGGATTGCAAGCATGTGCCACTATGCCCAGATCAGTAATACAGAATCCACCAAAAAAAAAAAAAAAAAAATGTATGTACACTTCAGGAAAAGAAAAACTTGTATAAATATTTTAATACTAAATTTATTGAGACATCATGAGATTAATACAAGTTACCTTTGACCTGTACAGTTATAAGAGGTACTCCAAGTGGTGGCTGTTAGCTTCCAGACATTTATTAGTACAGCAAATCGTTGCTTGGGTAATGTTGGTCATTGAGATTGCTGCACGTGCGTTTTCACCTTCTCTAAGGGCTGGCGGTGTAGTTGGTTTTCTGCTGTATACAACATCCACTAGGGTTCCTCATATGAGGGTAACGCCATCTGTTGAAAAAACATCATACTATTTTTCTTTTCCTGAAGGGTGTATACTTTTTTGGCGGACTCTATATATTTATATTTTGAGGCAGGAGCTTGCTGAGTTGCCCAGGGTATGCTAGATAGACCTTACTTTTCTCTTGCCTCAGATTACAGGTATGTGCCACCATGCCAGACTGGTAGTTTCTTTCTTGTTTTGTGTAAAACTGGAGTGGACATTTGTTTTTATTACCCAGGTAGACTTGCTGGGTCATGTAACTCTAATGTTTTGAGGAATTAATTAACCGTATTCATTCCCATCAACAATATTTGAGGGAAATATTACCAAATCCTCATCGACACTTGTCAGTTTATATTTTTTATTGTCATCTTAATAGGTATAATGTAATTTATTATGGTTTTGATTTTCATTTCTCTTAATAAACAATGGTGTTGAGAATCTTTTTATATACTTAATGTCTATTTTTCTGTTTTCTTTGAAGATAACTCCTTTGCCCACTTTTTAAAATTCAGCTTTTTGCCCTCTTTTTATTGTGTTTAGAAGTTTTTATGTATTCTGGATAAAAGTCCTTTTTCAGACATAGGATTTGTTATATGACATTTGGTATTTTATTTATGGTGTCATCTTTTCACACAGTCCTCTTTCACCCTCTCTGTACTGGGGAATTGAACTTAGGGCCTTTGCATTGAGCTACATCCTCAGCCCGTGTTAGTTATTCTTTTACATTGATTGATTGATTGATTGATTGACGGACAGATGGATGGATGGACGGGGTCTTGCTAAGTCATTAAGTTGCCCAGGTTGAGTTCCAACTTGCGATCCTCCTGCCAGAGCTTCTCAGAGTGTTGGGATTCTAATCATGTGCCAACCATGCCCAACTTTTCGATGGTACCTTTTGCTACATTTGTAGTTTTGATGAAATTAATTTTTCTCTTGTTGCTTGTACTTTTGGATGTCATATTTTTAAAAGGCTTTAGCCCTAGATCATGAAAATTTACCTTTTCCCTTAAGTTTATACTTTTTGCTCCCACATTTCTGTTTTTTTTTTTTTTTTTTTTTTGGTTTTTCTCCGGTACCAGGAACTGAACTCACGACCTTGCGCTTGCCAGGCAGACGCTTTGCCGCTGAGCTAAATCCCCAGCCCCTCTCCCACATTTCTGTATGTCATCCCTTTTGAATTATTTTTGTACATAAATGAGTTCAGCTTCATGTGGATTTCCAGTTGTCTGAGGTGGTTGGAAAGAATGTCTTTTCCCACTAAGTTGCCTTCTTACCTTCATCAAAAAGCAGTTTTCATAAATACGAGGTCTGAGTTTTGGATGTGCAATTATTTTCTGTTAATCTGTATGTCTTTCCTCCATGATCAGTCTAAAATGTCATTATCCTTTAGTCTTAGCTTATTTTTCTTCGTTAGCTCTTATACTTACTCTAATTATTGTATATGTAACATATACAGTTATACTTTTTCATGTGAGTTTTCCTCCCACAAGATTATTAGGTCCCTCAAGAAAATTTTTCCTATAGTATTATCAGCAGCTGTCAAAGCTCTCTTGTGATTATAATACCAGCCTTAGCCAGTGATAACTTCCTAGACTTTCTTACGTGAGTAGTCACAAAGATATACATACTTCTAATTGTGTATATCCGATAGTTTTGTGTTTTTCATTCATAGTCATTAGTCCGTGTCACATAGCTGTTATCACTTTTTTTTTTTTTGTACCAGACCTTGTGCTTGCCAGGCAGGCACTGTGCCACTGAACTATATTCCAGGACCCTACCACTTCTGATTAAAGCACTTTATTATGTGTATAGTAGTTTATTTAAGCATAATTGTTATACATTATATTCGGAATTAGATTTTTTTCTGTACACCATTTAGTTATGGGGAATTAATGCCTACAATAATAAACCAGGCAATGATGATAATTAAAATTGAATGATTTAATGTATGGTAAAACAGATTTGATTGTTCAAATATACCATACTGGGGTCCAGATCAATTATATCAGTATTATTTAGAGATTTTTCTTTTAGCCCTTTGACACTTAAGAGCAATATCTTTTACTTATGTTCTGATAGTTGGTCAGAAATGCATATAAAGCAATTTGATAATCTATGAGTCTAAGTTTATAAAATATCTATGGATAATACTTTTTAGCAGTTTAAGCGGGCTTATCTGTTATTGCACAAGTTTTGTATTTCACATTGGTTTATTTCTTGTTTTTGTGGTGCTGGGGGTTGAAGCCAGGACCTCAAGAATGATAGGCAAGCGTTCTACTACTGAAGTGTATCCCAAGCCTTGTATTTTTGTCTTAGTGTATTTTTCCCGAATTAATCACTGTAACTAGTCTTATTTATCTGATTACTATAGTGATGGTAAAAAAGGGACATAATTTATAACATCCCCCCCCTTTTTTTTTATCTTTTTGAAACAAGGCCTCACTGTGCAGTTCAGGATGACCTTGAGCTCACTTTGTAACCCAGGGTGGCCTCAAACTCACATCAGTCCTCCTCCCTCAGCCTCCTGAATGCAAGGATTACAGACATGTACCACCACGCCCAATTTATAACCCATTTCTATGTGAGGGAGAATTCCTTCTGGTAAAATACCTGTAAGTACTAGGAACAACCAAAAGAAATGCAAAAAGAAAACATAATTTACTAATTAATTAGGTAATACTTTTTTTTCTTTTTGAGACAGGGTCTTGCTATGCAGTTCAGGCGGGCCTTGAACTCACCCTGTAGCACAGGCTGGCCTCGAACTCGCATCAGTCCTCCTGCCTCAGCCTCCTGAGTGCAGGGATTACAGGCATGCACCACCACGCCCAGCCTGGTAATAACATTTTGTGGCAAAGTTACAATGACTTTTTTATTGTCTCTTCTTGGTCGTTTGGTTATCTGGAAGAGATTTTTTGTTTTTGTTTTTGTTTGTTTTGTTTTGGTGCTGTGTTGAACCTAGTGCTTCATACATGGTAAGCAAATGCTCCATCACTTTATACAGTCTCTGCACACGGCTAATATTTCATCTTCTTGATCATAAAGAGCTAAACTTCTCTAGATGTGCTTATTATTTTAAAATTTTATGTTGGCAATAGCAATTCTTACTTTTTTTTCTAACGCTCGTAGATGCGAGCATGCAGTGCTCACAGGATATTCTTCGAATGCTCCTCTCTCTTCAGCCAGTTCTTCAAGATGCTATTCAGAAAAAAAGAACAGTAAGACCTTGGGGAGTTCAAGGTCCTCTCACTTGGCAACAGTTTCACAAAATAGCTGGCCGAGGCTCTTATGGTAAGTAATTTATGGGGATATGTAGTGACTGACTGACTGACTGACTGACTGACTGACTGACTGACTTATCTATTTATTTTCAGTTGTTTGGCATTGGGGATTGAGCCCAGGACCTTCACGCTAGCTACATTGCTAGTCGTTTTAGTTTTTATTTTAAACAGAGTCTTGCTAAGATGCTAAGTTGCTCAGGCTGAGCTTGAACTTGTGGTTCTCGGTTTATGAACTTAATTTGTTCCACGAGTCTGGAAAAGATGGCCATGTTTGTATTCTTGCAGGAAAGATGGTTGCGGTCATGTTTGAATCAGATGCAAAATTCGCAGATAAAAACAAAATTTTGCCAAATGCTTCTGTTTGCGAACAAACAAAAGTATGTGTGTGAACCAACATACCAGTGTAACTTACTGGGTTGTCATGTCAAAAGGAAAAAAGTTTACTTAGATATGTTTTTACAAATTCAGCTTCTCAGTAAGATTTTATAGGAACAAAGGATCATACTAGTAAATCAGGGTGGGAGAGGAGGTTAGGTGGTAATCCTAGTAATAAAAGATCCCAGGGTCTTCATTATTTTAAAAAAAAATAAGGACAAAGACAAAAATTTGCGAGTTTTGAGAAGAGTAGCAGTGAATCCTCTCAAGTGTGTAATAAATTTGTGGTCAGCTATGGTAGAAGAGACCACTCAGTGAGTTATTTGTTGAAGATGTCTCTGAAAGTTGAGGATGCTGTAAATGTATTTTGAATAATAGTTCTTAACATTGAAGTCTTTGATTTCTTCGAAGGGTTTTGGAATACATTATATATAGAAGTAGGTTTGCCTGTTTTCCTTCTATTAATGGCAAATTTAAATGTCAGAAAAAAGTGATATTCTGTGAAAATAAAGGCTAATTATATTTTGGTGTAAACTTTTATGTTCTTTAAAAACCTAAGATAGTAAATTTTTATTTTTGCACCTTATTTACTGGTTTTGGAGACAGTTTTTTTTTTCTAGTTTAAAGAGACTAAATAGAAAAAGAACAGTAGCAGAATACCAACAACACAGACAAAAACAAAACAAGCAAAAACAATAAAAATGATACAGGGTTTTGGAACAAAATGATAGGAATTAACAGTGGTTCTTATATTACATATTGTGAAACTATCATTTTTAATTTTTTTGTTTTTATTTTTTAATCTCTATGGTTTGATCAATCTTGTATTCTTATATCTGGTAATCTGAGCAACTTTGTTGAAGATAACAATATGAAGATAGTTTCTATCAGTACATTTGCAGCTGTCTTTTTCCTTTTCTTTTTCTTGATGGCTACATGTAGTCTGTTATTTTTTACATAAGTTAATGTATCTTACCAGCTTACTATTTAGATAGATTGTTTTCTATCTTCTTCATTACTCTTGGCGGGGTACAAGGGATTGAATCCATGGCCTTGTACTGAACTACATTCCTAGCCCTTTATATAAGTTTTACTTTTTGAGACATGGTCGTGCTGAGTTGCTTGGGTTGGAGTTGAACTTGAGATCATCTTGCCTCATCCTCTCAGATTACAGATGCTGAGATTACAAATGTACACCACCACTCCTGGTTCATTACAACTATTTTTAAATAATACATCATCCTATACATACTGCTAAGTATTCTCTGCAATATCAGTATCAGCCAGTTAAGTGCTTCTTTCCCCAAACCTTTGCCAGTAGGGTACTGAATTGGTGAATGAAAAGTAAGTATTTCGTTACAGTTCAAGAGACTGAATGGTACAGAGTATCAGGATAAATTTCCTGCTCTACTGCTACTTACGTGTTATTGAACAAGTTGTGAAACTTATCGATTCCTATTTTGTCATCTCTAAAATAAGTTTAGCCTTATATGTCTTTGGTGAGGATTAATGAAGTCAATACATGTAGAAAGTTTTAAATAATACTTAGTATATAATAAGTGCTGTAATTGTTATTATTAATTTTAAATTATTCTAATAGTGAAAATTTTTGCATATATAGAAGATACTATATTTTGTACTCTGTTTATATGTTTTACCCATTTTTGTGTAATGTAGTTGATCATTTTCTGTTTTTTAAAAGGTTTTGTGATAAGAACACTTATTCTGGAATCTACCTAACAAATTTTTAAATTTACAGTTCAGTTTTTTCACTCCTATACAACGTCATTTAGCACATCTTACTGACTAGCTTCTCATAGATTTGTAGGTCTTCCTATGAAAAAAAATTAACCTTTTGTCATATTTATTGCCAACTTTTTCCTGATAATTGTTAATCTTTTAGCTTTGCTTGTAGTGTTTCTTCATGGTTCAAATTTATATTTATATAGTTAGATTCAATTTTGTAATGAGTAGGTTTTATGTTATAATTAGAAAGATTCGTCGGGCCTGGTGGCACACGCCTGTAATCCCACCACTTGGGAGGCTAAGGCAGGAGGATCGCGATGAGTTTGAGGCCAGCCTGGGCTACATAGTGAGTTCAAGACCAACCTGAACTGCACAAGACCCTGTCTCCAAAAGAAGAAAAAAAAATTAGAGAGACTGTTTCCAGTCCAAATTTCTTAAAATTAAATAAAACCCTTTTGCATGTTTTCTTGTTGTACTTCCAAGTTTTCCATTCAAATTAATTATTTTCCATTTAAATTAAGGTAATCAAATGTGTTTTGTAAAACCTGTTGTAGGTAATTTCTAACTCTGGAAAAGTATCAGTTACTTAGCTTTAAATATTTTGTCTTTAATAAGATATTTTTACTAATAATCACTTCACTAACTTTTGACATTTACCGCAAAGGAGACATGGCTTAATTTTAAGTGTTTTCTTAAAATATCTTTCTTGCTTAGGAACTGATGAATCTCCAGAACCACTGCCAATTCCCACGTTTTTGTTGGGTTATGATTATGATTTTCTGGTGCTTTCTCCATTTGCTCTCCCTTACTGGGAGAGACTTATGCTGGAACCCTATGGATCTCAAAGAGATATAGCCTATGTTGTACTATGTCCAGAGAATGAAGCTTTGTTACACGGAGCCAAAAGCTTTTTTAGAGATCTTACTGCAATATATGAGGTAGGTGTTTTAAAAAGAAGTGGCATTTTAATGCTACCTAATGATTTATTTGGTTATGTACAAAACATAATGGGAAGGTCCGCTGATTAGGACAGAGTGCTGATGACAGCAGACTAGATACTTAGTTATCATACAAACCAATTAATGATCTTGGTTGTTTTTGTTTTTGAGACAGGGTCTATGTAGTTCAAGCTGTTCTCAAACTTGAACTCATAGCAGTCTTCCTACCTCAGCCTTCCAAGTGCTGGGATTACAGGCGTGCACCACAACACCCAGCCAATTAAGTGGTATTTTTGTTTTGTTTTGGTTTGGTTTTTTTGGTGCTGGGAATTGAACTTATGACCTTGCATTTGCCAGGCAGGCACTGTGCCACTGAGCTATCTCCTCGGCCCAATTAACAGTTTTCACCCTGTTCTTGTCAGCTGTATATGCCATGGCTCATGGTGGAAAGCGCCATATTGGAGGGTAAATATTGATGGTGTATATATCATTCAAAGCAACCTTTTCTAAAACAAAAAGGTAGTATTGTTAAATAGGAAAAAATTATGTTCATAAAAATTCTAGTCCTAATTCTCTAAGATCACATGTAGCTGGCACATGACTGTAATCCTAGCACTTGGGAGGCTGAGGCAGGAGGATCACCATGAGTTCGAGGTCAGCCTGGGCTACACAGTGAGTTCAAGGCCAGGCTGAATCACATAGCAAGACCCTGTCTCAAAAAAAAAAAAAAAAAAAAAAAACCCACACACGTAATGACATTAACCCTTATTTTCCTGATACATAATGTATATTTATGCTAGGTATCACTTAAGGTCTATTTCAGTTCTGAAACTCTGACTTTTTTTCTTTAGTATTAGAGATTGAACCCAGTGCCTTACGTGTGGTAGGCAAGTGAGCTATACCTCAGGCCTTGTGAAAATTTTTATTTTGAGACCACACCTGGCTAATTTTGCCCAAGCTAGCCTCAAATTTAAAATTGTCCTGCCTCATCCTCTAAGTAGCTGTAACTGGAGGCATACACTACTACATTCAGCTTCTTAACTGCTATGCATTGTATTTCTCATGCTGTATCTGTCATTAGGCACTGTAATTACAAATTATACATGCCGTGAGACATAAAGCTGCAATTATACCTTTTTTAGCTACAAGTATGTGGATATCCAACCTTTTGATTTCTTTTACAATCTGAATGTGTTAGTCTGTGCTGGTTTAGTTTCCATATAAATTTTCCATTTAATTACAAGTTATTTATACATTATCTTTTTATAAAGAAACATTGCCCAAGGAGTTATTTCAAACACAAGTACTGAAAATTCCTCCTGAAGAAAGTTCCATAGTCAAATAAATCTGGGGAAACTTGTGTATTACCTTTTAGAGGTTAACAATTCATACTAAGTTACTAAGAGTTTTGAAAGTCTTACAGTAGGGCTAGGGATATAGCTCAGCAGCACAAAACCTGCCTGGCAAGTGCAAGGTTGGAGTTCGACTCCCAGTACGGGGAGGCAGGAGTCCAACTTTTGAGCCAGGCGTGGTGGTGTATGCCTGTAATCCCAGCACTTGCCTGTGTAATTCAAGTTCTCAGGAGGCTGAGGCAGGAGTTTGAGGCCAACCTGGGCTACATAGTGAGTTCAAGGCCAGCCTGAAATACACAGCAAGACCCTGTCTCAAAAAAAAAGTCTTACAGTAACGAAATTGAAATTAGCCTAATCCAGTTTTGCAAACTTGTTGACATTGGGCAGTTTGTAGCAAAAATTACTGACCCACAGAACTAGGGGATGAGCTGGCATATATAGTATAAAATACATAGTGTATTTACATACCAAGTTTTATTTTTTTGATAAATGACTATATATTTCTATGTACAGGAATTGGTATAGATGTGTAACGTAAAATGATTGTGTTTTTAATGGGGTTTTTATTAGCATGGTATTGCATACCTGTGATCCCAGCAAGTTTGCAGATTTGAGCCCAGCCTGGGCAACTTAGTGTGATTATGTTGCAAAATAAAGTTAAAAAGAGAGAGAGAGAGAAAAAAAGAAAGGCTAAGGATATAGCTCAGTGCAAAGGCCCTAGGTTCAATCCACAGTACCAGAAAAGAGGGCTGGGTGAGATGTTATAGGGTCCTTCGGTGTTCCCCAGGCTGGCCTTAAACTCTTGGGCTCGTAAGTAGCTGGGATTTAGAAGTGTGTACTACTGCAACTGTTTGTAAAGACTACCCTCCCTGCCTCCCAGGTCACTTTTTCCATTATTCTGTAAGCTTTTATTCTTCAAACTAAATGGCTGTATTGCTGTTACCTAGTGTTGTTGTGTAAATATGTTTTCATTATAGTTTGATTTTAAAAGAAACTGAATGATTTCTAAAGGAAGAAGAAATACCAATGGGTCTGTTTTCACCCATGTTTTCATCTCAAATTGTAATTACAAGTAATCTGATTTTAAATAACTTAAGTGCTTTATTTTCTAATGTATATGCAAATACCATAATAAATTCATTAATTCTGCTTTTTTAATACATATTTATAGTCCTGTCGATTGGGTCAACATAGACCTATTTCTCGACTGTTGACGGATGGGATCATGAGAGTTGGATCTACTGCATCAAAGAAACTATCAGAAAAGATTGTAGCAGAATGGTTTTCTCAGGCAGCTGATGGTAACAATGAAGCATTTTCTAAACTCAAGCTTTATGCTCAAGTCTGCAGATATGACCTAGGTACTGAACTTACATTTATTGTATTAGGCTGGTATTGGCAAACCATGACCAGGTCAGCCAGCTGTTTTTGTAAATAAACTCTTACTGGAATAAAGCCATCTTCATTTATTTATATATTGTTCCTGTCTGCTTTTGTGCTGCAGAATCAGCTGAGTAGTAGTAACAGAGACTGTGGTACACAAAACCAGAATTTATTTGCTAACTGAATCTTCCCAGAAAAAAAGTTTTTGTTTAGGGATCCCATAAGATGGCAGTTGTGGATTCTAAACTATTTTCTGTTAATTCTCTCGGATCTGATGTTTTATTCACATTAAGATTCTTGATTTGTTAATACTTTAGAGAATTTGTAGTCACCCTCTGCAACACCAAGAAGTGGTTCTTTGCTATAGCTAAGGAAATGACTGCTATTTAGAACTTTCTTGTAGTACTTTGGAATTAAATACCAATAGTCTTCCTGGGGCTGGGGATTTAGCTCAGCGGCAA
>NW_004955451.1:2911633-2912575 GCF_000276665.1 Chinchilla lanigera | reverse complement strand
CGAACTCATGACCTTGCGCTTGCCAGGCAGGCGCTTTGCCGCTGAGCTAAATCCCCAGCCCCTTGAGGCAGGGTCTTATTAGGTAGTTCACCCTGGCCTCAAACTTGCTGTCCTCCTGCCTCAGCTTTCCAAGTGCTAGGATTGTAGGTGTGTGCCACCATGCTCAGTTTAAAGCTTGTTCTTTTAATATTATTACCATTGAGTTCTTCTAATATTCTTCAGTGTTTTTTTAATTGATGTCGTAAGTTGAGACTCAGTGCCATAAGCCCTTTTATATTTATAACTGGTATCTAGGTATTGAATGAACTAACGTACTTTCAATTTTGTCTTTTTAAGGGTCAGGGTACTGATCGGCTACTTTCAACAGAATCTCATGATGAAGTAACTAATATTCTTCAGCAGCCATTGGCCCTTGGATACTTTGTATCAACTGCCAAAGCGGGTCCTTTACCTGACTGGTTCTGGTCAGCATGTCCTCAAGCACAATATCAGTGTCCCCTTTTTCTTAAGGTATTACCATTTCTGTGCCTATTCCTAACTAACCCTAATTGAGAGCTTGATTTCTGGGAAGTATAGAAGTGGCTTGTTTAAGTTCTAAATTCTGAGATGCACACGTGACTCAGGATATCACAAAGAATATTACCTAGTTATGAAACAACTGTGATTTTTAAATTTATATTAAATTTGAATTTTTATTTTTTTGAGACAAGGTCTCGCTCTGCAGTTAATTCAGGCTGGCCTTGAACTCAAAGTGATCCTCCTATCTCAGCTTTTGGAGTGCTAAGATTATGGTCTTGCACCACCATGCCCAGTTTGTGCTTCATTCTTAAACTCCTAGAACTCTCACTTTTAGTAATAATTTCAACTGCACATGCTCAAGTTTAGAGCTGCAAGAAGTCATCGCTTTCTAACATTATCATTTTCTTTTTTTTTTTTTTTTTT
>NW_004955451.1:2899334-2911533 GCF_000276665.1 Chinchilla lanigera | reverse complement strand
TAGCCCAGGCTGGCCTTGAACTTCCAAGGATCCTCCTGCCTCAGAAGTGCTGCCTCCCAAGTGCTAGGACTACAGGCAAGCACTACCACACCTGGCTGTCACTAGACATTCTTTTAATTTGAGCCTTCTGATAACATTTTTTTCATTTTATATTTTAATTGTTTATCAGTGCAGACAGTATTTCCTCAACTTCTGATTTAGAAACACTTGCAGTTTTTTGATGAAAATTTGCTAGATACTGTTTTTTAAATTCAATTAATTGTGCCTAGGAAATAGAATTTTATTATACTTTCATAGTAATCATTTCTTTAATTTGTATGAAAATACTGGTTTATTTTTATGATTCTATTTTTAAATTTTTTTCTTTGGTTTCTAGAAGAAAACAAACCTAATACGTGCTATACTGTGAACAAGCAACTTAGGGTAGATAAATGTCAAAAGTATCAACTAGATTATTTTTATTTATATGTTAGAATGGAAAGAGGAACTGGTCAGTGAAATCAAAAATTAAATGTCCTGTTTTATTCTTTAGGTCCTTATCTTGCCTCCCAGCCGTTGGACAGCTCTCTGCTTTCACAGCCAAATTCAGTTACCCCTGCAAGTCAGTCTTTGATTACTCCACCTCAGATGACAAATACTGGAAGTGCTAATACACCATCTGCTACATTAGCCTCTACAGCAAGCAGCACCATGACAGTGACTTCAGGTGTTGCCATATCTTCTTCAGTTGCCACAGCTAATTCAACTTTGACGACAAGTTCATCTTCATCATCTTCCAACTTGAATAGTGGAGTATCATCAAACAAACTACCTTCATTTCCCCCCTTTGGCAGTATGAACAGCAGTGGTTCAGGATCCATGTCTACACAAGCAAGTACAGTTCAGAGTGGCCAGCTAGGTGGGCAACAATCATCAGCTCTGCAGACGGCTGGGATTTCTGGAGAGTCATCTTCACTTCCCACTCAACCGCATCCTGATGTGTCTGAAAGGTACTTTGAAAATTCCTGATATTTGGGGCTGGGGGATAGTTTTGTCATAGAACATGTGCATATCATCCCTGAAGCCTTGGATTCAATCCCTACACCAAAACAGTAAATAAGAAGATAGTCACTGTGAAAGAAAGAACATTATTATAGTTTAGTGCTTTTTTTTGTTATTCTTGACATTTTAACTTTTATAATGTTAGAACTCTTTAAATATCTTTAACATACAGGCTTAGAATCCTTAGGGTAAGATTTAAGATCTTTTCTTTCTCGTTTTTTGATACGGAGTCTTGCTGTGTAGTTCGGGCTGGCCTCAAACTTGAGGTAATCCTCGTGCATCAGCCTTCTGAGTGCTGGGATTACAGGTGTGTACAGTTTAGGGTGTTAAGATTTTAAAACCTTGTAATCCAGGTATCCATATGATGTTTGTGTCCTGTGACATAACTGTCAAGTAGATTTGCCTATGCAAATTATTTCAGTAATTGAGAAAATGATACTCACCTACCCTATTGAAAGGTTTTAAAGTCAACAAGGTTTGAATTTTAGCTCGGCCATTTAATGATTTTGCAATTATTTATAATAACAATGGTGATGACAGTTTTTGTTCCTTTTGTGCTGAAGGTATTGGAGAGTTTTCCTTTTGACTTATGGATTAGGTTTAGTCCAAGGGTAGGTATATTTGTCAGCTCCCCAGGATGCTGATGTGCTCAGTGTTATAAGCGTGTGTGTGTATGTTGTGGGCAACTGTTACACAGATTGATCTATACATACTGACTAAACACGTGTCCTTTAAAAATAAATCGCCCATTGAAAAATGAAGCAGCTTATTCTCCATTTACATTATGAAGTATGAAATGAATTTGTATAGTCTAAAAATGACTGAAACCATTGAGTAGGTTTAGGAACCGAGTTTCCTTCTGCTCTACCTTTGTTTCTAGCCAACTATTAAGATAGCTCTCAGGCAGAGATGCATCTTTACTTCAGTTTTATCCCTCGTGTGCTAAGCTCTCTTTCAATTTTGATACTCTGGTTTTTTAGGAAGTCTTCTTATTTGTTTGTGTAGTTAGTCATTTAATTATTTTAGTGCAAAGGACATTGTACACTGTGAAATGAATGGTATGTGCAGTGTTTATGGTTCTGTGGAAAGAAAGAGATGTCCTTTACTGTCAGAGAGGATGTTCAACACCTCCAACCAGTAAAAGGAAAGGGATGTAAGAACCTGCTTTAATGCTATCTTAAGCATATATTCAACTTCTATTCTTATTTTTACCACAAATTTTAGCACAATGGATCGGGATAAAGTGGGAATCCCCACAGATGGTGATTCACATGCAATTACCTATCCTCCTGCAATTGTTGTTTATATAATTGATCCTTTTACATATGAAGATAAAGATGAGAGCACTAACTCTTCTAACGTGTGGACTTTGGGGCTACTCCGATGCTTTCTGGAAATGGTCCAGACTCTCCCTCCTCATATCAAGAGTACTGTTTCTGTACAGGTAAAAGTGAGAAGTGCTTTTCTTATTCACATTGATCAAAATGCCAGGTTCTGTTGATTTTAAATGCTGTTGTGGTAGACATCTTAAAGCAATTATAAAAGACAAACTTTAGTCATACCACAGTGATAATGAGGAATAAAAAAGATTATATTGAGTACATTAAGTGTGTCTTCTGTTACTTTATAAATCAATTTTTAAATAAATAAGCATAGTAAGTGGGAAAAGGTAGTATGGACTTACATAAGCTATAGACTTTGTTTTGGTTTGTTTTTTTTTTTCCAGTTTGACTTCAGTTCTTTGAGACAGGGTCTCACTGTGCAGTCCACACTGGCTTTGAACTCACTGTGTAGCTTAGGCTGGTCTCAAACTCGTGATCCTCCTGCCTCAGCCCTCTTAAGTGCTGACATTACCGTCATGAACCACCATACCCAGCTAGCTATAAGCTAGAGCTTTAATCAAGACAGGTTGTAAGTAGAAGAAAATGAACCATAGTAAATTTTGTAAAGAAAATTTGAACTCTTTATTTTATAAATTACAAGAGAGAGCTACTCCATGGTGGTATTAATATAATTACCATGTAGGAAATTTTAAGTTTTTAGGTGGTCCTTTAGTACAGGGCCCTTTGGTAAAGTTGATGATTTATTAATGAATTGTTAATTAATGTTTTCTTACCATTAGATAATAACCTACTTAGGTTTTATTAAAGTGCACTAGTAAACAGTTTTAAGAGTTTTAGCCCCGCCATATCTTTTATTCTTTGATGGAAGTTTAACATTTGCAATATTTACCTATACTTCTTAGATTGTTCCTTGTCAGTACCTGTTACAACCTGTGAAGCATGAAGATAGACAAATTTATACCCAGCATTTAAAATCCCTGGCTTTTTCGGCTTTTACCCAGTGTCGGAGACCACTTCCAACATCAACCAACGTCAAAACATTGACAGGCTTTGGTCCAGGTTTAGCCATGGAAACTGCTCTTAAAAGCCCTGATGTAAGTATGTTATTAAATGAGTATAACTTTTTTATAAAATTAGGTGCAAAATTTAAAAATTTTGCTTTCATTTTCCAATTATAATTGGGTAAATACTATGTATTTTTTTTTAAAGATTACTTAGTACTATAGTACTTTAATTTTTTGTTTTACAGAGACCAGAGTGTATTCGACTTTATACACCCCCATTTATTCTGGCTCCAGTGAAGGACAAACAGACAGAGTTAGGAGAAACATTTGGAGAAGCTGGACAGAAATACAATGTTCTTTTTGTGGGCTACTGTTTATCACATGATCAAAGGTGGATTCTTGCATCTTGCACAGATCTATATGGAGAACTTTTAGAAACTTGTATCATAAACATCGATGTTCCAAATAGGTACTTACATTTCTCTAAATGTGTGATTGTATCATCCCATTGAAAATTTTAACACAGAAAACAATATGTTTAATTTTTAATGAGTAAAAAACTGAAAGGTTATATTCATTAAGACGTTAAGACTGGGATTGAGGATTTATCTCAGTGACACAGCGCTTGCCAGGAGGTCATGAGTTCGATTCCTGGTACCGGAAAAAAAAACAAAAAAAAAAAACGACATTAAGACTAGGAGTTTAGGATACTTTTCACTTTTTTATAGTGAGTTAATTTTACAATTAACATAATGAAAAGTAATTTTGATGATTAACCTTTTTACACAAAGATTCAGGTTCCAAACTTCTGTGTCATAAAGCTTGAGGAAATTTTTTGAAACGAAGAACTAGAAAGCCCTTCTGCAATTAAAAAAAAAATACATCTATAGAATGTTCAAACTTTTCTTGTGTACCCAGTTAACTGATTTAACTTTCTTTTCTAGAATTTTTGTTTAGCACTCGGGAGGCCAAGACAAGGAGAGGATCATTGGGAGTTTGAGGCCAGCCTGGGCTGCAAAGTGAGCTCAAGGCCAACCTGAACTGGATAGTGGGACCATGTCTCAAAAAGACAAAAAACTAAAAAAAAATTTTTTTTTTTATCTTTTTGAGACAGGGTCTCGCTGTGCAGTTTGGACTGGCCTTGAGCTTACTTTGTAGACCAGGCTGGTCTTGAACTCACAAAGGATCCTCCTGCCTCAGCTTCCTGAATGCTGGGATTACAGGCATGCGCTGCCACACCTGGCTTCTTTCCTAAAATTGTTGACTGAAAATTTTAATCATTTAAATTGTAGTGTATCTTCTGAAAATGATGATCGTTTTAGAATTCTCCTTGGCAGTAATTAGATATAATGATCAGTTACTATGAAAGATATAACTAATAGGTCACATCAGATGATCCTCATGTTACCATGTAAAACATTTCTGATAACATTATTTCAAAACTACTGAACGTTGCTCATGAGCACTTGAAAAGCTGGTCTGTGCAGTGTTTCAGTTCTAAGATTTGTAGTCTATCCTTTATTTTCTTCTTTATTAAATAATGCTTTCTAGCTGGTGGCACATGCCTGTAATCCCAGCATTCAGGAGACTGAGGCAGGTGGATCCTTAGGAGTTCGAGACCAGCCTGGGCTACAAAGTGAGCTCAAGGCCAGCCTGAACTGTGTAGTGAGACCCTGTCTCAAAAAAGACAAATAAATAAAACAATGCTTTTTAAGTTCAAAATTGATTATGTGCAAAAAAATTTAGATTATTAGATCATAGTGGTGCTGGGAAAACAGAAAACTAGAACTTTTTTTTGTTTTTGTTTTTTTGGTGGTGGTGGTCCTGGGGGTTGAATCCAGGCACTTTGCACTAAACTACATCCCCAGTCCTTTTTATTTTTTTTTATTTTTATTTTTTTTTTGGTTTTTCTCCGGTACCAGGAACCGAACTCACGACCTTGCGCTTGCCAGGCAGGCGCTTTGCCGCTGAGCTAAATCCCCAGCCCCCTTTTTATTTTTTGAGATAAGGTCTTGCTAAGTTGCTCACCCTGCCTCAAACTTGGTGGTCCTCCTACCTCCAACATGCTCAGGTTAGGAATATTAATTTTATATTTTTGTTTATTGTCTGTAAGCCTTAGAACAGTGCTTCTTTATTCCCTCAATATAACGTTGATCATTTCTTAGGATATTTGTGCTAATTAAGTAACACTTGAAAAGAATATACTTATGTGTAAAGGAAGAGATGGTAGATAAGAAATAATATCACCCTTTCCATTATAATAAAGGTAATAATGCCATTACCCTACCTTGAGTTCAAAAAAAGTAGGAGTGGAATAAAGGTTAAGAGATACAGTGATTGAATCAGAGAGATCTAAGTTCAAATGCTAAGCCTTCTACTTACCAGTCATGTGTTCTTAGGAAAATTACCCATCTGGAAAAGCTAAAGAATACTTGTTTCTGCCTCATAGGATTATTTGGATAAAATGAAATATTACATGTCAATTGATTAGACATGGTGCTTTGTATATAGTAGGTACCAAATAAATGTTAGCTACTGTTGCTGGGCCACAGAATGCTTGGAGCCTTACCTATTTGCCTATTAAGGGTATGTATATAAAAACCTCAAACAGTCTTGTTTGGTCTGAAATTTTCCAGGCTATTCTTTGACTTAGGGAGCAGAGATTGGTGTATACCACAGCTTGTGGGGCAAATTTGGCCACAACCATCTTTCCTAGTTTTTGTCTACCAGCTGTTTTCATGCTGTAGCAGCAGGTTGAATTCTATTGAGAAAATCTTGATGTCTTGGAAAGGTTAAAGTATTGGCCTTTAAAAAAAAAAAAAGTTTGCTCTTAGGGCTTAGTGGTAAATGCCTGTAATTCCAGCTCTCTGGGAGGCTGAGGCAGGAATATTGTGAGTTTTAGCCTAGAATGGGCAACTTGAGTAAGACCCTGTTTCAAAATAAAAATTTTAAAGTTTGTTGGTGTCAGAATCACTGTTTGTGGTCAGTTAAGGTAGTTTGTGGACAAACTTTTTCTTAAAAATTTTCACATTTAAATGCACATTATAATGTTTATTTGGGAAAAAAAAAAAAAAAGACTTGGTGATGCATCCCTATACCTTAGCTACTTAGGAAGCCAAGGCAGGAAGATTGCTTAAGCCCAGGAGCTCAAAGACAGCCTGAGGAACATAGTGAGACACTCTCTCAAAACAACAAAACAAAAAAACCTTGCATGCCAGACTTTTGATTTCATGTATGTTCTTACTTGAGACTTGTGCAGAGGTGTAAAGCGTTAAAATTAAGTAAGAGACTAGAGCTTGGGGAGTGTGGAACATACTTGCCTAGCATGCACAAAGCCCTCAATCCTCAATACTGTTCCCTCCCATAAAGTTATCCCATGAATGTTAGAAATATTTATGGCTGCCTTTTTATTTCATTCAATAGGGCTCGTCGGAAAAAAGGTTCTGCTAGAAGATTTGGTCTACAGAAACTTTGGGAGTGGTGCTTAGGGCTTGTACAAATGAGTTCATTACCATGGAGAGTTGTAATTGGTCGTCTGGGAAGGATTGGTCATGGAGAATTAAAAGGTAAAATTGTGTTTTATTATTTAGTTTTAAAATTGGTTTTATATTCATATAGTATTCAGACCACGTCAGTGTATATGCTGAGTAAAATGTAAAGGTTATCAGTAAATTTTTTTTTCTTGTGGTGCTGGGGATTGAGCTAGGGCTTCATGCGTGCTTGGCAAGCACTGTAACACAGGCACATTCCAAACCAAAACTTTGGGGTGCAGGGGGGATTGGGGTTGAACCCAGGCTTTTCACACTGAGCTGCATTGCTAGTCATGTTTTTTCACATTTTGAGACAGGGTCTTACCAGTCTCTTAAGATACCCAGGAAAGTTGGACTTCAGCTTGCCACCCTCTTCCCACAGCCTCCCAAGGGCTATTATATAGGCTGTACCAGCTTGCCCAGACGAACTTTTGCTTTTAAAGAGGAACCACATATGTATTGTTCATAGCTATTCTTGTTGTCTTCTACTTTTTCTCCTTTCTACTTGTTCAACTCATCTGCTGTTCAGTAGATGGTAACTGAGTGTGGTATTCACTAAAGTTAGAGGGATAAAGCATATTGAATTAGCATCAACAATAGGATTTTTGACTTGATGACTCCTTTGAAGAAGACACTTCTTTTTTTTATCTTTTTGGGAGAAGGTTTCAGTGTGTAGTTCAGGCTGGCCTCGAACTCACTCTGTAGCCCAAGCTGGCCTTGAACTCAGCCTCCCAAGTGTTGGGATTATGGATGTGCACTACTATGGCTGGCTAGACACTAATCTTTAAATCAATAAATATTTCTTTTATGTTCTAATCTTGGTTCTATACCGTAGTTCAGTGCTTTACTTTGTAATTTAATTGTTGATACCCACAGACTGGAGCTGTTTGCTGAGTCGTCGAAACTTGCAGTCTCTAAGTAAAAGACTCAAAGACATGTGTAGAATGTGTGGTATATCTGCTGCAGACTCTCCCAGCATTCTGAGTGCTTGTTTAGTAGCGATGGAACCTCAAGGCTCTTTTGTTATTATGCCAGGTTAGCTGTCTTCAGTTTATATCGGAATTAATTCATGCACTTAATTTTTTTAAAGTATTACATAAAATTTATTCGTTTGTTTTTACAAAATGTTTCCTATTCTCTTTATAGATTCGGTATCAACAGGTTCTGTATTTGGAAGAAGCACCACTCTAAATATGCAGACATCTCAGCTAAATACCCCACAGGATACGTCATGCACTCATATACTTGTGTTTCCTACTTCTGCTTCTGTACAAGTAGCTTCAGCGACTTACACCACTGAAAATTTAGATTTAGCTTTCAACCCTAACAATGGTAGGTTACTTGCTTTTAAGAGCTTGTTTTGGGGGCCGGGGGTTGTGGTCATTGTTTTTTTTGTTTTTTTTTTTTTAAGATGGAATCTTCCTGTGTTCCCTAAGTTGTTCAATTCTCTGGACTCAAGTAATCTTCCTGCCTCGATTCCCCAAAGTATCTGGGACTATAAGCATGCCCTGCTGTGCACAGCCAAAAAAGGTTTTTGAATACAGTATTGCGCAGAAGAAGAGAAGAGACCATGTGACTGAAGCAGAAGAATGCAAAGTCAGAGGAATATGCTATGACTTTGAAGGCAGGAAGGGGCCATGAGCTGGTGCATATAATTCTAGATACTAGAAAAGACAAGGACCCTTATTCTTCCCTAGATCCTCTAGAGGGAGTGCTGTCCTGCTGGAACTAATTTTTTTTTCCTTTTTTTCAGTCAGATTTTATTGGTACATTTTAGACATACCTAATGATCACATTCATCATAGAGAATTTGTACCTGTACATGAAATAACTTGATTCTTTTTATTCCCATTCCCGTACCCTCCCTTCAACCTCTCCTCCCCTCCCCATTTGCAAAAGTTTTTTTTCCATTTTTTTCCTCCTGTTTTCATTTTTTTAAACTTTTCCCTTCCTCTCCCCACCCTCTTCCCATTTGAAAATTTTCTTTCTACTTCACAATACCTATGATACATTTTAGTCCTTATTTATAGTTTCAGTTTTTCACACCATAGAAACAATTCAGTATTTACACGTGTGTCCGAGTATATTTCACTGAAGAGTATGGACTGAAGGTGCATCCATTTACCCAGAAATGTCTCTCAAGCTTATCCTTCTTTATGGCAGAGTGGCTGCTGGAATTAATTTAAGACTTACTACTCCTGAACTAATAAATGTTTGTTGTCTTACACCAACAAGTGTATGGTAATTTTATTTATTTATTTATTTATTTTCCCTGGTACCAGGAATTGAACTCACAACCTTGCACTTGCCAGGCAGGCACTGTGCCACTGAGCTAAATCCCCAATCCCAAAGATGAAACGAATGCCCACGTATTTCCTAAGGATAAACATTAGGGTTTTTTTTGTTTTTTTTTTTTTTGTCTTTTTGTTGTTGTTGTTGTTTTTCCGGTACCGGGAATCGAACTCACGACCTTGCGCTTGCCAGGCAGGTGCTATGCGGCTGAGCTAAATCCCCAGCCCCAAGTGTATGGTGATTTAAATTAAGTCACATCACACTAGCTTATATATAAGCTATATATATCTAGCTTATGTATATATCAGAACTAAGGGAATAATTGATCATAAAGTGTTTATAGATGTTTATACTTTGGCTTTTGAGTTACCTGTACTAAACTTTATTACTCATTTTATATCTTTATATGTCACACATTATTTTAGTTTCTTGTTATAATTTGAATATTTTACTTAATGAAGAGTGGGGTATTAATTGTGAACAGTCTTATTTTAAGTACATTGTCATTTCCTATCTACTGTATTTATTTGTATTTGTAATTTACTATAACAAACAATGGTTTAAAAGATCATCTTTGTTTTCTTAAAGTTCTGAAAGTGTCAAAAATCAGCTTCATTGGGTTAAAAGTCAAGGTGTCAGTAGGATTCTTTAAAAAAAAAAAAAGACTCTTGTGATTACAGGGTTGACTTGCTTAATCTAGAATAATTTCCCCATCTGAAGATTGCTAGCTTGATCACATCTACAAAATCCTTTATGGTAACATGTCCGGGATTGGAACATGGACATCTTTTGGGAGCCATTATTCATACTGTGTGTCTGCTTATACCTTATTGATACGGCTGTTAGTACAGTACTTGGCACGTGATAGTACTTGCTTCAGCAGCACATGTAATGCTTGGCACGTGATAGATACTCAGGAAATGTTGATTAAATTAACCTATTTTGGTTAACGTTTGTTTTAACCTTCTATTGTGAGTGATCATGGGATATGGAAAATCAAGTTTTTAATTTCTTTCTCCTGTATAGATGGAGCAGATGGAATGGGTATCTTTGATTTACTAGACACACCAGATGATCTTGATCCTGATATCATTAATATCCTTCCTGCATCTCCATCTGCATCTCCTGTACATTCTCCAGGATCTCATTACCCCCATGGAGGTGATACTGGCAAGGTAATCCTCTTACAGAAGTTCAGTTTATCTAAATGTTATTCATTCCTATAGTAAGGGATAAATGCAACATTATTTTTTCCTTGCAGATGAGATTAGCAGTATATTCATACGCTTCTGTCCCATACACATGAATACATTGATGTCTACATTTGGTAGAGTTTCTAATGCTGTGCTTTCCCTGAATCTGTATTTTTCTAAACTACTTGGCATTAGCCACTTCACCATAGCTACAGTTAAAATATAACAGCACCATTGAAAATCAGTATCTGGGGCTGGGGATTTAGCTCAGCGGCAAAGCGCCTGCCTGGCAAGCGCAAGGTCGTGAGTTCGGTTACTGGAGAAAAACCAAAAAAAAAAAAAGAAAATCAGTATCTGGCTAAAAGAGCTATCATGCATATCAGGGCTATGACAAGAAACATAATAGAAATACTAATTTTCTCATAAGAACAGGTAAAGAAACAACCACCATCCATCGTCCACCACCATCTTGCTCTTCCTTTATTTTTAGCAGTTATAAAAGTAGGCTGTATTACACTTTTGTTTGAAGTCAGAGTAGATGAGCTTCATTGACTGTTAATAATAGTTTATGAAATTGTGCTGGTTGATTGTTTTAGTATGCTTATGTTTAGAATTTACCTTTTTAAAGTAGGGAAGAATCTGTCTAGCTTTACCTTGTATACTTTTTCTTAGATGTAAGAAATGCAATAATTGAAAAAAAAAAAGAAATGCAATAATTGAAATGCTTACACACATGCATGAAACATCAATAATCCTACCACCGTAAAAGTTTTTACTTTTTAGGAAATTACTTTCCTTCCATATATATTTATTTTCAGCTTTCAATAAGTATAGTCAGGGGCTGGGGATTTAACTCAGCGGCACAGCGCCTTCCTGGCAAGCTCAACGTCGTGAGTTCAATTCCCAGTACCTGAAAAAAAAAACAAAAAAAAAAAGTATAGTAAGCCAGGTAATTCCAGCACTTGGGAGGCTGAGGCAGGAGGATCGTTGTGAGTTCGAGACCAGCCTGGGCTACAAAGTGAGCTCAAGGCCACCCTGAACTACAAGACCCTGTCTCAAAAAGACACACACACACACACACACACACACACACACACACAAAGTATAATTGACTTCTTAATATGACATTGTTGATATGCCATCACTTGCTGTATCATTTCCAAAAGGTTGGACACATAGAGATTTTTTTTTTCTTTCTATTATATAAGTACTGATGTGTTGAGTATTTTCATGCATTTTCTTTTTCTTCTGTTTCATTAAAATACCAAAAAATACACATGTTAGCATGATGCTTTCCAAAACACTACAGATTAACTACATTTATATTATTGGTAGATAAATAAAGCTAAATTGACACGGCCTTTTGGATTGGAGTGTGATTGTCAGGACTTAGTTGAGACACTATTAGGAAATAAGTTAGAACTTTCATTGAACATTTTGTATTTTTCACTTAAAAGTTGAATGATTGCATATACACATCCATTAAGGGCTTGGCATAACAATACTAACTTGCTGAATAGCGGGCATATTCATTTATGCAACTTTTTTTTTTTTTTTTTTTGGTACTGGGAATCGAACTCTGGACCTTGTGCTTGCCAGGCAGGTGCTTATATCAGTGAGCTATATCCCTGGCCCATTTATGCAACTTCTATAGCTTTGCTTTTTTTGTTTTTTGAGGCAGGGTCTTTTTTTTTGTTTGTTTGTTTGTTTTTTGGTTTTTCTCCGGTACCGGGAACCGAACTCATGACCTTGCGCTTGCCAGGCAGGCGCTTTGCCGCTGAGCTAAATCCCCAGCC
>NW_004955451.1:2881401-2898434 GCF_000276665.1 Chinchilla lanigera | reverse complement strand
TCCGGTACCGGGAACCGAACTCACGACCTTGCGCTTGCCAGGCAGGCGCTTTGCCGCTGAGCTAAATCCCCAGGCCCTAACATTATCCTTTTCTAGGTGAGCATATTTAAGTTTAGAAAACCTCACCTCCAAAGTTACAAATTGGTAGGAGACTCAAGATTAAAACCTGGACCTATGATTACAATGTCATTCTTTTATTTTTTATTTTTTATTTTTTTTGTTTGTTTGTTTGTTTTTTTGGTTTTTCTCCGGTACCGGGAACCGAACTCACGACCTTGCGCTTGCCAGGCAGGCGCTTTTGCCGCTGAGCTAAATCCCCAGCCCTGTCATTCTTTTAATTACATCATACCATACTCCCCATTGTGCTGCTTTTTTTGTTTTTTGTCTTTTTGAGACGGGGTGTCACTATGCAGTTCAGACTGGCCTTGAGCTACTTTGTAGCCCAGGCTGGCCTCAAACTGGCAACAGTTCTCCTTCCTCAGCCTCCCAAGTGCTGGGATTATAGGCATGCGTCACCACACCTGGTTTGTGCTGCATTTTTTGAGGCTAAAAGGTTCACAATCTTTGTAATACTTTCGATTTTTAATTTACTCTCTAGTTAAGAATACTTTCTAGCTTTATGTATATTGCCATTTTAAAACTATTGAGTGGGCCGCGGTGGTGGTACACACCTGTAATCCCAACACTCGGGAGGCTGAGACAGGAGGATTGTTGTGAGTTCGAGACCAGCCTGGGCTCCAAAGAGAGCTCAAGGCCAGCCTGAACTGCATAGTGAGACCCTTTCTCAAAAAGACAAAAATAAAATAAAATAAAACTATTGAGTGGCTTTTAAATAATGAGAGTCTCAGACTCAGTGATTTATTTTATCAAAGCACTAAAGACTCTGAAATAGCAGTAAATAACATTCTTTATCTAACATTTCTCATATTTTAGTACACGTTATACATGTAAGAAAAGGATTGTGTAACACCTGTTTATAGCTTATGACCTTAGTGTTTCAGGACACATTTTTAAGAAAACACTACTTTACAAAAAGTCTGAGGGACTATCCAGATTCTTTTCTACTCAATATTTATTTGCAGAGAGGATAGTGTAAAGTGTGCATTCACCCTCAGATACAGTGTAACAAGATTAGGACTTCTGATTCTGAATTACCAGGTAAGGCATAATTTACCATAATCTTGTTCACCTTTTCTTTATACATCTCATTTTAGTCCTATGCTATTAAGAAATAAAACCACCTGGTATATTTCTTTGCTTGGAAAAATAGTGGGTTGTTACCTAGATAGTTAAAGATCATTTTATCATAAACATTAGAGCCCTGGTTCTAATCAACATTCATGTAATTTACAGTGATCTGCCATGTGAGACTTTTGTTTGTAATCGCGAATCAAGACTTTATAGATAGGGGCTGGGGATTTAGCTCAGCGGCAAAAGCGCCTCCCTGGCAAGCGCAAGGTCGTGAGTTCGGTTCCCGGTACCGGAGAAAAACCAAAAAAAAAAGACTTTATAGATAGTTCAAACATACACATCTTTGGTTACACTCTTGTATATGCTACACAAAAGTACACCTTTTAGAGTAAATAGAATAAGATCTACCAAAAGTGAATACTACCACTCTGTTACAGCTTTTTAAATATTATTGTATATAATGACTATAAACAAAATGATTCACTTTATTTAATTAAAAGTAGAGTAGCACATTCCTGTCTCCCACTGTTCACATATTTATTTAAATGAATGTGGTACCCAGTTTATAATCTTATTATAAAATTTATTGGGCAAAGAAGGCATCTGTGCACTGTATTAGAGTGTTAGCAGTTCAGCCAAAGGCAGCTGTTCATAGCAGTGGTGGCAAAGCTCTTAGCGCTTTCAGTGATAACAAACAGCCTGCTGCACCATGCATGCCATAGGTTCGCCATCACTGGTGCATACATACTTCTGTAAGTAAACCGTTCGCATGTGCTTACATCTGTTTAGTGCCTAGACCTAAGTATGGCTGCCTAATTAAGTTCTGTGTAACCTAAGGACAGACTGTACTCAAGTTTATAAGCTTACTGCTCCTTAAACATTTTACTTTATACATCTTGGAAAATTAGACTCAGAAAATGAGTGGAAGTCCTTTTCAAGGATTTTTGTGAAGTCTTGAAAACTAGCTAAAGAAAAGGAAATAGGAAGATTCAGTGTAAGTTTTGTACTTAAAAATTACTTCAGTAATGAATTAATAAGGAAAACAAGCATTATAATAGTGACTCCCATTCATAACATAGTTCTAAAAGATAGATGTATTTATTTCACGACGGAAGATACATAATATATTGAGAGAGGAAGGTAAAACTAAATAGGCAAATTTGTCCCTATGGTTGATGGATTATCTGTTAACTTTTTAGGCCTCTTTGCACCTCCACGTGCCTTCAGTGCAATCTGACGAGCTGCTTCACAGTAAACACTCCCACCCACTTGACTCGAATCAGACTTCCGACGTCCTCAGGTACAGCTCTTTACCATTGTGCTCTCCATTGCAACTTGAAAAAGCACATTGGTTCTTACATTTTTTTGACAAGTTTATGTTTGTATATCTTTGAATCTTTAGATGACTTAGATTTATTCAGAATAAGTTTTTTGGATTTTTTTTGCGGGGGGTAATGAAATGCAGGCCCTCATACATACCAGGCAAATCAGTGCTTTTATCTGTTAGCTACGCTTTCAGCCACAGAATAATTTTTATGAAATTAGTTATCTTTTTCCCCAAGGACTCTCTTTTCTCCATCTTCCAATCTTTTTAAAGTTGACTTTGAATCTTAGATAACCATCATTGAAAACTACTTCCAAAATCTACATTGGAAATAGGTACATGACTTACAAAGTTTATTTGCTTTTCAGGTTTGTTTTGGAACAGTACAATGCACTCTCCTGGCTAACCTGTGACCCTGCAATCCAGGACAGACGCTCATGTCTCCCAATTCATTTTGTGGTGCTGAATCAGTTATATAACTTTATCATGAATATGCTGTGATCTTTATTTGTTGGAACTGTGCAAGAAAAGAATAAGGAAAAAAGAATATTTTGCTGCAGGATTACATTACAGTTATCTTCTCAGTGAAAGTCATTTGTGATGGGGTCTAATTCTTATTACTTCAACAAATATTGTTTTGACTTGGGGAGGGGCTATAACCCTGCTATTTTTCAGTGACTGTACCGAACTCTTTAGGATGATGACTGATCATACAAAACGTATTATAACACTTTCGTAGCAAAATTAACTTTTTTTTTCCAGTCACAGTATTTGTGAAGAGTAATGAGCCATAGTACCCAGTCATGTTAAATGAATATTAAAAGCATGGAGAGGAAACATGAGGAACAATGAATTCCAACATACGGCTTTAGAACATCAAGGTGTTCTTGTATTGGATTATAGTATCTAGTATTCAAAAATGCCTGCATCTCTTATTTATTGTAAGTTTTTAATGTATAAATTGTCTTATATTTCTTAACCTCTTTTATAAAAATTTTCCTAGAAGGTTTATATTGCCTTCTTGCTTTAAAGCAATTGGTCTAAAATATATGTAATCGTCTTAATTAAAAAGTTGCAGTAGGGTTGCTTTTAGAGTATTATTTTTTTGTAAGGGGGTGGGTGGGACAGTAAATTTGTATTGTCTCAATGTACAGTTTAATGGGGATAGAGGGGGAATAATGTCCATACCATTGTGTGTGGAGGATTTACAGCTAAGCTGTAGTTGCAGAGTACATGTACAGTAAAGAAGTTCACTGTGTTTATAAAATGAAAAGGTACCGGGTCTTACAGCATTTTATATATCACACCTTTACAGAATAACATGATGGCAATATACAAGTGATATTGTTAGGTGGTTTAACTTAGAATAAATTGAGAATTCTTCAGTTATATTTTGTACTATGGTTTAGGGCTATGACTAATATTTCAGGCCATTTCCAGTGAAAGAAAGTTAGTTTTACAAGAAAAACATTTGCTACTGAATGCTTAAACTAATTTTGGTGTTTAATGTTACATGCTTAAATTTTTCTCAGTTTTAACAGTGGCACATTTAGGCATGGGAATATTATTAATTATGAAATTTATCTTCAGGATCTGCTATAAGATTGAAATTTAGCCCAGCTCTAGACATTTTACAAATTATTTTAAGAGCAGTCACTCTTGATTGTTTGACTTTTTTTTTTTTTTAAATTAAAGATTGGGAATATGTGTGAGAGTATGCATAAGTATGAGTGTGTGTGTGTGCAATCAAACTGTGGTGTAAATAGATTCTCAGTGAATTCTGGTATTCAGACTCTATTTCACTAGTGAAAGAACCATTTTCTAAACTTAAACCTGTTTCCCTTTGCCTTTTTATTTATTTAATTTTCTTGGTTTGGAGATGGCAGTCCCAAACACCAGAGTCTTTACTTTTTTATAACACAGCTCAAATTAAGGTAGGGCATATGCCAAGGAGGTTCTCACCTCCCTAAAGAAGGGACTTGAGTTTTAGGGACTTTAATTCACCCCTTCCTTCAGTACAACTTTCCCTCTTATTTGCACATGCCAAGATAACTGCTTTTCTGCAGGCTTTACCCCCTTGAAAAACCCTTCTACAGTGCTGCTCACGAGAGAGCCTGAGTGAGCCTCAGCTTACGCTGCTGACTTGAATTCACAGTCACCAAGTCTACCTATCTTCCTTGGAAGCAGTCTAGCAAAATTCCTATTTATATGTTCATTGGTTATCTACACGGAAAAAATCAATTGTATTTACAAAACTTTAATTCAGTATTTTTTTTTTACTGAAAACTTGTTTTGTAGTTACTATCTGCTTAACATAAATATCATTTTCTTATGAAGAGTATAAATTCAAATTGTGTATATGAAAACATTAGCAAATCTTGTTTTTTCTATAAAGAAAACAAAACTGGTGACAACAGTTTTCAGTCATTTATTCAGGATTATAATGAAATTCTAAAGGTCAGCATATTTTGATATTAAATAGAGATCGCACCTCTCCGTTTATTTTTAAATTATGCTAACAACCACAGATTATGTCGGCATGTTTTCTTCTATACTTTCTAAAAAAAGCTTGTCTGAAATTTGAGGGAAATACGCTTATTTGCAATTTCTATAAAAAGAATACTCTTTTTTATGTATTTTGCTCAATAGTGACTTTAAAAAATAAAAGCTATATTCTCAGTTGTTTAAAATCACTAACCTATGGTAACCACACCTCAGTTTGAAAACAGATTTTAAAAAATGATTCCCTGAGAGTTTCTTTTTTATTGAGCCATAGGAGGGAACCCAATATACAATTCCTTTTTTAATCTGGGAATTGGGAATAGTTCCTAAACACACAGAATGTACTGATAACAGTATTTTTCTTCCCTTCATATGCAGTTCACATTAAATAGAAAGTTTTTAAATAGCCATTTGGAAAGGTGAGTTGACTTACTTCAGAAAAAAACAAAGTAAACCTTTTGGCTAGAATGATGAATCTGACTAATGTACTGTCACAGACAAGTGTAGGTAGTTTCGTTTTATTTGAATAGGTAAGCAAAATATTATACTTTATACCAGTGAATTACCAACACCTTGACTTCTTTGTTACAGTGCTAATGTCTATTTTTTGTGAAGTTATCCATTATGAAGCAGGGTGGAAGTTCAGTATTTTGGCATTTAAAAAGTTTAGTTATATAATGTCTGCTTCCAGCTAGTGAGAAACATCTAGCCATACCTTTCTTATGCAAGCCATTCAGTTATCAGGACTGTGAATTAACACTGTATGAATAAATTTCTGTACACCTTATTGTTTGGCCAGGAGGCCACCAAGTGTACTTATATGTAATCCTTAAATTTTAAAGTAGCTGTAATTTTTAAATATTTCTAAACTTTTCTTAAACCACTAAAATTAAGCTCTTACTAGTTAGTCAATTATCCTCAGCTGTATTCGTACTCAATTGTCAGTATGGCACAGATTACTGTATTAAAATATTCTCTTTTCGTCTTCATATTTACCTTCTGAGGTAATTTTTTAACTTAATGTGTTACTACAAAGATTTGCAGATCTTTAATCAAGCACTATGTTAATACTGTAATATCAAAATACTATGTTGCATTATTTAAAATGTTCAAATTGAATAGCTTAAAAGGAAGTTTTCAAATGCTATATTGCATCATATAATTTGCTACTCATCCACTATGGCATTGCATATTAGTCTATTAATACATTTAATGTTGCATGAGTGATATTTTGGTCTGGGTTTCCTCTTAAGATTTTAGTTTGTCTAAATTAAGGAAAGATGTTCTTAACAATACTACATTTTTATTTTGTCTCCCCCTAATCAGCTGGAAATCTTAACCTTTTGGGTTTTCTTGGTGTTTTAATGGGCCCAGAACTGTGGTTTAAATTTTTATACATGTATTTTATTTTTTGTGGAGTATAAATTTGAAAACTGGATTTGGGACCTAAATACTCCTCAGGTTGACATATTCATTAAGTTTTAAAATAGCTTTAGTTTTCAAAGTAAACTGGATTTGTGGACCTTAAAGTTCCTGAGTTTAAACTACAAGTTGTAACGTCATCACTGGACACGTCAGCGTCACCCTCTCCGAACAGCGCGGTCACTTTATGAAGGGGCGTCTTAAAGCTGCTGTTGTAGCAGTGACATTCAATATGGTCCAATTGCTTTTCTTTTTAACGTGACAAAAAAAAAAAGGAACAAACACTATTGCTGCCGAATGCCATAACACTGAGTTGTACAAATTGTGATTGAGGAAATGAAAAAGGTTTATACTTTTTAAAAAAAAACAAAAAAACAAAACTTCAAATGGAATAAATTATTCACGAAGCCTTCCTTGTGGTGTCTCGTTCTGTTGAAATATTTTCATCTGCAGTTTCTGTAAGAATCCGCAGCAGTATTCATGTCATTTATATAAAGAACGACATGTCTAGAAGCTGATGATTGTACTTTTAATTTGAGTGTTTTATTTTTGAAGAGGATTTTAATCACTAAGCAGTGTACAATATGTAGGACAAATTATGTGTACATTGTTTTAGACTTTCAGGCTGATTAGTGTTAATTTTCTAGTCCAAATGAGGTACCTCCAAATACAGCTTTCGCTCTACTCTCTTCAATCACATAAATGTGTTTGAAGCATAAGAAAAATGTTTAAATATGAATAATCTATCAAAAGTAGTTCTGCTCAAGTTAGTAAACAGCGGTTTTAAATGTTTTTGTTCAGACATTAGCTAAAAACATACCGCTATTATCTGGTCATTTTCAAAGTTTCTGCTAGTAAATGATTATTTAAAAGACATTCTATGATGTTTACACTTTGTATCTTAAATTGTTGTCTATTTCACAGATTACCTGTAATTTATTTCTACTTTTTTCACTATAGTCTTGTGTATGGCTAAAAATAACTATGCAAGTCAAGGTTTGTGTTTGTTTGTTGTAGAGGAGTTAGAACTGCACACAGGCTGGCTGTGGTGGCACAAGCTTGTAATCCCACTACTCGGGAGGCTGAGGCAGGAGGATCTTTGTGAGTTCGAGACCAGCCTGAGCTCTAGAGTGAGCTCACGGCCGGCCTGAACTACACAGGGAGACCCTGTCTCAAAAAGACAAAAAAAAAAAAAAAAAAAAAAAAAAAAAAAAAACTGCACACAACTTTTCTATTGGTGGTTTTCATTACTGAAACCAGTATCTGAAAAACCCAATTGAATAGTTTATCAGAGGACATACATTTTTTCTCCCATAGTTTAATGTAGATAACTTGTTCGTTTGTACTGTGTATAAGATACTGATACTTGGCCGGGTGTGGTGGCATATGCCTGTAATCCCAGCACTCGGAAGGCTGAGGCAGGATTGTTGAGAGTTTGAGACCAGCCTGGGCTACAAAGTAAGCTCAAGGCCAGCCTGAGCTGCATATCGAGACCCTATCTCAAAAAAGACCAAAAAAAACCAAAAAGATACTGATATTTGTTAAGAATTCAAACTAGGGCCAGGAATGTAGCTCTGTGGCACAGTGCCTTCCTGGCAAGTGTAAGGCCCTGGGTTCAATTCCCGTTACAAAAAAAAAAAAAACTAGCTAAGGGAGGTATTATAACATCCCTTTTCCCAGTACTCTGGGAAGCTCAGGAAGGAGCATCAAATGTTTGCGCCCAGCCTGAGCTAAGAACGTAGTGCAGTGCAGAGGACCTGAGTTCAGTTCCCACTACTAAATAAAATAAAGCTTCTTAATTAAAATGAGTTCCCTACTTCAGTGTGTATTTTTGGCATTGTGACCCATGTACTCCATCTTAACATAATCCAAAACTTTGAAATCGCAGAGCGTTAGTTTTTCCCTTCCTTGAGAATCTCTTTTGCACATTTCCTGCTAGAGTTTTTCTTAAGAATTTCTTCTGAGTGAAAAACTATAGATTAAAAGGTAAAAATATGTGAAATGTAAGCATTTTGAAATGCTATAAAAGGAACTAATAAATTACTCATGGGAATTACCTTGATCTTAAGATCAATGGTATATTATATGTAAATGTATTAGTTGATAAAGTGATGAATTAATACTAGTTTTTATTTCTAGGTATAAATAAATTTATTGCATTTCCAGAATCAAAATAGTACCATGTTCTCACGATTTTTTGCTTATTATCACAGTTAGCCTGAAACGGAATTATTACAACAAGCATCATTCCAAAATATTTAAGGGATTGTCATCCTGTACCTCATGTGCAGTGTAGCACTCTGGAGAATGAAGCAGAAGGATCACAAGTCTGAGCTCAGTTTAGAGGACTAAGTGAGATCCTGTCTCAATTTTTAAAAAGGAGTAGAGATGTAGCTTAGAATTCCCTGGGATTAATCCCCGCTACCACCAAACAAGTAACAAAAAATTGTGGCATGTGGTCAATATTTGAGAAATGTATAGGTAAAGAAGCCACTTGGCATAAAGCATTTGAGCCATATTCAAATCATTTAGGGTACATAACCTTTAAAATACTAGTTTCCAGGGAAACATGAGTATTTAGTGGGAACCGTTATGTCAAGCATATTAAATGAATATGTCCAGGCTTTGCTTAAGATGTTGTGTGAGTTTCACTCTGTTAACAAGTAGTTCAGATGACTGATACCCCACTCCTCCCCTAGGAACACCGGTTACAATGACAAGCCTGCTGGGCGTGGTGGTGCATGCCTATAGTCCCAGTACTCAGGAGGCTGAGGTAGGAATGATGGCGGTGAATTTTAAGCCAACCTGGGCTACAGTATAGCAAGACCCTGTTTCCCTTAAAAAGATCTGAAGGGCACTTTTTTATTTAACCAGTTTACATAAGCAAAAACAGTGGAGAAAAGAATTTGTTTTGATAATTAAAGTCTGTGGGTGGGCAAATGTAATACACTCTTGTTCTAAGTGTACTTCTGTACTTGATCGCTGGAAACTAAAGCATGTCCACCTGTGGTCCTGCTAGAGTGTAAACTTCTAACGTTGAGAGGGTTTTAGTGACGCTTTGCATGGCTTGATGGCTATGCAGCCTGAGGTAACAGCTGAGTGCTGTGAGCGCGGTACAATCAGTGCAACCCTCCCTCCTGTTGCTGCCTCACAGATTGAAACCTGCATGCACCAGACATTAAGTGTGCTTGCAAAAAAGATGCAGCAATTACCGATAATAGTATCTCAGCCTACCTACGTGTGTGTGCCTGTGAAGATGGGTGTTTATTATTACTAAGCAAACAGGTCAGTTTTCTTAATTGCTGGATGGGTCATGTTCTCCTGCCAGACAAGTTAAAATATAAAAGAAAAATGAAGTTTTACTACTTGTATAAAATACATCGTATGCAGCCCACGTCAGTTTCTCTTCACTCATTGTGGCCCAGGCAAGTCGAAAGTTTGGACACCCAGATAGTCAGAAGATCCCCTGCCTGCCTCTCCAGCCGTACCAAGGGTCAGTCTGCTCTGTGTTCTCTTCCCAGCCTCTTAGGTATTAGGCGTTCACCGAAAGCCCCATGATTATTTCTTCTTTAAGGCTGCCTTTTTTTCCACAGTTTACCCCAGATCAGATTCCTGTGTTACGTACTGCTATTGTAATACCCTGTGTGAACCCTTCATAGAGTTTTTCTGGATGATTTATAACTGAATGATTATTTCTGTCTGTCAGACAACTGTGAGGACAGAAATTTGGTCTGTTTTGCTCACCGTTGTATGAGGTGTTGATCAAAATAATACAGTGAATACTTTAAAAATTGATACAGTAAACGACATTGGCATTAATCTCCCTCAGAATGTTCCTCCTCAACTTCAGATATACTTTCTATCTCATCATTCTTGCCACTTTCTGAAGAGGTTCTGGGAGTCTTCTTTTTAGTGTTTTTACAAGGTATGATAAAAAATGTGAATGCTGCTGCCAGGTGCCATCCAGTGTGAAGATAAGGTCACCCACTCTGCTGGATCGAGCCCTGTGTGACTTCTGGCTCTTCCTCAAAGTCAGAATGGTAATGAAAGGTAAACATTTTCAGTCAATTCGGGACATTCAGGCAGCCACAACAGTGCAACTATGAAGCCACAACAGTGCAAGCTATGAAAGAGGACTTCAGAAATGTTTCAGAAAGTGACAAGAGGCCACATGTGGTGCATCCCTGTGATCCCAGCACTTAGGAGGCTGAGGCAGGAGGATTGCCATGCATTCAAGGCCAGCCTGGGCTACATGGTGAGCTCAAGACCAACCTGAGCTATAGTGAGACTGTGTTAAAAAAAAAAAAAAAAAGTGATGAGCAATATAATGTGTATTCAAGTACTTTGAGGAGTTAATCACAAAGTCACTGTAAGTTTTAAAATTTAAATAATCACCATATATTTGATCACTCCTTGTTGCTCCAGAGTCCAATACAACACCTAGCATTGTAGTAAGGCATCTAAATATTTTTTAACAAATGTTTCTGAGTTTTTGTGATAAGCCCTCAAACTACAGAATCTAGCTGAAGTGTTGAGTTTTGCAAATCAAAGTTCTAAACTTGTAATTACCGGAGTTCCTGTTTTGATACTAGTAGAAACAATTTAAAAGCATTGGATTACAATTCCTATGTTCTTAGATTTGCTCCAACTGGCTTTGAATCAGAACACCTTTCACTTCTCAAAATTTCATATTGTTCATTTATAAAGTAACCATACTTTTCTAACCAGCTTCGGGAACCTCAAACTAATTTTTAAAAACCTTTGAAAATAAAGATGTGAAGGATGATTGTTTAATATACTTACGTTCTCTAGACGACTCAAATCCAGAATGAGTTAAGGCTTGGAGAGCAAAAAGATGCTTAACGCCAGCAATGTCTCTAAGAAGAGTAAGAATGGATAAGATACAAAGAGAAAAGTAGTACTTACTCAGCTTTATATTTTTTTACTCAGTTTTTTCAAAGGGTCTTCAATCTCTAAAAGATAAACACACGATGCAATTCAAATTTGAAATAGTTAACTGATTTCTACCAATTATGAGTCAATCCAGCTACTTAGCACTTTCCTACTTTTGGCATAGCGTTCAATTTCCTTAGAGTTGAAAAAAGCCAGTCGTGGTGCACGCCTGTAATCCCAGCCCTGGGCAATGTACTTGGGACTCTCTCAAAAAATGAAATTGCTAAAACTGCAGTCCCCCGTAACACACACAGTCACAGAGATTAAAATCACCAGGTCCACAGCACTTGTTTGGATATGATTCCAGAGAAGGTGTGGAAATTGAAAGGTACTGAAAGAGTGAAAATGGGCAAGTTTAAGTTTTAAAACAGCTGCGAAACTACCAGCAAGTTTGAGTCAACCAAGAAGATAGCAGAAGCTGGCATTATTCCACTAAAACACTGTACAATAAAATAGTTGATTAACAGTATCTACGATATAAGATAAAAATCTCTGACCCTAAGCCCTCAGTCTAGTGAGAAACAGTTGTTTAATTAGTCGGAGAAAGCCCCTAAAGTTGTATAGCTAACAATGCATTACTACACAAGAGGGAGTAACTAAAATTAACCTCATCATTTTTTTTTCTTTTTTGAGACAGGGTCTCGGTCTCGCTATGCAGTTCAGGCTGGACTAACACTCACTTTGTAACCCAAGCTGGTCTCAAAATCACAACCATTCTCCTGCCTCAGCCTCCCGAGTGCTGGGATTACAGGCGTGCGGCGCCACTCCCGGCCCTCATAAACTGATAGATTGTGGCAGTGGGCGAACCTTTTAGAGTTTTTAATGATACCAACAGCCTGCTGCAGCACACACGCCATAGGTTCGCCAGCACTGGATTATGGCAGTGAACAATCGGGATGTATAATAAGGTTTCATGATATCGTTAAACCAGTAACTCAGTAATCAGCATAAAATGCTGTACTCTGCGCTCTGGCTCTCAGGGCAGCGGAGAGCGCTGCGTGGCGGCCGGTTCTCCCCGGGCTGTCGCGCCCTGCCGGACTGTGAGGCGGACTGTGAGGAGGAGGCGGAGAAGGACAGCTGGCCGAGGACGACGGCGCCGGCCCCTCGGAGGCTGCAAGCCCCGGCGCGGAAGGGGTTATGGCATCGCTAGCAAATTGGCGCCGGGCTCCTGTTCAACCTGCTAGCGTTCATCTGCATCGTGTTCCTCAGCAAATGGATCTCTGTGCACCACGGCTTTCCCAATATGAGCCTGGCCCTGGTACCCTTCGTGGTCACCTGGCTGGGCTTGGACATCTGCCAGAAGCGGCGCATCTTTGCCCCCCAAAGTCTGCCACCTTCCAAGCTGCTCCTCCCGGCTCTGAGCTTCTTCACCAACCCCTCTCTGCAGAACACCACTGGCACCTGTGAGCTGGCCAAGGCCATGACCACGCCAGCGATTACAGCCGTTCAGAACTTGTGCTACCAGAAGAGCTTCTTCACCAGAATTCAGCTCACAAAATTTTGAAGCTGTGCCCAAAGTTTAGAAAATACAGTACAAAGACCCTAAACTGTTGCAAAGGAGCATAATGCATAAATTGTCTGACGCCAGGTGAAGAGCAGAAAGGAAACAGAAACTTGGATGTCTGATGCTCACCAAGGCCCTGCTTGTTTGGGGTAGGTGCCGAACAGCGCGAGCTGCAAGTAAACTCGGTGCAGTGGCTTTACTACGGGGCTCCGGTGTCATCTGCCATGTTGCTGGTCGCTGCGCCCTGCTCTGAGCCCGTGTTTGGAGAGGGAGGAATATCCGGCCCCTGGTCAGGTTCTGCTGTGCTTATGGTGCCGCTGTCTGGAGTAGTGACTTTCCTGGTGAGCTTAGCAGTTTACTGGATCGTCAGGAGCACGTGACCAGCCACCTATAACATGTTTGACGCTTCACGTTCTGCGTTACTTTACGCAAAGGATCTGTTCCATTGAAGGCTCCAGTGTCCGTTAATCAAGGTCTTGGCATTTTATGTGCATTACTTGGCATTCTCGCCTAGACTCCAAACTCGGTGAAGAAGAAGGAAATAAGAGCAAACTTGTGCAACGTCCTCGAGTTTTGGTGGAGAAAAGGAAGTTGCCTGAAGACAAAAAATGTTAAGTAACTTTCAAAGCCAACCACAACAAAACTTGTAGTGCAAAATGTATTGAATGGTTTATGAGAAGTAACACAAGTACTATTCACAAATACGACTTTTTCGAAACGGTGACAAAGTTCATTTGAAAAAGTAAAAGTGAAGAAGGAGGGAGAAACTGGCTCTGCAGCACAAGCTTGGGCCGAGTAAGAGAGGGAAAAGCAAGAAGAAAGTACTCCCTGGAGGAAGCGGGCTGGGCTATTGTGGGGAAAGCCACAGTAGCCACAAATACGACTTTTTTTTGAAGTACTTAGGCTGGACCTCGTGGTGCACAGCACTAGGGACACTGAGGCAGAAGAGTTGCAAGTTCGAGGCCAGCCTGGACTGCACAGTAAGTATCTGTCTCTGAAAAAAAAAATCTCAAAAACCAAACTGGTTTGTGCTTCTTTTCAAAGATGATTATAGGAAATATATATAGGACAGTCTGGTTACGCCAAGTGAAATACATAAAAAGTCTAATGCTGCACTCTGTCAGGGGCATAGGAAACATGATCCCCGACCTCAAAACACTCATTACTGGGTTTGAAAAAGACTGGTAGTGCAGGGCAATGTGGAAAGTACTATGGCCGTGGTTAGAGGAAGCCAGGGTGTCTTGGGAGCATAGAAGAGGGGTATCTAATCTAGTGAAGGGGAGGCGTTTTGTCAGAGAAAGGTTATTTAGCAAGGGAATGCTGGAGATGAGACTTACAGAGTACCCAGGAGGCCAGGCGTGGTGGCACACAGCAGTAATCCCAGCACTCGGGAGGCTTAGGCAGGAGGGTCACTGTGAGTTTGAGGTCAGCCTGGGCTACATAGCGAGACCCTGCCTTAAAAAAAAAAAAAAAAAAATTTACTGCATAAAGATGATGACAGGCATTTCACATGGGCGGAACTGTGGAGAGAAAGTCCATGAACAACCAGTTCAAACTGACTAAAGACACCATTTTCTGAGGTATGGCGGGAGTTGAAGCTGGAGGAAGTCAGCTTAGGAATAGCTGTTTTGTGTTTTGGTACTGGGAATCGAACTCAGGACCTTACACTTGCCAGTCAGGCCCTGTGCCACTGAGCTAAATCCCCAACCCAGATTATGAATATCTGTGTCTTTTCAGTTTGACTCCAAGGAGACTTTAGAACTTTATCCTAGAACAGGGAAGTTTTAGTAGCTGAGTTGATTCATAATTGGTTGAACAACTATGTCCAAAGAGAGTTGATTTGAGGAGCTATGTCAATCACAGAGCTATCTCTAATGCTAACTATAGCTTGAGCTGGGCTGAAGTCTAGTCAACATTTTATACTTAACATTAATGAAAATATGATCTGCTTAGCCACAGCTAAAGCAAAAATCTGTATAAAAGTTTTTTTTAAAAATCTTGACAGTCTAAAACAATAGGAGATAAAGATAAAATAAGCACCCTGGGCATTGCTGAATTGCCTCAAGACAGATCTGCAAGGACTGAAAACAGCAGAGTAGTAATCAGCAGCAACATACAGCCTCTCCAAGACCTGGAATCAAGACATCTGGAAAAGAACAACTTGGAGAGGAGAAAAACAAGTAGACCCAGGAATTAGGAGGGAGTTGACAGGAAAACTAGAAACTGGAGAGAAGCTGGAGAAATGGAGCACAACACAAAGAAAAGAAGGAAGTAGTCTAGAAACTCACTCCAGCTCTCTGGGAAGGGACTCTGTCCCACAGAAACAAGGATCCTTTATGTCAAAAAAATTTTTTTTGTCTTTTTGAAAGAGTCTCGCTATGCAGTTCAGGCTGGCCTTGGACTCACACTGTAGCCCAGGCTGGTCTCAAACTTGCAAGCACAAGGTTGTGAATTTGATTCCCACTACGAAAAAAAAAAAAAAATCTAATAGGACAAATATGCCAGGAAGAATGAGCAGTTAAGCAAAATAGGAATAATAGGGAATCAATAACAGGAAAATAATGCAATGACAGGAATAGGTTGATACCTTTCAGTAGTAACAACGTGAATGGTTTTGTCTCCAATCAAAAACACGGATTGAACAAGGTATGGTGGTACATGCTTGTAATCCCAGAATTTGGCAGGCTGAAGCAGGATTGCCTCAAACTTGAGGCTACATAGTGAGTTCAAGGCCAGCCTGAACTACACAGTGAGACCTTGTCTTAAAAACAAAAACAAAACAAACAAAAAAGACACAGATTGGCAGAACTGATTGAGCAACAAAACCCAGTGGTGTGCTGTATACAAGAAACACGTTTAATTCAAAAAGAAACTTACAGACTAAAATTCAAAGGATGGAAAATAATATTACATTCATTGGGAACCTGAAAACAAGCAGGAGTAGTTATCCTATTTTCAGACAAAGTGGGCTTTAAGCTAAAACTGATCTGAAAAGGCAAAGAAGGTCACTAAGGGTACAATTAAATAGGAAGAGATAGCAGTTAGAAACATACATGCACTGAAAACCAGTGCTCCAAACTTCATAAAACATTACTGCACATGAAAGATCAAAAAAACATCAACACAGGTATAGTGATGGAGCCGGGCATGGTGGCGCACTCCTGTAATCCCAGCACTCAGGAGGCTGAGGCAGGAGGATCACTGGGAGTTCGAGACCAGCCTGGGCTACAAAGTGAGCTCAAGGCCAGCCTGAACTGCATTGTGAAACCCTGTCTCAAAAAGACAAAAAAGAAAGAAAAAAGTGTAGTGATGGACCTCAGTACTCCACTGTCACAAATGGATGGATTAATAAGGCAAAAAAAAATCAACAAAGAAATATAAAGTTGAATTAAACCTTCGAATAAATGTATTTAAAGGATATCTACAGAATGTTCCACCCAACAACAGAATACTCATTCGTCTCAGCAGTACATGGAACTTTCTCCAAAACAGACCACACACTAGCCCATACTAGCATGTTCAGGTAAATGCAAAAGAATCAAACTGTTCCATGCATATTATCAGATCATAGCACAGTGAAACTAGAAATCAATGGCAAAAGAAATCACATAGAAATTAAACAATACTCTTGAATAATCAGTGGGTCACAGAAGAAATCAGGGAAAAAATTAGTTCCAAGAATCAATTGATAATGCCAGTTCAGCATACTGGAACCTATGAGACACAATGAAAACAGGCCAGAGAGAGAAGTTTATAGCTTGAATGCCCATATCAAAAAAAAGGGAGCCCAGGGGCTGGGGATTTAGCTCAGCGGCAAAGCGCCTGCCTGGCAAGTGCAATCTCGTGAGTTCGGTTCCTGGTACCGGAGAAAAACCAAGAAAAAAAAAAAAAGGAGCCCAAATATATGACCAAATGATATAGTTTAAGATCCTAGAAAAATAGAACAATCCAAATCTAAACAAAAAGCCAAATGGGTCAAAGATCTAAATGTTAAAACAGAAACAATCTGCTGGAAGATAAAATAGGTAAAACTGTTGAAGACATAGGTGTAGGGAAGAACTTTCTGAAAATAACACAAGTGCACCAGAAATAACATCAAGAATCAACAAATAGGATCATATCAAATAAAAGCTTCTG
>NW_004955451.1:2878824-2880263 GCF_000276665.1 Chinchilla lanigera | reverse complement strand
ATATGAGAAACCCAAAATATAAGTGGAGTGAAATAAAAGATAATAGGAAATATAGATCTTTTGCAAAAAGGAAGGGAACTAAGAGGGAGTTTGAAGGGAGGTGCAGGGAAGGGATGAAAAAAAGATGTGTTATGCACATGTAACAACTCCCCCAAAGGAATGTAATCATTATGGACTACAACCATCTGAATAAAAATTTAACAAGAAAGATAAAGTAGGTACATTGAGGATAATTTTGAGTTCCATGTAAACATATTTCCTAATGTCCATGTACTTTTAGAATTGATTCTATTTTCAACGAACATGATTCCTACCTTAAAAACTTAGCTCATTTGGCCTGGGGATTTAGCTCAGCAGCAAAGCACCTGCCTCGCAAGCACAAGGTCGTGAGCTCGATTCCCGGTACCGGAGGAAAAAAAAAAACAAAAAACTTAGCTCATTCATTTCTTAAAGCTCATTTATGTAAAAAAGCATGTAGTAGTAATCTGAAAGAGTAGATATTCTAAAGTGATTTTCTCTGCTTCTGTTTCATTCCTACAGTTTAAGAACTAAAGTAGAAAGGAGTAGACCAAAGAACACCAGTCAAAAAAAGAATATTTATTCTGCCCAGGAAAAAAAAATTCTCTTTTGAGTTAAAATATAAGGACTATCATTTTGTGTTAGATTTGATGAACATGCTACATCAAATCTAGCACATGATAATTATATGATATTATTTCATGTGTCACTAAGAAATAATGTGGCCAAATAAAATTTAATGTACTATTACCTATACAGTATTCAAAATTGAGACATTAAAATGTGAAAAAGTAAATCAGAATTGAAAAAAGTTATCTTCTTGTGACCAGAAATGGTAATGGGCTATTTTTTTATATTTTTGGTGCTGGGAATCAAACTCAGGACCTTGCACTTTCCAGGCAGGCACTGTAACTGCTGAGCTATATCCCTGGCCATGGGCTATTCTTAAAAAGGGATTATTTCCTCAAACACCACTATTAGATGAGCTAGTCCTATGTTATTCAAGGGTTTTGTGTGACTTATAGACCACTAAATTTTGGAGTAATATGTGGAATTATTTAAATTATTATATAATTTAAAATTACTTTTGAGGAGAATCTGCCTAGTTAAATATCTGAACTGAAAAGTCTCAACTGATGTGATTTTATTTTACTTTTTTTTGGTCTTTTTTTTGAGACAGGGTCTCGCTATGAAGTTGAGGCTGGCCTTGAGCTAACTTTGTAGCCCAGGTGGGTCTCAAGCTCACAACAGTCCTCCTGCCTCAGCCTCCCAAGTGCTGGGACTACAAGCATGAGCCACCATGCCTGGCTTCACTTGATTTTAGAGTGAGGCTCGGTGGTAGAAACATGTAATCTCAGGTACTATGGAGGCCAAAGTAGAAGGATTGCAAGTTAGAGGGTAGCCTGGGAAATTTAGTGAGA
>NW_004955451.1:2873764-2878507 GCF_000276665.1 Chinchilla lanigera | reverse complement strand
TATATGAGGTCTGTATAAGTTATCAAAATTATTTTATTGGCAAACACTATGATGTTTCAAATACTTGTAAGACTTTTTACCAAGTTGATAAGAGGAGGAGAAACTGGCAGTAATACTCTCTGAAATAAAAGTGAGCCAGGTACGGTGGCACTTGCCTGTAATCCCAGTACTTGGGAAGGAAGATCTTGAGTTCCGGGACAGCCTGGATTACATAGTGAGAAATGGTCTCAATTTTAAAAAATGAAAGAAAAGGAGGGAGAAATTTGAAGAAAGGTAAGTGTTAGCACTCATCTCTGGAGCACTCTAATCTCTTTCAGGCCAGAGGGGATTTGCTGTTCTCTACAGATCAGAATGGAGATACTGGATCCACATGTTGTTTCTCCATTGCTGGTAAGAGGAGCATAAACAATTAGATTTGAAAAAGACCTCAAAATCACTTAATTCATATCAATGCCTTTAATTTCTCTCACTCACTCTCCAAATCAATTCCCTTCACGTACTTCCTGCGAAAGGATCATCCAGGGATATTAAATTGTTTATTCTCTCTGGGTCTCAATTTCCACAATTCTAAAATGGAGACAATTACTACCTGCCTCAGAGGACTAAATAATAGATATAAGGCACTTATCGCAGTGCTTAGCAAGTGTTCAACAAATAAATCTTTAATAAATATTAGCTTAAAAATGACTCACTGGAGCTTGGGGCGTAGCTTAGTTGTAGAACACTCACTTAGCATGTGTGAAGTCCTAGGTTCAAATAAAAGTAAATAAATAAAAACAAATTGTAATTTGTAATCCACTGATGGACTGTGAAATCAGTTCTAAATGTATAATTGATATGGGGCAAAGAAACTCCCAACCTGCTAGATGTCCAGTGCAAGTTCGTGTTCTCTAAAATTGAAGAATGAATTTTAGGAACAACGAAGGTTAAGAGCAGAATATATTTATTGAGGGAAAGAAAGCTTCTGTCTGAGAGAGACAGAAGGGGTCCTGGATGGGTTGCCACGGGATTTTTATAGAGCAAATCCAGGATGTGAGGCCGGTCCAAGGTGGGAAAAATGGGAAATCCACAAGGTGGGAATGAGGTGGGACAAAACTATGGTCAACCAGTAAGATTATAACTGCTCAGGTAAAATTGATTAAATTGGGATCAAATGGGGAAGCGAGTCACATAGCAAGTGGACATGAATGCAGAACAGTGGCTTTTCCTGTAGAGGGTTGGGTTAGTGGCTCTTCCTTGCCTTCAAGGTGATTGATACCTAATTTAGAATATCAACCCCTGATGTTTATCCTTGGGAAGTGTGAGAGTGCATTTGTATCTTTTGTCTTGTGGTCTGGCCCACAGCGAAGGTGCCTGTCTCTCCCACAGTTGCAAGGTATCTCATCTTCTGCATTGGCTCCTTTGAGGACCTAGCGCTATCTGACTGTCTATAATACTTTTATCTAGCTTAGGTGTCTATACGACTTACTAACGAGCCAATTTTAAAAGAGGAAATAGAATACATACCATGTATTATTTCATAAAATGTTTCATTTCATTTAAATGTGGGTTTATGAGTTACATGTATATGTGTTTACATATTTTTATATTTATAATATGTTTATATTATATATTTGTGTGGATATTTGCATAGGTGTCTTCTGGGTTAAAATGTGAAATGCATTACTGTGGATCAAGTAGAAAATTGTTTGAGAAAAACAGCAACACATATTCGTTCCTTCTTTTGTTCATGTGTGTTGAAGCCGGATCTGTTTTATTTTGTTGGTACTGGGAATCAAAGTCAGGACCTCGCGCTTGCCAAGCAAGAGGCTATGCCACTGACGCTGAGCTGTATCCCCGGCCCAGATCTGATTATCCCTCTGTCAAGGGCTTACAAATTATAAAGAACTTTATCTCTGTAAAATACTTTTGTTCGCAACTCCTACAATACTTTGTAAACAGAAGGTTCCAGATACACGTTCATGAAGCCAGAAACATGAAATATTATGGAAAATATTATGAAGATAGATGGGTGAATGATTATTTTTTAGGTGATCAAACTCCTTTTGAGAAGTTGTTAGAAAGTCTGGATCTTTCTTTCCAGAAGTGGTAAACACTTCCAATTTTGAAGAGATTTTCAGAGAATTCTTAAAATCCCACCCACAGCCCTGATGTGCCGCCCCGTGGGTAAGGAACCCTGAAAGATTAACTGTGGCTGGTGGATGTGTAGGCTCGGGTGTTGGAAGACGGTTTAGGATTAGATTACTTTTTGTATTCTACAAATCCTGGGATTCTAGAACTTCGGTGGTGTGAGGGCACAGGCAGAAAGAGATATTAAGAACGGTACAGGAGGTCCATCTATGTGTTCTGATCAAAGAACAGTGGGACTTTTTAAAAAACATACATTAATACCATTTAATGCCACGCTAACTTTGTAATGGTGAAACTGAAACTCCGTGGTTCTCAGTGCCTAGTGGAAGAAGAGACAGCTGGTAGGCTCTGGAGAACGCACTGGAACTAGCATCCTATCTATATCTTAGGAGGTGAAGTCAGGCACAGCGAATAGGGTGGAGGAAGGGGCGGGTCTGCGCATGCGCACAGCTTCATGGTGGCGGACGTCTCCGGGTTTTCTCTTACAGTCACTCTTGCTCTCAGTCCAGTACGGTGGCCGACGGGAGACAAATTCTGGGGATGAATGAAGGTGCTGGGGGAAGACTGAAAAAGTCTCCTTCGCTTTTTCCCTCTCTCCAGATTCGGTTCTGCCTTTGTGAGCCGTCTCCCCATCCTGCCCCCATTTTATCGACGACCCGGTTGGTCCCAGCGTCTGAGTCCTGGGTGCCCGAGCCGACTTGGGGCACAGCCAGGGTTTGGGGATCCGGATGATCGCCTAGGCCCAACTTCGGACCGCGTTCTCGAGTTCTGCCGCGTCCCGTCTCTAAGACGCGGAATCCCAGTGGGGCCCCGTGAGGCTGCAGGGTAGATCCTAAGGTACGAAGCAGCCGCTTCTCCGGCCTCAGCGCGTTCTCCGCTTTGTGGGCAGCCAGCCAGGCTTTGCTCTGCCGGAGGGACTTGTTGGTTCTCTGTACGACGGGGGCCAAAGCAGCAGCGCGCAGGTCTCGGCACCTCTGCTGCACCAGCCTGTTGAACGACCCCTCCTGCGCGAAGGCGAGGCAGCGTTTCTGTCCGTGACTGCCCCACGGCTCCGCTGGGCAGTCTGTGTAAGAGGGGATGGCTTGGGCTGCCTGCTTCGAGCCTCTCTTTTTTTTTTGGTGCCTTTGATTTCTCTTAAAGACAGAGAAGTGTCCAAGTGGGACTCGACTTTGTCTCTCACAAAGATGATTGTACCTACCCATCTGCTTTTTAAAAACCCAGTAACGGGGGACATAAAATAGTGTTGACTTCTTCAGAGCGTGGACTCTGACATTACTTTTGGCCACCGAGGTTATTTACCAGTGTTTTCATCTACTCATGAAGGGTGGGAAAGATGTCCAAAAGTTTGTTTGGGAAGCCTGTGAAACTAAGGAAGCATCGTTGTGGCCGTTCATGTATCTGCATTTATGTATCAAGGAGCTGTATACTTGGTACAATGAAGAAAGTCTTAGACAGGGATTTTAAAATTTGTTATTATTTATTTATTTATTTCTAGGTAGGGTCTCTATGTAGTTGAGGCTGGCCTTGAACTATGTAGCCCAGGCTGGCCTCCAGTTTGAGGCAGTCCTCCTGTCTCAGCCTCCCAAGTGCTGGGATTACAGGTTGCACCACCACACCTGGCTTTTTTGCCCTGGCATTTATTTCATGAGTGTTCAGCCTTAGGTTTTGAAGAAATTAATATTATTACTTTGGGCCTGTAACTGAATTTGCTGGGTTGCATACACATGCTTTGGAAAGTAAAGAGTATTAGAGCAGTAGATTCCTAAGGCTGGAATATACATTCATAAACTATGTCTCTCATTTTCCAGGTGGCAGTAGAAACATAGGGAGACAAAGAAACCTGGTCTTTAATTGTGCTAGAAACGTTGCCAACATGAGGGCATGCTAAAGACCCACCACATTTTTCAGGTTCTTGAAAAAGAAAGGTGTTCATACGTGTGGCAGTTATAATCATACTCTGTTTTTTTTAAACACCAGGATCAGCAGTGATGATGACCGAGTGCACAAGCCTTCAGTTCGTTAGCCCCTTTGCTTTTGAAGCAATGCAGAAAGTCGATGTTGTTCGCCTGGCATCTTTAAGTGATCCAGAGTTGAGACTTCTTCTGCCCTGTTTGGTGCGGATGGCACTTTGTGCTCCAGCTGACCAGAGCCAGAGCTGGGCTCAGGACAAAAAACTTATCCTTCGCCTTCTTTCTGGAGTGGAAGCTGTCAACTCTATTGTTGCGTTATTGTCCGTGGACTTCCATGCTTTAGAACAAGATGCTAGCAAAGAGCAGCAGCTGAGGTAATGTTCTGTTGTGTGATACGTAGGTTGGGATTTACTTAGATTTCTGAAAGAGCTGAGAATCAGATGTTTTTCAGGCTTTCAGAGTTCTTCTAGAGAGTGAGAATGTAAACTTTGGAGATCATTTTACTTAGTTTTTTTTTTCTATTTATAGTTAAAATTCTAGGGTCTTTTGAATTCTGTATTATAAAATATCTGTAGAAAAGTTTGGCCAGGTACTGTTGTGCTTAAGGAAAACTTACTAGGTCAGTTACTGTCATAGGGAAGAGGGTAGGATAACTACCCCTGGATTAGAAAGATTTACTGGACTTATTTGATATATATATATA
>NW_004955451.1:2760219-2873609 GCF_000276665.1 Chinchilla lanigera | reverse complement strand
CCTCACTTGATATATGCCTTCTTACCCTTATGAATCCAGAAGGCACTTTTGTTTAATGGAGTGAGCGTTAACCACCAGATCTGCTGGAGTCCTTACCTAGCTTGTGAATTCCTGTGACGGGCAAACTAAACAGTATCTCAAAAGTAATGGAAAACGTTTAAGATGTGTAATTCTTTTGTAGAGTATTTGATAACAATTTCTGTGTAATTATTTCCACACCAGTGTCCTCATAGCTGTCGTTTTTCATGTTTGTGTTGCGTCAGGCATAAACTTGGAGGAGGCAGTGGTGAGAGCATCTTGGTATCGCAGCTTCAGCACGGACTGACCTTAGAATTTGAACACAGTGATTCCCCTCGTCGATTGCGTCTTGTGCTTAGTGAACTATTGGCAATTATGAACAAGGTACTCTTATATTTTGACCATAACTTAAAAGTATTTATGATTTTTTCTTTTACATTTTTATTTTTGTTAATATGTGTTTGCAGTACATAATGATTACTTTCATCACGGGGAGCTGGTGCATGTACCTACCACATCTTAATTCTTTTTATATCCCTTTCCCCTCCCTGGCCTCCCCGCTCCCTCCATCTCCTTGTCTTCTTCCTATTTGCAAGAGAAAGTATTTGTGCTTTGATGTGTGTACCTAGAAAGGTAGACAGAAATAGAGAAGTCAGGCAGATTGCATCTTCTACTGGTATTTCTATTTGATGTGTGTTTTCCTTTCAAAGGTTAAAAGGATATTAAAAGTATACATTTGTTTGTAATCCAAGCTACTCCAGAAGCTGCAACAGGATTGCAAGTTTGAGGCCAATCTGGGCAGTTTAGTGAGCTTAACCCCCAAATAAAAAAATAAAAAGTGTTGAGTTATAACTCAGGACCAGCATGCTCGGAAGTTTGATCCCTAATGCTGCAAAACAAAACAAACCCCAAGCCACCACCGCCACCACAATAACAAAAACCAAAACCAGCAACAGCAACAACAAACAAAACAAAAAAGCATGCCTTATAGGATTGCTTTGTCTAATTACTATTTTCTCTTATGTATGCCTCTGCATTCTTTTTTTTTCTTTGTGGTACTGGGAATTGAACTCAGGACCTTACGCTTGCCAGGCAGGCGCTTGTGCCACTGAGCTATATCCCCAGCCCTCTGCATTCTTTATCATAGGTATTTTCTCGCCAGAATGGAATTCGTACAATGGCTTCTTGACATTTAGAAAGGAATTTATTACTTGTATCAATTGAGGTGTTTGAATACCTCCTTTATAAAATGTAGTGCAACATAATTGAAAAATGTGTGGAGTTATTCAGACGCTGGTCCAATATGAAACTCCTTATGTGACAGTGAGTAAGGGGTATCACAGCTGAATTGGACATAGGCTCCCTGACTGACTGGCCTCCTTCACCACATGACTTCATTGCTCCTAATGAAGGGCATTTTCTTCTCAGCAAAATTATAGATTATTTTAAGTCATGGACTTCTGGGTAATTATGGTTTGTTGAAACTGAGCTTAAAATTTCTAACGTCAAGGCTTTATCATACAAAGAACTAAATTGGATCTTCATATTAAGGTGACTTATGTGAAAATAGGCCCAGAGTTTTAGAGGCAAAAGTTATTTGGGATCAGGGCCAGGGATATGGCTCAGCGGCATAGTGTCCTGAGTTTGATTCCTGGTACCAAAAAAAAAGAAAAATTATTTGGAGTCACTTATTAACTTACAGTAAATAAAGTTTGGTTTTGGGGCTGGGGATTTAGCTCAGCGGCAAAAGTGCCTGCCTGGCAAGCGCAAGGTCGTGAGTTCGGTTCCCGGTACTGGAGAAAAACAAAAAAAAAAAAAAAAAAAAGTTTGGTTTTATAAATTGTGGGAAAAAAATAAAACCTAAATTCTGTTTTTTTTTTTTTTTTTTTTTTTTTTTGGTTTTTCTCCGGTACCGGGAACCGAACTCACGACCTTGCGCTTGCCAGGCAGGCGCTTTTGCCGCTGAGCTAAATCCCCAGCCCCCCCTAAATTCTGTTTCTAAAGAAGATTCTGGTAGGAAGTTTCAGCTAGTTTAGATAGAGTTTTGAAGATATGTTACAAAGTTTTTTATTTTGGTCTTTTTGAGACAGGGTTTTGCTATATACTTCAAGGTTGGCTTTTAACCTGCTTCATAGCCCAGGCTGGCCTTGAACTTGCAATGATCCTCCTGCCTTAGCCTCACTAGTGCTGGGATTACATGCATGTGCCACCACGCCTGGATTGTTACAAGTGTTTGTAAAATCTTTTCTGTCAAATAATTTTCTTCTATTCTTTTCCACTATGCTATTTTCTTTTGTTCTTTTCCTCTTTAATTTCTCTCTCTCTTTTTTTTTTTTTTTTTTGGTCTTTTTGAGACAGGATCTTGCTGTGTAGTTCAGGCTGGCCTTGAGCTCACTTTGTAGCCCAAGCTGACCTCAAACTCACAACGATCCTCCTGCCTCAGCCTCGTAAGTGCTGGGATTATAGGTGTGTGCCACCATGCCCAGCTCCTCTTTAATTTCAACCAAATTTTTTGTACGTCTTTTCCTTAATAAATCGCTTGATAGTTCTGCTAAAATAAGTAAACTTTCTCCTCTTTGTAATTTTTCAGTTTAGCATTCTTCATATGGGGAATATGGTGACAAAACTGCTGAAGGAAAATTCCCCCAAACTTGGTACTTTTGTCAATCTTTTAGTTCCTGGTTTTTCCTCATAGTTCATTCAGAAGTGAATGTGCATTTATATTTATTATACTGTTTTAAGTTTAGAGTTTTTGTCTTTCGAAAACAACTGATTATATAGATAGCATTCTTCCACTGTTTCTTTGGTTTGCGTATCCTTTAATTTCAGATGTCTTAAAATATGTAGATGGAAATCAGTTCTTCACACTACTGCTGCCAGGTCTGAATAGCAATTGTGGTTAAACTGATTGAAAGTGATCTAATACTGTACATTCTGCTGCAGTATATTAGTGACATATTAAGAGACAGGAGCCGGCATGATGGTTCAGTCCTGGAATCTCAACTGCTCTGCAGCCTGAGGCAGGAGGATTTACAAATTCAAGGCCATCCTCAGCAACTTCCTGAGACCCTGTCTCACTAGGGCTAGGGATAGAGCACAGTCGTAGAGCTCAATGGTAGAGCCCTTGGGTTTGATCCTCAGAACTGGGAAAAAAGAAAAAAAGAAAAAGAAAAAGAAACATGGCTTGTGTGAGCTCAACAACTATACAGAAGTAGTAAGGGATTTAAAGTATTACCTGAAGTTAAGACTGACTTTCTTTCTTTTTTCATTTTAAGGTATCTGAATCCAATGGAGAATTTTTTTTCAAGTCTTCTGAGCTTTTTGAGAGTCCAGTGTACTTGGAGGAAGCTGCAGATGTACTTTGTATTCTACAAGCAGGTACTGTGCTGAGTGCTAAGATAGAATGCAGACATAGTTTACCGTTAAATGATAGTGTGTAACTTCTTAGACTGGAATGTTGTTAAGGATCATCTGATAAAATTATGCCCAGAAGTTTAAGCTACAAAATGACTAATAGTAGAACAATGAGTGAAATAAAGTATATTATTTGCATAATATTGCATATTATGTACATATTAAAACAGTATATTTGACTTAATGATTTTAATGCTTGCTAATGATTCTGGAAAATGTTCACAGTATGTGAAATGAAAAAAAGCATCTGGATGTGGTGGCATTTGCCTATAGTCTCAGCTTCTTGGGAGGCTGAGGTGTGAGTATCTCAGGTTTAAAGCTAGCCTGGGCACCATCGTGAGATCTTGTTTTTTTTTTTTTTTTTTTAAAAAAAAACCAGATGTGGTAGTGTACACCTGTAATCCCAGCCTTCAGGAGGCTGAGGCAGGAGGATCACTGCAAGTTCAGTGCCAGCCTGTGCTATATAGTAAGTTACAGGCCGGCCTGAACAACATAATGAGACCCTGTCTCAAAAAACAAAACAAAACAAAGTTAATATTGACTTTAATGGGATTGGAGCTAATTTTAAAACTTTTTCTCCTTTATACTGTTTTATTTTTTTCAGATTCTTTATAATAGTATATATGACAGAAATAAAATGAAAAGACAAAAACGCAAAGACGCCTGTGAAATCTCAGACCAGCACTGTTTAATAAAACTTCCTGTAGTGCTTTGTGTTGTCCTGTCCATTTAGCAGCCACTTATCACATGTGTTGTGGATTACTTGAAATAGAGCTACTGTGACCGAGGAACTGAACAATTTTAATTTAATTTAAATTTAAATATCCGTATGTGGCTATTGGGTGTTTTATGGAAGAGCTCAGCTCTTTTGTTTGAGACACGGGTTCTCACTGTGAAGTCTCTGCTGGTCTTGACCTCACCAGGCAGCCCATGCTGGCTTTAAACTTGCGATCCTCCTGTGTCAGCCTCCTGAGTGCTAGGATTATAGTCATGTGCCACATCACACAGGGAACAGCTCTAGGCTATGAAAGGAAAGGGCTTTAATTGCATTTTGGTGACATCTTTGAAATCAAAAGATGTTTAATATGTCACACAGTGAAACAGCAGTCTTTAATAGTGACACTGACTTTGTTTTCCTGCAGAGCTGCCTTCCCTGCTTCCTATCGTTGATGTAGCTGAAGCCTTGCTGCATGTGAGAAATGGTGCCTGGTTCTTGTGTCTCTTGGTGGCCAATGTTCCTGATAGTTTTAATGAAGGTAAATATTATTTTAAAATGAGGTACTGAAGACATTTGGTGGGGCTTGTGCACAATGGACAGGATCCTTTCTTTGTGTGTGGTACTGGGGATTGAACCTAGGGCCATCTCACTGAGCTACATCCCTAGCTGTTTCTTATTTTTCATTTTGAAACAGTCTTGTTAAATTGCATAGGCTGGGCTTAAGCTTGTGTTCCTTCTGCCTCAGCCTCCCAGAGTGCTGGGATTATAGGGTTGCACTGTTAGCCTGTGTTCCCCACCCCCTTTTTTGAGTTGAGATCTTGCTATGTTGGCCAGGTTGGTACTGAATTCCTGGGCTCAAGCAATCCTCTTCAGTCTCCTGTGTAACTAGAGTTATGGGTACATGCCCCTGTGCAGTGGTTAGGTCATCTATCTATCTATCTATCTATCTATCTATCTATCTATATCTATCTATCTATCTATCTATCTATCTATCTATCTATAATTTTTTTTTAGTTAAGAAGAAACACAGGATTTTATTTCAAACCTTATCTTTTTCTTTTCTTTTCTCTTTTGTCTTTTTGAGACAAGGTCTTACTGTATAGTGCAGGCTGGCCTTGAGCTCACTTTGTAACTCAGGCTGGCCTCAAACTTGCAAAGATCCTCCTGCTTCAGCCTCCCAAGTACTGGGATTACAGGCATGCATCACCACACCCGGCTCAAAGCTTATCTTTTGAAAGTTTTTTAGTAAGTATTCAGTTTAGAAATACTGAATTTAGATGCTAGCAAATTTTATTGACCTTGTAAATTTAAGTATAGTTAATATATAGCAGAAACATTTTTTTTTTTTTGCCATGGCCACCAGTGCTATAATACAAGAGTAGAAAAATACCAAGCAACTGTGAGATATAAGCTCTACGCTCAGTGAACAAAGAAGAGAAGACATACATGTATAACTTGGCTAGAGCAATATGAGGGCCGGGGATACAGCTCAGTGGCACAGTGCCTGCCTGGCAAAGAGCAGTGTGAGAGATACACCATAGAGAATATCAGCAATTAGGCCTTTGTGTTTTAGGCCTGTTACTGCTGTCAGTTTGCAAAACAGTAGAGGTTAGAAATTGAGAAAAATTAATGAAGAATTTTCATTTTTGTTTTAAACTACTAATGACTGAAGATGGTTGTTTGAATCTGAGTGATATAAAAATAAAAACAATTTTTATTAAGCTCTGCAATTCATAAATTGGGAGCCAGGGAAGGAAAAGACCTGAAGCTGGGGTTGTAATTCCTAACTTTGTTACTCACTCACTGTGTGAGACCCATTGAGACACATGACTTCTCATCTGTGCAGTGGGCATATTGATAAGTGTTTCCCTTAGACATTTTTACATCTAAAGATTTATTTACTACCGCATGACATGACATGGGTTTTTCTAAACCGTGTTTTTGCTGCTTTTCTGTCTGCTTGTTTCTTTCAGCTACTGAAAGAGAGGTGTTGTTGTCTGACCATAACTGGGTTTGCTTGATTCTCTTTTCTTTTTTTCTTTGGTCTTTCTGTTTGTTTGTTTTGTTTTTTTGCCGGTACCAGGAATCGAACTCATGACTTTGTGCTTGCCAGGCAGGCGCTGTGCCGCTGAGCTAAATCCCCAGTCCCATTTTTGGTCTTTTTGAGACAGGGTCTTGCTATGCAGTTCAGGCGGACCTTGAGCTCACTTTGTAGCCCAGGCTGGTCTTGAACTTGCAACAATCCTCCTGCCTCAGCCTCCCGAGTGCTGGGATTATAGGCGTGCGCCACCATGCCTGGCTCTGCCTGATTCTCTTTTCAGTGCTGTCAGTTTGTGTTTTCAGGTTTTCTTACGGAGCCCATATGCATTTAGGATTGATGCATCTTTTTGATAAATTGAGCCTTTATTTCCTTCATTATAAAATGACCTTCTTTATTCCTGGTAATTTTCATACTTTTGAAGTCTACCTTATCTCATATTAATACTGCCATGTAACCTTTCTGAATATATTTCCTTATCATTTATGTGATAAGGAGACTGTATGGATACTATATATATTTGGGATACTGTGTATGTTTGGATTTAGATACTGTGTATATTTGGATACTGTCTATATTTCCTTATCATTTAATTTTATTTTTATTTATTTATTATTTTTAAAAATGAGTTCCTTTTTTTGTTTGTTTTGTTTTTGTTGTTTTGTTTTTTTTGAAGCAGAGTCTCACTATATAGTGCAGGCTGGCCTTGAACTCACTTAAGTAGCTGGGCTTGAACTCACAGTGATCCTCCTGCCTCAGCCTCCTGAGTCCTGGGATTATAGGCATGCACCACCACACCTGGCTTATCTTTTTGGTTTAATCGAAGATAGATTTCTTTTCTTTTATTTTTTTGGTTGTGGGGATTGAACCCAAGGCCTTCCACCTACTAGGCAAATGCTCTAACACAGACCTACATCCCCAGCCCTTTAAGGGAGATTTCTTGTGGGCAGACTGGCCTTGAACTTGTGGCAAACCTCATGCTCAGCCTCCTGAGTATTGGGGTTACAAGTGTGCACCACCATGCCCAGTTCATAACATCTTTCTTACAAAGCTTGGAGTAATAGACTCTCTTAAATATTTAGTTTGTAGAGGCCTAATAAAAAATGGAGAACGACAAGACGAAGAAAGCCTTGGAGGAAGGCGCAGGACAGATGCTTTACGCTTCTTATGTAAGATGAACCCTTCTCAGGCCCTCAAGGTCCGAGGCATGGTGGTAAGAGATCCTGTTCTTTTATGAGACAAAGCCCTTTATGCTGTATTAGAACAAAATAGTTTTCTCAAGATGCTTCTAGAATCTTGTACAGTTTGGGAATTTTAATTATGTATTGGATGATTTACCTTTCTCTTTCTCATGCTGGCCTTGTACTCACTATGTGGATAGACCAAGCTGGCCTCAAACTTATGGTGATCCTCCTGCCTCAGCCTCCTGAGGATGGGATGACGGGAATAGCCACCATGCTTGGGTTAGAGGCTTTAGATTTTAAAACATCCTAATCCTTTCCTTATGATACTGAGTTTAATTTGTTTACTTTGTTGTGTTAGGTGGAAGAATGTCACTTGCCAGGCCTTGGGGTGGCTTTGACATTAGATCATACTAAAAATGAAGCTTGTGAAGATGGAGTGAGTGACCTGGTTTGTTTTGTCAGTGGTTTGCTTCTTGGAACAAATGCAAAAGTCCGGACTTGGTTTGGAACTTTTATCCGAAATGGACAGCAGGTGAGGGTTAAATATCTGTGTTGGCTTTGGATCGGATATTTTGGTATTTACTTTATTTTTTTTTTTTTTGGTATCGCGAATCGAACTCATGACCTCAGCCTTGCCAGGCAAGTGCTTGTGCCGCTGAGCTATATCCCTAGCCCTTTTGGTAATTACTGAAAGAGGAAGAAACACTTTTAGGAAGATATCATTAGATAAGTGGTTCTGAAACTTAGTTTCAGGGATGTCCTTACATTTTGAAAAATCACTGAGTATATGAAAGAGCATTTGTTTGAATGGCTTTTTATCTTTTGATGTTTCTCATTAAAAATGCAACTGAAGGGCTGGGGATATAGCTCAGCAATATGGCGCCTGCCTGGCAAGTGTGAGGTTGTGAGTTTGATTTCTGTTACCAAAAATAAAGAAATAAATACATAAATAAAAACTCTTAAATATAGAAGAGTTTTCTTAAGCTAAAAATGTAACTGAAATTTTTGAAATATTTAATTCATTACAAATATCAGCAATTACTCTATTAAATGTGAACCTATTTTTAAATGGGATGTATATTTGCTAAAACCAAAACATTTAGTGAGAATAACGGTATTTTTACGTTTTTCAAATCTTGTCATTATTTGGCTTAATAGAAACTTTTGGAAAAGTAGGCTTGAGAGATGGGAGGAAAAAAAGGCAATGTCTTAGTATTGTTAAGGAAAAACTTTGGCCCTTTTGTCCTCCATGACAGGGTCTTAGAAATCTCCAGGGTCCTGGGGCAGACTCGCTGCTGCATTAGGTCACCAAAATAAGTTATGTTCTGTGATTTGAAGCTAGACGTGTGTGTGGATATTTATGTACATACACATCCCGTGCCATTTCATCGCTGGGAAGCGTACCGTTCAGCGCACTACCGCTTACAGTGTTGTGCAACCATGATTGCTGTCCACTTCTAGAACTTCTATTTTCTGTTTTCAGAGCTTTTAAGTCATCCCAAACAGAGACTCTACACCCATTAAACTCTCTGTTCCTTCTTTCCCCTGCAAGCCCCTGGTAACTTCTAAATTTTTCTTCTTTGCCATATATTTTTCTTCTTTCAATTATTAAATGTTAGGGGCCAGGGATATAGCTCAGCGGCACAAGTGCCTGCCTGGCAAGTGCAAGGTCCTGCGTTCAAGTCCCGGCACCAAACAAAACAAAACAAAATAAAACAATCATTAAACTTTGTTATTAAAGCAGATTTATCATATTGTACTTGGAAGTGCTCTAAGAATAATAAACGACATTTGCCTGACGCTTTCTAGTGTAGAACTGCTTTTGTTTTATTATCTTTCCTTTTTCATTCATGTACCTACCTAGTAGATAGTACTTGCTGCTTGCCAGACACAAGGGTAGGTCCTGCAGAGTCAGAGATAATTAAGACATCCTCTCTGCCTGAAGAACTGTGGGGGTTATAGACTTGTAAACTCATAATTACAGCAGCTCTACCAGCTAAATATTATTGGTAAAATATTCATTTCCTGGTCAGTGAAAGAAATTGGGTTCAGAGATCTTACCTCATGTACTTAAAAGGACATAATCAGCTAGTACTAGAGCTAGGGCTTAAACTTGAGATCATCTTTTTCCATAATCTGAGTGTTTCCTACAGTACTACATTATGTAATTCCTTTTTATTTATTTATTTTTTTCTCTTTGCTATAGATCGAACCCAGGGGCTGGTGCAGGCTAGGCAATAGGGTAGGCAGTAATACTACTACTAGGCTACATGTTCACCTCCATACTGTGTGTTTAAAAGTATCATTTAAATAATATTCTGTAATATTCTGGGTGTGGTGGTGCATGCCCGTAATCCTAGCACTTGGGAAGCTGACACAGGAAGATTACCGTGAGTTCAAGACTGACCTGGGCTACATAGTGAGTTGAAGGCCAGCCTGGACTACATGATGAGTAGTCTGTTTCAAAAAAATGAGCAAAAAAGAAAACCAAAGTGTATAATTCAGATGACCACTAATGTAGTCTTCCCTCTGCAACCTGTCAAATCAGGGTGAGCAGAGTAGTCTTCCAACAGACCTGCGAATTTTGAGTTTACCTGAATTGTTAAAATGAGATTCTGTAGTTACAGCAACCTCTCAGGACGGGTCAGTTTCAAGTGTTTAAATGCTCAGTTTCAAGTGTTTGAGCTTCCTTTTCTTTAGTAAATGCTCCATGCGCTCTTCTGTTCATGCTTTGTATTTCTTTCAGAGAAAAAGAGAGACCAGCAGTTCTGTCCTTTGGCAAATGAGAAGGCAGCTTCTTTTGGAGCTGATGGGCATTCTTCCCACAGTACGAAGCACCCGCATTGCGGAGGAGGCTGACGTGGAGACGGAGCCCAACGTGTCTGTGTATTCGGGGCTGAAGGAGGAGCACGTTGTGAAAGCCAGCGCGCTCCTACGGCTCTCCTGTGCTCTGATGGGGATCGCTGGGCTCAAGTATTCCATGATTTGATACTTTGTGTCCTTTTGCTTTCTTCTTTCTGATCCCAGGAAAGTGAGCCCAAGGCCTTTTTAGTCAGAGAGTTAAAGTTTTTCTCTGGGCTCAGGTAGCAGCCTGGCCCCCATCAGGATTGGTGTTCTAAGGCCAAGTATTCTCATCAGGAATGTATTTATTTATTTTGGTCTGACTGTAATGGAATTATGAGAACATAGGAGGGGCCATAGTAGCTTTTTAATTTCTGATCACAATATAAAGAAACTTGGAATTTCACCACAGCTTAAGACTTCCATGAATGATTTGTGTGTGATCCTTTACCTGCCCACGCAGCTAGGTGAGGTACATCTCTCCTATGTTTCCTTTTGCAACTGAGATCATAAATTTCTTAAAACATAAAGTTTCCTATTCCCTGTACTGCATCCTTTTGAATGATGTCCTCAACTGTTATGTGTCCAGTTGTCACTTTGTGTCTCTGACGCGGGTGAATTTCAGTGACTACAGTTTAGTTGAAAAATACTCATCCCTCAATAGTGTCCAACTTTCAGTTACCACAGTATATGAACCTAACAATGGTGTAAAGTGCAAACTCTGCCCTGAGCTCTTTAGCATACATAGCAGTATGTAACTAAGCTCATGTCTGTTAGGGACCACAAGCACTCTTTCTTTTAAAGTCTGTTAGTGCCTGAGCACCACACCTCTCTTCCTAGATTCATGCATAGACAGCAAAGTTGTAGTTATGTTGCTTCCTTGTCTCTCGCTGATAAACCTATGCCATTTAATAAAAATGGGTAACTGAAAGAGGGAATTGGCCAATAAGAAAGAAGGTATAATAAAGAGACCAAACCAAACCAAACAGAACAAACCCCACTGAAAATGACATTTGAGCCAGACATGAATTGATATAGCTGATTGTATGAATATTAACACTGGCACCATTTGAGAGACCAGCCAGGGGAATTTCGCAAAGGTGACCCTGCTGACATAAATGAAGGAAGTGATTTATAAGAAAACATTTTCCCAGAGGGTGTGACACATGCAGACATCTTCACATTAAAGGAACTCTCAGGTGTTACAGAAGTGAAGCTGCAAAGGATAAAATGCTGGAAGCTGAGCCAAACTAGAAGGGTACGTGACAGTTCAGCAAGGCCTAGAAGAAAAGGCTTACTCTATATTACAAGTTATGCAGTGTAACGAAGGCAAGGGCTGTTCCCACAGAAACAAAACACTTTAGTTCACGATGTTTCTAATGTTTTCTGTTACAGAGTGCCATCTAAATAGTAGTTTTTTCCATTTCTGTATGCCTTATAACATAGTTTTTCATGTTGTGACAAAAATATTGAGCAGGTCACAGTACAATCGTAATTTTCACCATTCATTGTTAAGATTGTGTTGTGTGGTTTTAGCTGTGTATTCATTTTTACGGCCCCACACTACTGGGGAAAGTGAGATCTGCCTATATTTGTGTCTCAGGAAAAACACTGTGATTGTAATTTCTTATAAGTTTTTCTTTTGAGAACTTTCGATGTTCATGATTTTATAGTGTGGTGTCATTATACAGTTAAAAAACGTGTATCAGAAAGGTTAATGTGTTGTGAAGTTTTCTTTCTTCTGCCTTCAACTTAAAAAGTAAAGCCTAATCATGTGTTGCTTTTTAGACCAACTGAAGAAGAAGCTGAACAGTTATTGCAGTTGATGACAAGTCGTCCTCCTGCTACGCCAGCTGGGGTTCGCTTTGTTTCCCTTTCCTTTTGTATGCTACTGGCCTTTTCTACACTTGTCAGGTACCCTACTGTCTACGTTGCTCTACTTTCTCAAAGTCTGGATTATTTACTTATTCACGTGGATATGCAGGGTCTGGAAGTACACGTCATTAGAAGACACAGTGCTTCTAGGTATGGTGGCTCAGGCCTGTAATTCGTGAGGCTGAAGCAGGAGGATTGTTGTGAGTTGGAGACCAGCCTGGGCTACAAAGTGAGTTCAAGGCCATCCTGAACTGCACAGTGAGACCCTGTCTCAAAGAGACAAAAAAGGGCCAGAAATATAGCTCAGTGGCACAAGTGCCTGCCTGGCAAGTGCAAGTTTCTGAGTTTGATTCCTGGTACCAAAAAAAAAAAAAAAAAAAAAAAAGACGACACAGTGCCTCGCATATGTGAAGCCCTGGGTTTGATCTCCAGTACTGAGAAAAGGAAAATACAGACAGCAATAGGTTAAGAGTTAACTATAAAAATTTTGCATAGGTATGAACAATTGTAGTATCTTTTAATAAAAGGATACAGTAACATCTGTTTATTTCAGTCATCTATCAGGTTTCTTTTTTTTAATTTTATATTTTTTTTGAGACAAGGTCTCGCTATGCAGTTTAGGCTGGTCTTGAACTCACTTTGTAGCCCAGGCTGGTCTCAAACTCGCAACAATCCTCCTGCCTCAGCCTCCAGGTGCTGGGATTACAGGTGTGTGCCACCATGCCTAGTTCTTAGCAGTTTCTTAAGAACATTGTTTCAAGGAGGAAAAGTAGTTTTTTTTTTTTTTTTTTTTTTTTTTTTTTTTTTTTTAGGAGAAGTAGTTCTTTAAGATTTTTTAAAACTAAGTTGGGCATGATAGTAGATGCCTATAATCCCAGCATTCTGGGAGGCTGAGGGAGGAGGACCACAATTTAGAGCTCAGTCTGGGCAATTTAGCTACTTAATGAGACTCTCTTAAAGATGAAAATTAAGAATTTGCACTGAAGAGGTAGCTCAATGCAAGGCCCTGGATTCGATCCCAAGGACTGACAAAAAAAAAAAAAGAGAGACCATTAGCAGTCCTTACCTTCTCTCTCCGTTTCCCTTCCCTGAACACGGTGTCTTTCAGTTCTTTAGCTAATTGTTTTGGGTGTGACTGCTAAGTTATTACTAACATGTTTGTATTTGATACATTTTGATATTTTTGTCTTAGATATTTGTTGAGTTCCCACTAGTTCTCTGGAATTAGTTCTCTGTCTGAAAATACATCCACATATCCTTTCTATTCTCCTGTTTGCCCTGGACAGTTATAATGATTTTGAATAGATCAGTAGTTGTGTATAGTATTATATATGATTATGTAATCACTACTGAGAGTTCAGTCCTACAGCAGGTGATCTCTGTTTGATATTAATAATTTTCCTATGTTTTTGTTATTAGTTTGCTTGGTGTTCTGTGTGCCATTAACGGAAATCTCTCTGCAAATCTAAATCTTCTCTCAACATTCTGATTGATCTGATAGTCTGTTAGTTTAATCTTGTTTAGAAATCTCTGATAGAGTATTTTGATCTGCCTAGGTTTGGAACACAGCTGTGCACACCTCGCCTCTAAGAACCCTCTTCATCATCATGTAGGGGATTTGCTTTTCCCTTCCATTTTTTTTTTTTTTTTTTTTTTTGGTATTGGGAGTTGAACTCAGGACCTTATGCTTGCCAGGCAGGTGCTCGTGCCGCTGAGCGATAGCCCCGGCTCCCTTCCTTCTAAACCTCCTGTTCCTTGTATTTCATGTGGTCTTCTTTTTGTTGCTTCCTCCTCCTGCTTCTTGAGAAAATGGGCACGTAAGAAGTAAATTCTTTTGAAGTTGGGGTTTCTGTAGATGCCTTTGTCTATCCTGACCTTTGATTGTGTGATGGATTATAGAATTCTAAAATCAAAGAGTTTCTTTAGAGAATTTTTAAAGTGTTGCCCCGCTGTCTTCTGACTTCTTGTGGTGTTGAGAAATCTGACATTCTGATTCTTAGTCCTTTGGCCTGCTCTTTTTTGGTGTGCAGACTTGTAGGGTTAGCGTTTTTTTTTTTTTTTTTTTTTTCCTCTTCCCAGTACCAGGAATTGAACTCACAACCTCGCGCTTGCCAGGCAGGCGCTGTGCTGCTGAGCTAAATCCCCAGCCCCCGGGTTAGCGTTTTGTCTCTGAGGTTTTAAAATTTCTAGATGTGGCAAGCCTGAGGTCATGAGTTCGATTCCCGGTACCGAAAAAAAATTTTTTTCTAGATGATGTGCCACGGCCTCGGTTCTTAGTTGTTGCCCTAAGTATAGTATTCAGTAACCCTTTTCATGTCTCTCAGACCTAGGAACCTTTCTGGAATTAAACTGTTGGTGATGTCTTCCCTTCAAGTTTTCTTTGTCTAAAATCTCCGTTTAGCTGGGCATGGTGGCACACACCTATAATCCCAGTGCTCTAGATGCTGAGGCAGGAGATTCACTGTGAGTTTGAGGCCAGTGTATACTACACAGTGAAATCAAGGCCAGTTTAAACTACACAGCGAGATCCTGTCTAAAACAAAATAAAACAAAACAAGACAACCCTACTTTTATTTGAATGGGTCTTGCTGAAATGATCATTTTATTTTCTTATCTTTACTCACCTTTATGTTGTTTTCCTTTTTTAAAAAAATCTTTATTGTGATGTAATCTACACATCCATAGAATTCAGCCTTATGCAGCGTAGAATTCACTGGTTTTTAGTTACTGACAGAATTGTGCAGACATCATCACAATCTAATCCTAGGATATTTTCATCACTACAGAAAGAAACTGCTTACCTTTTAGGATTTGTCCTCAGCTTGATCCTCAGTTTGCCATTCACTGTTCAGTTTCTAAGAACTTTTTGTTCTTTGGATGTCTCTTTATAGTATCTGTTCCTTCACGCTTGCACAATATTAGTGATGGTCATCATAATATTAATGACATTAATCATAATAAATGATATGAAAATTAGGAATATCAGTGAGTATCAGTGAAATTTTGAAGGGGCTTTATATACTCTGCTTTTCTCTGAGGTGCTTTCGTTGGTCTCTTTCTAGTTAGAAGCTTTTCTCAGGTGTTTGCTATTTCTTGATTGTTTTTTCTTATGAATAGGAAGCTGAAAGACACATTAGAATATCAAAATGCCTAGATAGGTATTTAGGAAACTCCTGGGCTGATCAGAGACCGAGAGGAGACTGCGCTGTTGCCTAGAGCATAAGGGCCTGCCTAGGAGCCCGTGAGCAGGGTTGGAAGCGTGGCGGGGGCTGGTGGATCTCAGCCTGCAGCATGCTCCTTCGCTTAGCCCTCCTGTGGGCCTTTCAGAATGTCGCTCCAGATTTAACTGGTTGCCCCTTAATTCAGATGCACTGCTTCACCAGCTGCAGAGAATCATTTGTCAGCCTGCTCTTCGCTTAGGGAGGGAGATTCAGCTAGATGTGTAGAGTGGAGAAGGTGATTTGGACATCTACCGCTTACACAGCATGTCACCTTCTTTTAATCTTTCTTCACTTCCGCTCTCAGAACCTTCTAGAGCTAGCGATACTAACACCCTTTGGGAATTCTGTGGTATACAATGATTGGTTTTCTCTTCTGCCTGTTTAGTATTCTGCTACTTCAGCACTGTAAAGTCGGTTACCTCTCATCTAAATGTTCTCTAGCTCCCAGTATTGTATTGTGCTGTCTCTATTCAACATTCATGCCTTTTAAGAATTTCCTTTAATGTAGTTTTAGTGGGGTTTCAGGAGGATACATATATGAAATGAAGTGCTTTACTTGAATATTTTCTAAACATTACCTTTTTTTTTTCTAAACATTACCTTTAATCCTTAAGTTTTTTATTCCAGATTACGAGTATTCAGCAGAGATGGGATTCCTACTCATGTTTGGCAGGCTCTAAAAGTGTCTTTCTGTTTCATAACAGTGTCTTTTACCCGTGGAATCATTTAAGTAGAGTTGAGCATGACCTTTTAGTTTCATTGTTTGGGGGTAGTAGGAGAGGCATCTCTTTTAAGTTTTTTTTATATTTTACCAATATTCAGTGTAGTCATGACTTGTGGAAAACATAAAAATTTTTCCACAAGTCAAAATCGGCTTGTACCTTTCAATTTAAAAATCTAGGAATTAGGGGCTGGGGATTTAGCTCAGCGGCAAAAGCGCCTGCCTGGCAAGCGCAAGGTCGTGAGTTCGGTTCCCGGTACCGGAGAAAAAAACCAAAAACCAAAAAAAAAAAAAAAAAAAAAAAATCTAGGAATTGCTTTTAAAATGTTATTGTCATTGTTAAATTTTTATAACCATGTTTTATATCTGACCAGTCTATAGTTACCTTTTTTCTTTTTCATGGTTAGTAATCATTTATTTCTCTCTAATTTTGAATTCTAAAAATTGTTCTATAAATTAGCCTTCATTCTGCTGGTAAAAGATGGCTATTTGTTACTGCCTAGTAATCAGATTCTGACACACTTAAATTTTAGCACTAGATACGAGTGAGCTGTCAATACAGTCCTTTTAAAATTTCAACGCCAGATAGTCTTTGTTTTTCCAAGGAATGTGAGAAAGTTCAGTCCCTCCAACTTTCAGTTACAGTAAGTAAGACTTTGAGAGTTGACTGTTCAGAGTCAGGGAGAAAAGCAAGGGCTGTCACCCTCGAACTCCAGAGTGACCTCATCTCTCAGTTATACTGAGTGGTTCAGTTCCGCAAACAGTTCATTTGACTTGATATTTCAAAATAAGACAGGAAAAAATAATTCCTACCAAAAATAATTTCCGAATGCTTTCTTATTCATCTGCTGGTAAATCCTGTTTAACCCAGTGACTTGTGGTATGTTTTACACAGTACACCCGAGCAGGAGCAGCTGATGGTGGTGTGGCTGAGTTGGATGATAAAGGAAGAAGCTTACTTTGAGAGGTAAGTTTACTTCTGATGACAAAGGAGAAAATTAGCTGCAAAACCTTTTTTATTCTCTCCTTGGAAATTCATATTTTTTGTTTCAACAGCACTTCAGGTGTCTCCGCGTCTTTTGGGGAGATGTTGCTGTTGGTGGCTATGTACTTTCACAGCAATCAGCTGAGCGCCATCATTGACTTGGTCTGCTCCACTTTGGGAATGAAGGTAACTTTCTTTCTTGTCTTTCTAAAAGAAGATGCTCCCAAATTGGCGTGTTTGCTTTTGAGTGTAAAATAAACACATTGTTTTCATTAAAGTAATTTTAGTTGTTTAATAGTTTGAACTTTAACAGGAATTCTAAGAAAATACATTTTGAGGGATTTATTTATAATAGATGTTCAGTGCAGAGAATCTGGAAAGCATAGAAAAACATCTTATTCCTGTCAGTTAGTGATAATCAAGTGTACTACTGTTAACATTGTAGTGTTTGTCCTTTCTTTAAAACATGCATGAATTACATGCATATAATTCATAATTTAAAGAAAGACTTACCACCCAGCACTGTAAGAAACCAAAATACAACAAAGGTGTGTAATCCCAGCACTCTGTGAAGTGGAGGCAAGATAATAGATTCAAGCCCAGCCTCAGCCAATTAGAGTTAGGAGACCCTTTCAGAAAACAAAAATTTTTTTAAAAGGATCAGTGACATAGCTTAGTAGGAAAGTCCTAGGCTCAATCCCTGGTACCACAAACAAAACAAAAACCAAAACCAACTTAGTAGTATGTGATGAATGCTTCTCTATATCAATAAATATTATAATACAATGTAATTATTTTTGTCCTACTGGGACTTGAACCCAAGGACTTTATATAGAAGAGATATGCCATCGTACTTTATATATTTTATTAACTTTAAGACACATATTTTACCCACTATTGAAATTGGGATTCATTTTACAGTTGATGTGTGAATGTGCTAGTGTTCTGTCTCTACATTTTACCTTTGAAAGCTACTATTAAATCTGTTGATGCATCTTAGTGTCTTTAAAAGTGAGGAAGTAGCATATTTTATAAATGATTTTTCCCAGTCTTTCTTGCCATTTAACTCTGCCATGAAAAAATTGTTACTGTTGTTTTTATGTAGTATATTGTTCCTTCCCCTCCCCTTCCTTCCTGTCCCCTCCCTTCCCCTCCCTTCTCTCCCCTTCCCGTCCCCTCCTCTCCCCTTCCCCTCCCCTTCTCTCCCCTTCCTTTCCCTTTTTGCCATGCTGGGTTCCAATCAGGGCTTGCGCATGCTTGGCAAGTGTATTCATTTGTGTGATAGGTCTTGCTATTTTGCCCAGCCTGGCCCAAAACCCTTGGGCTCAAGCAATCCTCCTCCCTCAGCCTCTCCCAAGTAGCTGGGACTACAGATGTGCCAGCAGCCCAGCTTTTACTAAGTAATTTTTTTTTTTTTTTAGTTGTTTGGTGTTTTTGAGACAGGGTCTCGCTGTGCAGTTCAGGCTGGCCTTGAGCTCACTTTGTAGGCTGGTCTCGAGCTTGCAGCAATCCTTCTGCCTCAGCCTCCCGATTACTGGGAGTATAGGCATGTGCCACCACGCCTAGCAGTAATTTTTATGTTGGTTCTTTTTCTGATGAAAGACATCCTTTAATGTTAGGTTTTAGAAGATGCTTCTGAAACAGAATGCATATACCTTTGAACATTCATATTGTATGTCATGCCTAGTTTAGATAATAAATTCCCTAAAGTAAATTTTGTTTCATATATTTTACATGCTGTTGGAATTCTTCTGATTATTTTAGATTGTAATTAAGCCAAGTTCCTTGAGCAGGATGAAGACCATCTTCACACAAGAAATTTTTACTGAGCAGGTAAAAGTTATTTTGTATTTTTAAGTATTTATTTAACTTTCTCTTCCAATGTTTTTTAGGGAGAAAACTTATATATATCACCTTAATAATATAGTCCTTGTCTAGTCTATTTCAATTTATTTATTTTTTCCATTTCAATGTAGACTGATGTTTTATTTCATGTTTGAAGTTTCTATGAAGAATTTTATAGCATTGTATAACAAAGTATGTTTTAAATGTATGTAGTTTTGGAGACTTTGAGTAGATATTTTAGGGGGTAGTCATAGATATTGGTAGGGCACTCATGTGAGGTAATCATTTCAATTTATCAGGAGAGAAATAGAGACCTATTTCAGTCTTCAGCTTGTGAGGTTCATTTCTAACTAGATTACAAAGAGCTCTAAATTCCTAGTTCCTGTATTTACATTGTTTTGGCTTCAATACTTCTGTCTCTGAATAAACTTAAGAATATTAGAATTTTTTCAATGGCATTCATTCTAAAATTTAAAATTAATTTTCAGATTCATTTATCATTTTAAATCTTAAAGTACAAAGTATATACATCTGAAAAATGAGATGTTTTTAAATACTTATGGACTCATGGTTGTTGCTTCTTTTCTGTGACTGATTAATAGCCTTAGCCTACACCAGGCCCACCCCTCCTTTCACACCCGTGCGCGTTCCTACCCGCACGGAACACGCCGCTGTAGAAAGGGCACAGGAGAAGCTTTTTACTTTTTGTGTCATTGAGTTTGATCCAATTGGAACACAGCTCTGGGAGGGCCTTGGAAAGGCAAGCAGAGGTAGATGCGTGACACACTGAGAATAACGACAGCTTTTATGTGGTGCTTTGTAATTCACACAATGTTTTCAGCAGTGTTTTCCTAATTACAATAACTCTTCGCGATAGATGACATCGTCTCCCATTTTGAAGATGTGAAAATAGATTCAGAAGACAAAGTGCCTTCTCTACCATCACTGAGCCCAGATCATGATCCTAAATTACTTACATGCATATTTTTACCTTATCACACCACTGTGATATCACATAACTGTGTTTTAAACTAAATTAGAGAACTTGGCGCATCCCTAAATGTACGCTTGCTCGTCATTGAAGAAAAATTTAGTACCGTAATCACTGATTGTCGTTATTCGTGCCTAAGCACCACACGAGAAGTATTGCTAATCTGACCTCTTTCTTTCAGAATAATCTGTATTTGGTTCTGCCGTATGTATTCATACTATTTTTACATTTCAGGTTGTCACAGCTCATGCGGTTCGGGTCCCTGTCACCAGCAACCTGAGTGCCAACATTACTGGGTTTTTGCCCATTCATTGTATTTACCAGCTTCTTAGGAGCCGTTCCTTTACCAAGCACAAAGTGTCAATCAAAGTACGACTTCGTATTTGTATTTCAAGCTACAGCCTAAGTTAACTTTTTCTCCCTACCTAGTTTTGTTTTAGTTTGCGGGCCTTTACTTTCGGTTTTGTGTATCAACTGTGTGTGGCATTTGGCTAACTTACTAGTCATTCATACAGGCGGAGTTATTAGGAACCCAATTTCAGAGTTTTTAAAAATGTAACTGTTATTTTAAAAATGTAAAACTATTACTCTTCCATTTATTTATTTATTTATTTATTTTTATTTTTATTTTTTTTTTTTTGTCTTTTTGAGACAGGGTCTCACCAGGCAGTTCAGGCTGGCCTTGAGCTTACTTTGTAGCCCGGGCTGGCCTTGACCTCTCAGCGATCCTCCTGCCTCAGCCTCCTGAGTGCTGGGATTACAGGCGTGCACCACCATGCCCGGCTTACTCTTCCATTTAAGTTCTCAGTAATAGCATGTAGTTCTTATTAACACTGTTATGGACATGTAGGAAGAAGTGGCCATTTCCTTAATTTTAGATGTGTCCATTAAATTGGGAGAGTGGCTGGTCAGCCAGCCATGACCACTATTTGCACGTTTATTGCAAGGCCATCCAATACCTAATTTATACATATAAAATGTTTTGGTGTGGTATATTTGGCTACAGAAAAGGCCAAAACCCAGGAGATAAATAAGTCTTTTTGAATCATTTATAGAGTTTGCTTATTTATTAAGAATAATGAACAGTATATGCATGATATATTGCTTTATTTGCCCTTTTTTTTATGATTTAATGAAGTTATTTTGCAGCTAGATTGAATTTTGTGCTTCTGTTATCAAAAAGCACCAGGTGTGGTGGTGCACGTGGGAGGCTGAGGCAGGAGGATTATCATGAATTTGAGGCCAACATGGGCTACATAGTGAGTTCAAGGCCAGGCTGAACTACATGTGAGACCTTGTCTTAAAAACCCAAACAAACCAAACTAAACCAAACAGAACATCCCAATAAAACAGCTAAGAATTAAAAATCGAAGCATAGCATATACCCCAACATTTCTATGTGTTCTTTCTAAGGTAGTTAAGCAGTATTGTCCTGTAAGTGCTGATGATAGTTACTTTCTTAGTATGCTTTGAAGAAAGATCTCTTTCCCTAAATTCCTCTACTGTGAGGTCGTCTATGACAACAAATATGGTACTGTAGATACATATTTAATAGGGACTTAAAATGTTTTCCTTGGTACTTAAAAACTATATAAACCCAAAACTAGACTTCTCATCCTGTTAGGTTCATCTTTCACTGGACAGTATTTGCATTTAGAATATAAAGGTAATTTATGTTTTTATATCAAAGAAAATTATGAAACTCAGTAATTGTATTTGGGACTGCCAAAAGTTAATACTGAGTTTCACTGATTCCTAAGTCATGCAGGGCTGTGTGTGATTCTGTAATTTTGCTTGCTTTTTCCTATGCCACAATTGATTCAGTGCCTGTAACCTTTTCTAGGATTGGATTTATCGACAGCTGTGTGAGACCTCCACTCCACTCCACCCTCAATTAATTCCTCTGATTGACGTGTACATCAATTCTATTCTTACCCCGGCATCTAAATCGAACCCAGAAGCCACAAATCAGCCAGTCACAGAACAGGAGATACTCAATATTTTTCAAGAAGTCATTGGGGTAAAATAGTGGTTCTTTTACGTTTATTAGCTGATTTCTCCTTTTTTCTGACTTCTTTTTTTTTTCACCAGATTTCTAGGTGATTCTAAATTTAAAATAAGACGGTCAGTAGGTCATCTGTAAAAATTGAATAGTGCTGTTAGTTACAAGTAGTTTGTCAAACACTCTTTGAAGAGTTTTCTTAAAAGTTTCACTGTAGGGGCTGGGGATTTAGCTCAGTGGCAAAGCACCTGCCTGGCAAGTGCAAGGTCGTGAGTTCGGTTCCCGGTACCGGAGAAAAACCAAAAAAAAAAAAGAAAAAAAAAAGTTTCACTCTAAAGCTGAGGGAAGTGGTGCACGCCTGTGATCCCAGCACTCAGAAAGCTGAGGCAGGAGGAGCACTGCAAGTTCAAGGCCAGCCTGGGCTACATAGTGAGATTAAGACTAGACTGAACTAAATAGTAAGATCCTGTCTCAAAAAAACAAAACAAAAAAAGTTTTATTTTAAAGTATGAAAGGTACCTTAACACTTAATTGTATTTGTTAAAGGATAGTGGCATTTTAACACAGTATAGTACTGTTTAATTTCCTAGGAATCTAAATACACGTGGAGTTCTTTATTGAAAAATTTGTGCATATTTTTCATCAATGTGTTAGAAGGGAAAAGGTTGGATTTTTGATAAATATAGTTAAATATTCAACATCTTTTTTTTTTTTTTGTAATGGGAATCGAACTCAGGACCTTGTGCTTGCCAGACAGGTGCTATGCCGCTGAGCTATATCCCCGGCTCAGTATCTTTTTTATAGTTGTTTCTTCACGGGAATTTCATGTAATACTTTAGATTCTTGTAAGCCTTTGAAAGGCAGCATGATAGGAATGCTGTTGAGCGTAGTAGCTGGTTTTTATTTTGGTCCTGACTTAAAAGAATTAGGTAAGCATGCTGCCTTTCATGCCTTCTCAAATTTCACTTAAAAATTCATATTGTCTCTTTGAGTTTAATGTAAATATACCTTTTCTCCCATTTTAGCTGAGCTTGGGAGCAGCAGCACCAGGCAGTCTATTTTGGTACTTTACTGTTAAAGAAAATGCAGTTAGTAGTATGTTAAAGTTTGTGACATAATTTCCAGGGTGACAGTGTCCGCCTTAATCAGCGTTTCAGTATCACGGCGCAGCTTTTGGTGCTCTACTACATCCTGTCTTACGAGGAGGCTCTTCTAGCAAACACGAAGACTTTAGGTAAGTTGTACTTAGGCGAGTGGCTCTACTAGCTCATTTCTTTCTTTCTTTTTCTTTTGGTACCGGGAATCAAACCCAGGACCTTGTGCTTGTCAGGCGGGCACTGTGCCACTGAGCTGTATCCCTGGCCTTGCTTTTTATTTTATTTATTTTGTTTTGCTTTGTTTTTTGTCTTTTTGAGATGGTCTCACTATGCAGTTCAGGCTGGCCTTGAGCTCACTTTGTAGCCCAGGCTGGCCTCGAACTCACAGCGATGCTCCTGCCTCAGCCACCTGAGTGCTAGGATTATAGGCGTGCACCACCATGCCTGGCTTTATTTTATTTAAAAAAAAAAAAAAAATTATTTTAAAGAGAAAAAGAGCCCCAAATTTCAAAACAAGATAATAGGAGTGTAACAATGGTTAATACATTGTGTATTGTTAGGTTTAAATTTCTACTAGCTCCTTTCATTTGTCCGTATTTTGTTACTTTCAGAGTTACAGTGTGATAAAATATGGCCAAATATTTTAATAAGCTCCAGCGTCATCTTCTGACCTGTGCAGTGAAGACGCGGTGTACTTGGTGCACGCATGCATCCGCGTGTAACCGGCCCTGTGGCTCAGTCCACCTCTTCGCAGCCTGAGTGACTAGGTAACTGGGCCAGGCACAGCGGCCGCACCCACTCGCCCAGCTACTCAAGAGACTGAGAGGGGAGGGTCCTAGGATTCAGGCTAGCCTGGGCTGTTTAGCAAGCCCCTGTCTCAAATAAAAGGATAAAACGGGCTGAGGGTGTAGCTTAGTGATAGAGCACCTCGGGATTTTATCCCCAGTACCAAAAAAAAACAATCAAAACCCCCAAACAAACAAACAAACACGAACACCAGAATTGTCTGTATTTTAACAACTTTATTACTCTTACTCATTAAATATAAATTGATAAAACTGAAAGAGGTATAATAGATTTCTTCGCCTGGATTTGAATTTTCACCCTAGCCTCCTTTCTAGGGGCATAGCTCCACAGGGGGGGTGCTTGTCCAGCATGTGTGAGGCCCTGGCTTTGATCCTCAGCACTGCAAGGATAACAGACAAATAAAAGGACAAACAAAATAGAAAAAACCAGGAGTTTCCCCTTGTTGTTAAAATTATTGAAGTGGACTTTCCAATTTAGCTACTTCATATATATCTGAAGATAAGATTTTGCATGCAGTGTGTCAGTAGAAAGTAGTATACTTTCCTCTGTTTGTAAAAGAAAGTTCACATGTTTTTAGACTTGTTACATGTGTTTGACTTTTAGTTTATATTTGAAATAAAAGGTGTCATTAAAAAACTAGACATATTAAAAAACTATAGGCCAGGCATGGTGGCGCATGCCTGTAATCCCAGGGAGGCTGAGGCAGGAGGATCGTTGTTACTTTTCACTGTTTGTCAGATGTCTTAGTCAACTTTCTCATTGCTGGGACACAATACCCAACAATGACAAATTCAAAGAGGAGAGGTTTCTTTCGGCCCTCGTGTGTTAGAGGTTTCAGTCTGTAGTTGGGCTCCAAGGCGCAAGCGCGGTGGGGAAGGGCCTGCCAGAGGAAACGGCTCCTGTCGGTGGCTGAGCAGCAGAGAAGACACTGGCTGGGGAGGAAGAGGAGCCCTACCGGACCACCCCCAGTGACCTGCCTCTTCTGACCAGGCCCTACACCCTAACATCAAAAGCAGCCATAGTGCCCCGTCTCATCCCCACCCATGAGCACACGAAGCTTTAGAGGGACATCGAGATATAACCCGTAACAGCGGATCAAAACTCAGGCCGTGTTCATAGTAGGCTAGTAGTCCGCTACTGAGCTGTATCCCCAGTCTCAGATAATATAAGGTGATTGTAGTGCTTGTCATAGTAGGTAAAGGATAGGTTAGCAGTATACATTAGGTAATCTACCACGTTCATCCCCACATAGGCAATGTGTTCTGGTAGTACGACACTTGAGATTTAATAAGTAGGCAGAAGAATGAATTACTAGGTGTTCTGGGGGAGAAATCAGACCATTAATGCTGTAGCAGAGGTCTGAGATACTCTTCAGTTTTTATTTTAATGAATGAGATTTGAGAGAGAGGAAGCAAGGTTGGCTTAGAGGCTTTTATCAGAGCATAGAGGATAGAGTGTCTATCAGCTGAAATACAAGTGAGCCTGGAGGAGCTCCAGGTTTCCAGAAGCTCAGGATGAGGTGAGGAGCTCAGTTTTGCACACACGTTAAGTAGGTAGCAGGGTGTCTGGCGGGAATTTGGGACTGAGGCTTGAGAGTCTTGGGCACATACATGATACGCGAACGCATGACGTGAAGCAGGATCGGCGAGGGAGGGAGTGTACATAGGAGGCGGTGCGGAGGCTGCGGGGTTCTGGAGACCAGAAGAACGTTTCAAAGAGGAGGTCCTGGGGACCTGTGTCAGAGGCTGTTGGTAGGGCAAATAAACAGGACTGAGGCTCAGCTGACGCTGCTGATGACTTGCAAGAGGTCATTTGACCATTCCTGTTTTGCTGGTGAAAAGTGAATTTTATGAGGATGAAAGCCCAACTGGAATGAATTCAAAAGAGAATTAGAGGAGATACATATGTTAGAGGACTGATGTGCTAACTGGAGTGGAAAATGAAATCAAGAAAGGCTTTTTTTTTTGGTGCTGGCGATTGAACTCAGGACCTTGTGCTTGTCAGGCAGGCGCTGTGCCGCTGAGCTATATCCCTGGCCGAAGAAAGGTTTTTTTTTTAAAGATGAAAAAGATGAGAGAATGTTGGGAATACTGGTAGAAAGCAGAGGACTGACGAAGAAGGAGACGCCACGGGTGCTGTCCTTGAGAGGTGGGGGGAGACGGGGCGCAGAAGACAGACAGAGGGATTCGCCTTTTCTCGAAGTTTGCCCCCTGGCTCAGAGATTTTTTTTCTAGTCTAATTTCTCATCTCCAAGGGGAATAAATAACAACTGCGGACTGTGTCACAACGTTGAGGGAGTTTTCTCCTGTATGGTCGTGTGTGCCAAAAAAAGGTTATTTTGCTGCCTGTTTGTCTATGCAATTGTGTTGCCATTTTAGCACTTGGCTAACTGTTCTGCAGTGGGCTCTGTTTGCTTTTTTTTTTTTGCTTGTTCTGTGGTTTTGACCTTTAAAATAAAAAATAAATAGATATTTGCAGAAGCGGAGGTAAGGAATTCTGAAATTTGAGATACAGCCAAGTATTGGAATATCATGGCCATTCAAAATGTGTGTGTATTCATTTTTGGTGTTTAAAAATATTTGTAGTACAATTATTAATTTTAGTTAAATACTAATTTGAGTAGTATTTATTTACTTATGAGCTATATGTATGTTTATTTGTGTTACTGGGGATTGGTACCCAGGGCCTTCACATTAAGCTATGTTCCCAGACTTCTTTTATTTTTTATTTTGAGGCAGGATCTTGCTAAATTTCCCATCCTGGCCTGGAATTTGCAATCCTCCTGTTGTAGCCTTCTGGGTAGATTGGATTTCAGGGATACAACTCCTGCCTGGCTAGTTTATATTTTTATTTATTTTCTGTCTTTTTGAGACAGGGTTTCATTATGCAGATCAGGCTGGCCTTGAACTTATTTTATAGCCCAGGCTGGCCTCAAACTCTAAGTGATCCTTCTGTATCAGCTTTCTTTCTTTTTTTTTTTCTGGTACCGGGAATTGAACTCATGACCTTGCACTTGCCAGGCAGGCGCTGTGCCGCTGAGCTAAATCCCCAGCCCCCTATATCAGCTTTCTGAGTACTGGGATTACAGGTGTGTGCCATCATGCCTGGCTTGTCTGATTATTTTTAAATATCTTTTAATTGACATGTAAAAATTTCATAAATTTATAGGGTAACACTAATTATTGATTCAAAGTACGTCTAAAAAAATACATCCCTGTGTATTACTAGCCAATTAAAATATGAATATTACCATTACATTTCAAGTTTTTGTACCTGCCTGTCAAGTGCAAGGTCCTAAGTTCAATTCCTTATACAAAAAAAAACAAAAAAAAAAAAAAAAAAAATCAAGTTTTTATATTTAAAAAATTGTTTCCTATTTAATACATCTGAAGCTTTTATTATTAGGTAAAAGTTTATTTTCAGATACTTTTGAAGGTTAAAAACAATAGTCACTAATATAAAGAGCTATTTATCTGTTCTTAAAGCAGCCAGTAGAACCCTAAACACATTCTTACTCATCAGCAACTTTAAAAACATTACTTGCTTAACACACTGTCTAGCTTCACTTCATTTCAGACAAAATCTGGCTCAGTGTGATGGTACATGCCTGCTAGCCACGCTTCTCGGTAGGCTGAGGCAGGAGGATCCCAAGGTTAAGGCCATCCAGGACAATTTAGTAAGACTGTGTCTCAGAATAAAATTTAAAGGTTGGGGTGTAGCTAAGCAGCAAACCAAAGCAAACTCTGGTATTTCTCTTCCTGCCATGTTCTTTTGTTATATGTGACATTTCCTTGGTCATCAGCAGAACAAGACATGTCTTCTGGTCCTTGAGAAATGTATGTTCACTGGCTCTAACTTCTTGGGTTTGAACTTTTTCTTTGTGCTTGATTATTATATTCTTCTAAGAAGGAAGTCATTCCTTCTGTCTCTTCCAAAATGCATAACCTTTTGCTAGGTGTGGTGGTGCATGCCTGTAATCCCAGGACTCAGGAGGCTGAGGCAGGAGGAGGATCTGCATGAGTTCAAGACCAGCCTGGGCTGCATAGTGAGTTCAGGGCCAGCCTGAACAACAAAGTGAGACCCTGTCTCAAAAAAACCATTTTTTTTCTTTCTGGTCTCTTCTCACATATTTAATATTTTACATGAGTTTTTTTTAATCTCCTCTACTGTGGATCGAACCCAGGTCATTTGCACTGAACTACCTCCCCAGGCCTTTATTTATTTATTTTTATTTTGAGCCATGTTCTTGCTAAGTTGCTGAGTTCTCTGGGTTCAGCTCAAACTTGTGATCTTCCTGCTTCAGCCTCCAAGAGTGCTGAAATTACAGGTATGTGCCACCATGGCTCTTTTATAAGAATTTTGCCAGGTTCTATAAAAGAAAATTATGTTAGTTTTTTGATCAGAGTTATGTTAAGTTTATAGATTAATTTGGAGGGGAATTACACCTTTGCACAGTTGTCTTCTAGATTATGAAATAATTTGTAATTTTTAATTACTAAAATGTAAGCTTCATGAATGCTGATTTCTGTCTGTCATTTTGTTCACTATTGTAATTCTAGAATCTAGAATGTGACTTGATAACATAGTAGGCACTTAAATATTTGTTGATTTGTGAATTTCTTTCTTCCATTTTTTTTGTCTCTTTGAGACAGGGTCTCGCTATGCAGTTCAGGCTGGTCTTGAGCTTACTTTGTAGCCCAGGCTCGCCTCGAACTCATGAAGATCCTCCTGCCTCAGTCTCCTGAGTGGTGGGATTACAGGCACGTGCGGCCACACGTGACTGAATTTATTTCAGTGATTTTTTACATCTCTCAATAAAATGTTATATAGGTTCTGTATAATCTGAGAAGTTATTATTTGTAGAAAAGGTACTCACATTTAGTTTGAATTATTCAGCTTTGAATTTGTTTTATTCTGAGAGTATCACTTAATATATCAAGTAAATACATGTTTGTCAGTTAGAATAATTTTGCTTCTTGATTTATAACATCATTTTATAATTAATACTATAACATTCTTAAAATGGACCTTTCTTTGATATCAGATTTATACTAATTTGATAAGTTAATTAGGAAGTTTAGGATTTTTTAAAAGTAAAAGGTCCCATAAAAAGCAGTAAGGGACAATATAAATTGCATTTAAAATATATATAAAGTTTTGCTGAGCGCGATGTTAAAATGTTATGTTTGAACCATTGAAAGCTTCAACTTGGGAGGGATTTATAATGTGAGTGGTCATGTCATATATGACCAGTGTTCTTACAGGCATTTCATAATTATAGTTTAGTTTTTTACTAAAGGGTTAAGAATAACCTTGATAGTGTATTTTACAGAGATCACAAAGAGAAATCATTATTGCTTTGGGTTGGGCTTCATGGGCTGCTGGTTTTTTGATGGAATCATTAAATAATTGTTTTAAGATTATAGTCTTCAGAAAAAAAAGAGATTTTAGTCTTTAGTTTCATAAGCTCAGTTATTTGTAGTTTATCCTTAACTGCTCCTGGGGACTCCAAATCTCACTCTGTTCTCCTCTGCCTTCTTCACCTCCCGCTTCCGTTCTTGTTTCCTTCTTTCCTTTCTTCCTTCTTTCCTCCCTTCCTCTACCGTCTTTATCTCCCTCCTTTCTTCCTCCCTCCCTCCCTCCTTCTCTTTTCTTTTTTTCTTGCTTGTTTTTTTTGAGTGGGGTGGCTAGGGATGAAACTCAGCGCATGCTGAGCAGCGGGGAGCTACTCCTCCATCCTTGACTTGAAATCTTATTTTTACTACTCAACCTTTAAGTCCATACTATGTGTCAAATAGTGCTAAACCACTGCACAGGTGTTACTCACGTAAAGCCTCACAACACTTCTGCTAGAAAGGAGATCTTTATAGGGCAGATCACTGAGGCACAGAGCAATTAAGAAACTTCTCTGTGTAGTAGGTATTGGAGCTGGGATTTCACTCATTGGAACCTGTAATTATTGCTTTGACTGCCTTCTGCACATTGTTTGTAAAATATTTCTGGAAAATTAGGATGCTCATTGATTTACAGAGGAGTATATTTGATCAAGAAGTATGTGGAGGGCTGGGGATGTGGCTCAGTGGTAGAGCCCTTGCCTAGCAGGTGTAAGGCCCTGGGTTGCTTTGTCCAGGTGATGATCTTGACTTTTATTGTAGTACTTATATTTGTCTTATCCTCAAGAAAAAAAAATGGTTGGCCTTCACTTTCATTGGTATGAAAAATGTTGAGCTTTATAATTAACATTTCATGGTTTGAAAAAGAAGATCATAAAGAATAAAACCTGTGGATATGCTTGAGAGTCTCATATGGTCATGTGGTGTAGAGCAAGGTTTTGTGGAAAGAGAGGGGGTGCTAGGCACATAAAATGTGATAAAAATGAGACAGAAGGATTAGAGAGCTGGTCACCAGTGCTGTGGATACTACGGTTCAATGAAGGATTTTTAAAATGTTCCTTTTGAATCACAAGACTTCTAAGCCTTGTGTTCCCGACTGCATTTGATCTCGGTAGACTCGGGAGCTCTTAGTTCACCAGTTCTTTTAGTGGAGTGAACTTCTGTGCATAACTTCTCTCGTAATGATTCCCCCCCCCGCCGTAGGTTTCAATGTGAGGGCATTTTCTAGATCTTTCCTTAAGCTATGTTTTGCTTTTTCTGTATATTCATTATTTTGATAGTGATTCTTTTTTTATACATTGTACTCATTGATTAAGTGAATTAAAAGTAATTTGGAGGGGTTAAAAATAATCGAGATGCAATATATATATGTGCCATTTCCCCAAATGAATGTAATTATTATGTATAATAAACATACACTAACAAAATAAAAGTAATTTTTCTTCCCCATTTGGGTTAAGGGTTAAGATTTGTGTTGCTTCTGACAATTTATTTTTATGTTTTTTTCATCTTTGACTGACAGCTGCCATGCAAAGAAAACCCAAATCATATTCTTCTTCTTTAATGGATCAGATTCCTATAAAATTCCTCATTCGACAGGCTCAAGGGCTACAGCAGGAACTGGGAGGTATTTGTTTCATTTGCTTTTAAATGCTACAGATTATTGTTAAGAAGTACTTAGTTTTAAAGTGTATAAAATGTGTAGATGCTCCGTGTAAAAAATGTAAACAATTTAAGAGTGAGATTACTCTTTGTTTCTTTTAATTCATTGTCTCACTCACTGGATGTCACCTCTTCCTATAAAAAACTGTAACTTCTAGTTTAGTGTATATTTTTAGGCATTTTCCTCTATCGGTTGAACCAAATAAAATTGCAGATATTTAAACATGGAGGTATGGAGGTGAAGTGCTTGTCTGACATTTGTGAGATCCTGGGTTCAATCCCTAGACCTGGAAAAAAAAAAGATGCTCAATTACTGATTGTATTCCAAACCATACTCTTCTCTAATGATCAGATTCCTGTCCGGTTCCTTATTTGGCAGGCTCTAGGGCTACAGTGCGAGTTGGGAGGTATTTGCTTACGATGGGTTTATTAGTGATAATAGCCTTATTCTAAGTTGAATGTAAAATTGAGGGCCGGGGATACAGCTCAGTGGCACAGCACCTGCCTGGCAAGCGCAAGGTCCTGAGTGCGATTTTTGGTACCAAAAAAAAAGGAAAGAAAGTAAAGTTGAGAATGCTTTTCTATATCTAAGATTGAATGTTTCAGCTTAGCTGCGCAGTGCAGTGTAGAGTTTTCGTTGCTTACCCTCGTCATTGTGTGGCTGATTTAGTCGCTGTTCCCTGCGGCTGGCTGCTGCCGCCCCGCATCATGAGAGAGTATTTTCCCACAATATTGCTGGTGCTGGAAAAGATAACATTCAAAGCACAGTTTCTAGTGAATGTGTCTTACACTCACATCGCTGGAGAGTTGAAAAAATTAAGTTAAACCATCATAAGTTGGGGGGCTACATTTTTTTTTTTTGAGACAGGGCCTCGCTATATAGTTGAAGCTGTCTTTGCACTCTCTATGTAGCCCAGGCTGGCCTCAAACTCATGGCAGTCCTGTTGCCTCTACCTCCTGGGTGCTGGGACTACAGGTGTGCGCTACCACACTTGGCTAAGGAGGCCATCCGTTTTGACCTACAGAAACAGCAGTTTCACGTGGTTGTACCTGATAGTTACACAAATAAATTTTTTTTTAGCTGGGCATTGGTGGTGCACATCTGCAGTCCCGGCTACCTGGGAGGCTGAGGCAGGAGAATAGCAAGTTTTAGGCCTGCCTGGGCAAATCAGCGAGAGACTGTCTCAAAATTTAAAAGTAAATAAATAAAAAAAGCTAGAGATGTAGCTTAGTGGTAGAGTGAAAGAAAAGGACTGGGAAGGGAGCTTGGTAGGGAGCTTGCCTAGCATGATTTGGGCCCTCAGTTCAATCCCCAGTATTAGGGGTTAAAAATAAGTTTCAACTATGAATGAAACCATTGCCTCAGGCTTGGACATCTTTCTGAATCATTACATGGAGACATATCTTGTTGTTTGTCATTGTTCCATAGTCTACAGTATATTAGTATGGGCAAATGTACTAGTTTGTAAATACTATCTAATAGAAGTATAGTAGTATTTTTAGAAATTAGATTTTATTCTTTTTTTTTTTTGCATAGTTTCCCAAGACATGACACTGCATTTAGCAGCATTTGATAATTAACCTGTTTTCCTGAAGAGAACATAAAACATAGATTAGTTTGCACTATTATAAGCAGTCTTTTTGTAACTGCTGGTGTAATTTTGATTGTATATATATTCCTGTGTATATTTCAAGATTTAAACTTTTTCTGGTGGGAGGAACTGGAGATTGAACCCAGGGCCTCACACTGAGCTGCATTCCCAGCCCATGTTTTATTTTGAGGCAGGGTCCCACTCAGTCACTATAGTGTTTAGGCTGGGCTTGAATTTGCAGTTTCCCTACCTCAGCCTCTTAGAGTGCTAGGATTACAGGTATGTGTCACCATGCCTTGTTTACAAGGGTACTACTTTTGATTCTTATAATGTCTTGTCAAACATAGAAACATCAATTTTACACAGCTCTTATGAGAAAAGAAGCTGGTATTATCTCTGCTGGTATTAAACAATGGTGTGATTTTCTTTAGCTTGCATGAGGGAATGGTTGGATCTTAAGTACTCTGATTTAACTACTGTTGGTCCTATACTCTTACTAATGATGATGATAATAGTGGAGTGGTGGTGGTGGTAGTGGTGGTGTACTTAGGTGCTAGGCATTTAGCTTGTGCTACTGCATATAACTAAATAATCATTTTTTGGCTGTCTTAGTTTTTTATGTTGTTGTTGCTGAGACAAAATATCCAATGCCCCAAATTAATGATGAAAAGGTTTGTTTAGCTCACAGTTTGTGGAGGTTTTAGTCTGTAATCAGCTGGCTCCAGGGCAGGGTGACATGGCACAGGGGCAGCAGTCTCAGGCAGCAGAAGACAGCAAAAGCAACAAGAGCAAAAAGGGAGGAGCAGCAGTGAGCAAGCCTCTTTCCCTCCCATACATTGTATGCAGGCTGCCCACCCCAGGATGGGTGTAGCACTCACCCCCATAATCCTAGCATTGGATCACAAATCAATAAAAAACTCTAGAAGCCCGCTCCATGACTGCATGAAGCTTTGAGGGGACATCTAACAAACCATAACATTCCACCCTTGGCCTTCCGAAGACTCATGCATATCCCTTAATGCAAAAGGCATTTTAGTCTGTCTCTAAGAGTTGCCAAAGCCTTAACAGTTTTAGCATTGCTGAAAAGTCCAAGTCTCAAGTTTTTTTAGAGATGTAAGGCAAACTCTTCACTTGTAAGCCTCTGTATAAATGAAAAGTTAAATGCTTTTAACATTTAATGGCACACAATAAACATTTTTATTTTAAAAGTTACAAACAGAGGAATATAAAGCAATTTTAAAATCTAGCAGGGCAAACATGAGGTCTTGTATTTTTACGACCAGAATTTGAAGCAATCTGTGGCACATTGTGAGCTTCAAAGGGCTTGTGTGACTTTACCTCTATGGCACTTTTGATGGTTATAGCTCTCATGGCTTTTTTTAGGCCCACTTTGCTCTCTCCTTGCAGCTTTTTTTAGATGATCTATGTCTTTGGCTTTTTTAAACTGTTGGGGTTTTTGCTGCACTTCAGGCTTTTTACTCATAGCTTTACACACTGCCCTCTTAGGAGTATTGGCCCCCCAGGCCTTTTTTTGATATGTGGTGGAAGCCTTTTAGCCGCAGAACTCTTGCATTTTGCATGTACCTAAAACTAGGACCGCATGGATGATGCCAAGGTCTTCTGCTAGCTGGAGTAGTAGCCAAGGTTTTTCTTTTCTTTTCTCTCTTTTTATGTTCTAAGTTCCTCTTCATAGACTCGGTCCAAAAGGTAATAACTTGCTTCATTTAACTCTTCTTTTTTTTTTTTTTTTTTTTTTTGGGTATAGGGGTCAAGTGCCTGGATAGCTGAGCACTCTGAACCTGATTTTGAGGAAGCAAGTTTTTAGGCCACTGTCGTTTTGGCACATGGCTGCAGCCGTTCTGGGACATGGTGCTCTGTGGTTTTTGTTTTTTTTTTTTTTAAAGTAAAGTCTTTTACTTTTGCAGCTTTTTTTTTTTTTTTTTTTTTTAAATTTTTGTAGTTTTGAGGCTGCAAAGGGTAGAGACATGCTGCTTTTTTGTGATACCCTCAGGTTATTTTTTATAAATTTTTTTGGTCTCTTTTTAGCAGCAAGATCTCTTTAGCTCTATCTTTGTAGTCTGTAGCTTTATTGGAGCTTTTTTTTTTTTTTTTTCTTGGCCAAACTCACAACGTTTTAAATCATCTTGTTGGGCTCTTTGCTCTGATTTTTAACATAAATCTGGCTAAAAGCCCCCAAGAGTAAGCCAAGCCACCGCCTCAACGTTTGACTGCCTTAAATTTTTTTTTTGCCAGATGAATTAGTCCACTGCCTTTAGTCTCAGTCTCAGGCAAAGTGTTTGGACATGAGCAAAATGAAGACGATCTTTTTGCCAAGCTGTAACACACATTTCTCTGGAGCCCAACAACCAATGCAGTTGCTTTTGTTTTTGTTTTTTTTTAGCAGAGACCTCTGGAGCCTGGTCTTTACTAGCAGGATTTTTATCAGCCTTTTGGTCTTTTGAACTCTGATCAGAATCTCTCATACAGAACAGCCTAAGGTGTTTTAGCTCTGTTTGTTTAGGCCACATCTCTGAACCTTTTGAAACTCTTTTTACAAGCCATTTTTAAAGGCTGTTGAACCGCATGTTTAGGTATAGTCACAGCAATGACCCCACTTTTTTTTTTTTTGGTACTGGGAATCGAACTCAGGACCTTACGCTTGCCAGGCAGGCGCTTGTGCCGCTGAGCTATATACCCGGCCGACCCCACTTTTTGGTACCAAATTCTGTCTTAGTTATTTTTGTTGTTGTTGTTGCTGAGACAAAATACCCAATGCCCAAAATTAAGGAGCGAAAGGTTTATTTAGCTCACAGGTAGTGGAGGTTTCAGTCCATAATCAGCTGGCCCCAAGGCACAGTGGCGTGACACAGGGGCAGCAGCCCAAGATAGCCAAGGTGGCAGAAGACAGCAAGAGCAACAGGACCAAAAAGGGAGGAGCAGCAGTGAGCAAGCCTCTTTCCCACCCTGATACTATATACAAGCTGCCCGCCCCAGGGCCGGTATGTGTAGCACTCATACCCATAATCCCAGCATTAGACCATAAATCAATCAAAAATTCTAAAAGCCTGCCCCCTGACTGCATGAGTCTTTGGGGGGACATCTAGACACAAACCATAACAATGGCATTATTCATTTTACTGTTACTACATAATAGCATAAATATGTAAACTCTTCCATAAGCAAAATGTGAGAAACAAAGCTTTGATTTAGGAAAAGGCAGGTTTTACTGAAAGGTGCTCTTTTAAACATTTTTAATATTTTTCTGTCTCTTTGAGACAGGGTTCACTATGTAGTTCAGCTGTCCTTGAACTCACTTTGTAGCCCAAGCTGACCTTGAGCTCATAGCAATCTTCCTGCCTCAGCCTCCCAAGTGCTGGGGTTACAGGCATGCACCACCACATGCAGCCTAAGGTGCCACTTTTAGACGCTCAAGGTGGGAAACTTTAATTTTACTCATCTCAGTGATTCTCAGCTGGCTCTAAGACAGCGTGGAGTGGCACAGGGGCGACAGTCTAAGACAGGCAAGGTGGCACAGCAAAAGCAACAAGAGCAAACAGGGAGGAACAGCAGCGAGCAAGCCTCTTTCCCTGCCGTGTATTGTGTGCGATCTCCTCGCCCCATGGCAGGTGTAGCACTCATGCCAGTAATCCCAGCATTAGTCCACAGATCAATCAAAAACTCTAAAAGCCTGCCCTGTTCTTCTCGGCAGGGCTGGCGGAGGAAAAAGTGTGCACTCCACGGAACCCTATTAGAGTTTCTGCATCGGCCTTTTTCAAATCATACCCGATTTTGCTTTGGTGGAGAGTGCCCCCCACTTTTTTCCTCTCTACTCCTCTTAACACATCGTTATGTCTGCTTTTCCTAAGCATGGATGAGGCTCTGGGTTTCATCCCTAACGCTGCAGAAAGCAAAAACAATTACTGATGGTCTTCCATTTATATGATGGCTTTACTGGGGAGACTTATCTTGGCATGAGGAGGAGAAAGCTTGAGAACTTCGAGTCACTGTGTACCTGCTTTGGGGTTTTTCTTTAAGCAGATGCTCTGGCTTGAACTACTGTACGGGAGTTTTTGAACTGTGCTATGTGTGCACCAAGGCACCAATTTCTAGGGCTCTATTCTTGAGTTTCTGCGGTGGTCATCTATGTGGCATCTGTTTTTCTGCTCATGAGAGATGCTTCCCAAGCTCCTGAAGGTAGAGGTGCTGTCGTCACAATGTGAGAAACGCTGGTTTAGAGCATGACCTTCTTTTCTTAGTGGCTGTTGGCTTTCTGAAAATTAAGGTGGGGAATCTTCTGTTTTTCGAGACTGGACAGTCTAATGGACTTGCTGTTAATTTTCAAGGATTGCATTCAGCTTTACTACGTCTCCTTGCAACTAACTACCCACATCTGTGTATTGTGGATGACTGGATCTGTGAAGAAGAAATCACGGGGACTGATACCCTGTTAAGGCGAATGCTCCTGACTAATAACGCCAAAACCCACTCTCCCAAACAGCTACAGGAAGGTATAGTAAATTGCTTGTGCTCTCACCCTTTTAGCAGTACAAGGAGATGCTAAGCTAATTGAAGCCTTATACTCATACAGAATTTTCCTGGGCATATGTCAGTGTTTTGGCGAATATATTTTAAGTAATTTTTTTTTTTTTTTTAGGGTGTTTTAACTGTTTCCTTTTGATGTATTAGTATTTTTCTCTTGCAGTGCTGGGGATCAAAGTGACATGCTTGAATCTTTTCCCTCATATCCTATAGCTGTAAAAAATGGTGTGGTTTTAGAAAAGTCCTAAATATTTAGAAATAATGCTATGAAATAAGGCAATATACTTGCTGTTAATAGTGTTCCAGATCAGCACTTTTAAGTAGAAATAATGTGGTCCACGTAATATAAACTTTCTAGTATCCCTATTTAAAAATAAAAAGAAAAGCTGGGCATATAGCCATTGGTAGAGCACTGTCTAACATGGATGAAGCCATGGGTTCAACCAGGCAATATTAATTCTTAAAATATTTTTACAGTTTATTAATTGCTTTGTGAAAAGTTTGTATGATCACTGCATGTTAACGGCGTTGTAGAATCTTTACTCTTTGTTTTGCCGGCGCTGATGTTGGCCTTTCCTACCCCCTGACTTTCCTCTCTGCTCTTGCATTCCTTTCACTGTTTCTCTGAGGCCTTTTTCTCCTCATACAGGCCTTTCATGTTTATGTTTGAGTGTATTCTTCTTTACACAACCTAAGGAATTGGAACTCGTACCAGAGCTGGCTGTCTTGGTACCATGAACATGGATTTCAAACCCAGACACAGAGAGATCTGGTGTGGTCTTGTCAATTTTGGCTGTTCTGTTTTATCTTTTTGAGACAGGGTTTCGCTGTGGAGTTCAGGCTGGCCTTGAACTTACTTTGTAGCCCAGGCTGACCTTGAACTCGAGGCAATCCTCTTACCTCAACCTCCTAAGTGCTGGGATTACAGATTGCACCACCATGCCCGGCTACTAATATTTTTAAAATGAGTTTTTGTTCTAAAGAAATAATAGTTGCAGTAGATGCACTTCCATAATTTTTTTTTTTTGTGTGTGTGTGGTAACGGGGATCGAACTCACGGCCTTGTGCTTGCCAGGCAGGCGCTTATGCCACTGAGCTATATCCCCAGCCCTCCATAAATTTTTCCAAAGGCTCTTATTTTAGGTTCAGTCAGAACTGGTTATGATTAAAAGTTTTATTTTTTTAGTAACATTGTTTTCTTGATTTGTTGGGCCTGTAGTGTAAGACAGCAATATTATTTCCTGCTTGGTAGACTTCAGATTGAGTGCCAAATTTTCTTTTTTTAAAGCATTTTCAGCCGTCCCAGTAAATCACACGCAAGTGATGCAGATCATAGAACACTTGACTCTACTCTCTGCCAGTGAACTTATACCCTATGCAGAAGTCTTAACATCCAATATGAGCCAGCTGTTGAACCCAGGGGTTCCGCGGAGGATTCTTCAAACAGTCAATAAGTTATGGATGGTTCTTAACACCGTGATGCCTAGAAGGTAAATTCAGTGGGCGTTGTTGCGTGCAGCAGTGTGTAACAGCGATCGTGTACGACGGCCTAAACTTAAGTGTTGAAGTTTCACAAGACCACTTATATTGAGTATGTGAAAATATGATTCCTTTCTGAAGACTACTGATTAACAAGCTATTATATCTTTAAAAAAAAGAGTGAACTTTAAGAAATAGAAACTGCTGGGGATGTAGCTCAGGGGCGCCGTGCCTGCCTGGCAAGTGCAAAGCCCAGTACAAAAAAAAAAGAAATAGAAACTTATTTCCAATTTGAGGAAGTTTTTTGAAAATAGGTTCTCCTGTGTAGTATTTGTGGCTCATTGTGATTTAGGCCATTGTGTTGTCTTGCATCGTTGCTTATTGTAACTAATTTCTCATCAGGCTGTGGGTAATGACGGTTAATGCACTTCAGCCTTCCATAAAGTTTGTGCGGCAACAGAAGTATACACAGAATGACCTGATGATAGATCCCCTTATCGTCCTAAGGTGTGATCAGAGGGTTTACAGGTATGTGTCGTCCGAGTTTCACTTTTACTATAGAGTTATACTCTAGAGAGTGAAAAGAATTTGAAGAAATTCCATGTAACCTTGTGTCTTAATGTTCAGGCAGTACGATCTATATGTCTTTTTCTTTAACTGTTTATATTCATGAACTATATATTTAGTTTAAAATTCAATATGGGTAAAAAATATATTCAGCAGGTGGTTAATGAAGTGAAACCTTGGAGTAATGTCAGTCTTGGCCTTGTTAACCATGAGTAGCGGCTCTTCTGTCTCTCAGTGAAGAAACACTTTTTCTGCTAGTATGTTGAGAAAGGATTTTAAAAAACTGGTTCATTTTGAACTGTTATAAACCTTAAAACTGTGACTATATCTTTAAACTTTGTTTTGTTTTCTTTTGTGTTTTGATTTTTGAGACAGGGTCTTGCTGTGTAGTTTAGGCTGGGCTTGAACTCACTGTAGCCCAGGATGGCTTCAAACTCATATTGATCCTCCTGCCTCAGCCTCCTGAGTGCTGGGATTACAGGTGTGTGCCACCATGCCTGGCCTGTATCTTCAATTATGCTGTCAGCTTCACTGAGTCTACATTGCTTCTAATTCTTTGTCAAATATGTTACGTGATTTCACCTCAAAAAGCAGTCAGTGAATTCAAATCATTAATATTTGAATTTCCAGTTGGTTTTTTTTGTTCAGTTTTTTGAGACAGGGTTTCACTGTGTGGCCCAGGCCAACCCTGAACTCATGATTAGCTCAGGATGTCCTTGAACTCACAGTCCTCCTGCCTCAGCTTCCCAAATGCAGGAATATGTCCCCCCATGCCATGTTCTTCCGGTTGTAGTGATAAGTAACGTCAAAGGTATGTAAGTTGAGGGGACTGCCTTTCAAGTGATTGTCATGTGCGTGGGGAAAGAGGACATAATGGAAAGGTAAATAATACGACCATATGCAGATGAATGGTACAGAGACGCATGCTGGAAGAAGCTCGAGAAAGATGGGACTTGGGTGTTTTAAAGAATGGACCTAGGGTTTAGATGAACAGATAATATATTAGTGCGGTTAAGGTTGTGCAGGATCTGAGAATGCTTTGAATGTGAGCAAAAGTACAGGAGTGAGAAAGAAAAAGGCTTGCAGTGGGGGGTAATTTTTGGGAAAGTTAGACTGGAGTCAGGTTATGTAGCTGCTAGAAGGTCATGTAGGTGGTGATTTGGGGAAAGAAGCCGTATACCCGACAGGCTACAGGAGAGAAACTACAGGAAAGCAGACCACGTGGGATATACTGTATATTCAACCAAAGGGATGAAGTAGAAGTGACAAACCTGCTAGCTCAGCTTTGTGTGCTTCGGTGAGATCAGGGTTACACAGGAAATAGGAATCAGAAGAATAAACAGTGCGAGGCATGTTAGGTGTCTAATAAGATACTTTTTTTTGGTATTGGGAATCGAACTCAGGACCTTGCACTTGCCGGGCAGGAGTATCTAATAAAAAGAAAAGTATGGTAAATAATATTTCTAGAAGGAAGGCTTTTTTTTCCTCCCAGTACTGGAGAATGCGCACAAGACCTCCTGCATGCTATGGAAACACTCTGCCACTAGGTTGCATCTCTCTTTCTTCTGAATTTTGAGACAGGGTCTCCATACGTTGACCAGGTTGTCCTTGAACTTGTGATCCTCCTGCTGCAGCTGTCACAGTACTTGGGGGCTACAAACATGCTGTTTTAGTGCCTGGCGGAAAAGCAGCACTTCTGAAACAAATGATTTATCAGTGTTAAAACCCACTTATGTAGATGACATCAATTGGATGGATCACCTCAGATGGTTTCGTTCAGGGGAGTTATAAAGTTATGCTTTCAAAATGTATGCAGTGTTTTTATGTTTTGGGTGTACCAGTTGTCATGCTTGCTTCGGTAGTACATGTACTAAAATTGGATGTACCACTTGTGAGCCTTTTCTGATGTTATTAGATTTGTTTCTTATTCTTATTGTTTCTTAGATTTGTTTCTTAATTGGCTACATAGTATCTCATTTTATAGATGTGCTACACTTCATCCAATGCCTTATTTATTGCTGGGTATTTTATTCATTTATTTATTTTGTGCTGTTGGGGATTTAAAACCAGGGCCTTTGCACTAAGCTACATCCCCACGCCCCCTTTTTCATTGTTGTTTAGTTTTGACACAGGGTCTTTCTAAATTGTCCAGACTGGACTCAAATTTATAATCCTCTTGCCTCAGCCTCTCAGAGTACTGAGATTACAAGTGTGTACCACCATCCCTGGCTATTTTTAAGGCTTTTTTGTTTTTTGTCTTTTTGAGACAAGGGTCTTACTATGCAGTTCAGGCTGGCCTTGAGCTCACTTTGTAGCCCAGGCTGGTCTCAAACTCACACAGATCCTCCTGCCTCAGCCTCCTAAGTGCTGGGATTACAGGCATGCGTCACCATGCCTGGTTTTTAAGGCTTTTAATTCATGGTTTCATTCTGTCATCTAGAAAGGTCTAACCAGTTTACATTCCATAGCAGTGTTTGATATTGTATACTTTCTTGCACCTTCTTGAATTATTTTATGTAGTACATATGAAGGATGGGTTCCTATTTTAATTTATCTTATTGTTAGACTGAACATTTTACTTTTTGGAGACAGAGTGGTCTTGCTATGTAGTTTAAATTGGCCTTGAACTCCTGGCGATCCCCCTGCTTCAGTCTCCTGAGTGCTGGGATTATGTGTTTGTCACCATGCCTGGCTAAATATTTTAACATACTTACTGGTTATTGGTATTTCTTTCTTCTTTTTGAGACAGGGTTTTGGTATGAAGTTCAAGCTGGCCTTGAACTCGCTATTGTAGACCAGGGTGGCCTCAAACTTGTGGTGATTTTTCTGCCATAGCCTCCCAAGTGCTGGGGTGACAGGTGTATGCCACCATGCCAGGCAGCTCTTGGTATTTCTTTATATTTTAAGATAGTTTTTGTTGTCTTGTTTTGATTTTTGAGACAGGGTTTCACTATGTAATTCAGGTTGGCTTTGAACTCACTATGTAGCCCAGGCTGGCCTTGAATTCATGGCGATCTTCCTGTCTCAGCCTCCTAAGTGCTGGTATTATAGACATGTACTAGCATGCACAGCCTTTAATTTAGGTTTTTAAAATAGCTTTTTTATTAAAGAGCTCTTCATCTATGTATAATATCATGTCTTTGTATATTGAAGTTTTTTCCTTTATTGTGGGGTAGAGTGCTGGCAATTGAACCTGGGGTCTTGTACATGTTAAACATATGCCCTTCCACTGAACCACATTCCCAGCCCTGTAGTTTTATCCTTTATTTTATTATTTTGCCTTTTCACTTTTGAATATTTGTTTTTTATTAAGTTAACATTGTCACTGTTTAAAACACCACACACCATAAAGGTATAAATACATAAAGGGTACGACAGTCGTGGTGAGCCTGGCACGTGTTAGGAGAGTGGGTAGGGTCTGTCGAAGGTGGGTGATGAGCTCTGGGGATTCACTGTACTGCTCCCTCTCATGTATGGATCACAGTTTCCACACTGTACGGAAATGAGTACACCTTTGATAAAATCAGGATTAACGAGAAGAAAAGCCAGATTCTTTCTTGGTCTCTTTTGACCAATTTCAGCTTTATCTCCAGAGGAAACTTGTTAGAATGTTATATGTAGTTTTACTTTTTCGTGTACTTAGTAATTTATAAATATATATATGTGTGTATGTATATATATATATATATATATATTTTTTTTTTTGGTTTCAGATGGTTTTAAAGAAACCTAAGTAATATTATAGGCATTGTTTTATTCTTTTAAAAATACTTTTGAAGGAGTTGGGGATATAGCTCAGCGGCACAGCGCCTGCCTGGCAAGCACAAGGTCTTGAGTTCGATTCCAGATACCGGAAAAAAAGCAAAAAAAAAAAAAATACTTTTGAGCCAGGCACGGTGGCTCATGCCTGTAATCCTAGCACTCAGGAGGCTGAGGCAGGAGCATTGCCATGACTTTGAGGCCACTCTGGGCTACACAGTGAGGCTAGCTCAAGGTCAGCCTGGACTACATAGTGAGACCCTATCTCAAAAAACAAAACAGAAAGAAAAAACAAACCTTTTTCTGTTCTCAGTATGTTTTCACATTAGTTATGCATAGTTCTACCTTATTTAAATGCTGCATAGTAGTCTTCAATAGATAGATTACCAGGGTGTTTTCTAGAAGCTGTAAGAATGTCTGGTTTGGAGCTTGAGTTGTGGGTTTTTTTGTTTTTTTGTTTTTTTTTTTTTGAGACAGGGTCTCACTGTGTATATAATCCAGGTTGACTTTGAACTCACTTTGTAGCTCAGGCTGCCCTCGAACTCACAGCTATCCTCCTGCCTCAGCCTCCCTAGAGGGGGGTGACAGGCATTTGCCACCATGTCCAGCTATCTTGAGTTTTTAAAAATTTTTTAAAGAAGTGATTCTTAAATTTAGGGAAGATGATTCTTATTTTCAATTTGGGGAAGCATGGCTACAGTTGAGGCAGTGACGAAGGTGGATGTTCAGGTGGTTCTCAGTGTTTCCATTATAAATCCAGCTGTGGCACCTGTCAGGTGCACTCATTAGTTTTCTCTGTGATGCAGGCTAAGAAATGGAGCCTCCAAAGGGCTTGGCATTTAAAATTCCAGTGGTTACTAGTTTATCTTTTTTTGTTGTTCTTTTTAATATTTATTTTTATTTCATTTATATTTAATCTACAACAATCTTTGAGGAATGGATGACCATGTACCTATTTTATAGATGAGGAAACTAAGGCTCGGTAAATAACTTCCCCAGGTTAAGGAGTACATACAGACTTGTCTTGTTCTCTTGCTCCAACGGAGAAACAGGAGAAGATAAATAACCTCTCCCAGCCTCTCTCTTCTCCACACAGAACATGCCTCTTGGCCAGCAGCTTTGCAAGCTCATGTCTAAGACGTTTATGGGGAACGTCATTTTCTGCAAAAAAAAAGGGGGCATTTTTTTCTCTGTAGCTTATATTACATTTTATTTTAGCTGTTAAGTTGAAACAGGTGAAATTATATACTCTATAGAGAATAGGAAATTAAAGTATGTATTGAAAGTAATATTTCAGCAGGAGAATTTACTACTCTGTGATACTCAGGTTTTTCTGTTTAACTGAATTGACCATGTTCGGGCATACATTTATATTCTTTTGATATATCTATCTTTTCTTTTAGATGTCCCCCCCTGATGGATATTACTCTACACATGTTGAATGGATATCTTCTTGCATCTAAAGCTTACCTTAGTGCTCACCTGAAGGAAACAGCAGAGCAAGATAGGCCTTCCCAGAATAATGCAATAGGTTTAGTTGGACAAACTGATGCCCCAGAAGTTACCAGAGAAGAACTGAAAAATGCATTACTGGCTGCTCAGGTACAGCTTGCTAGGGTCAAACTTACTCAGCTGGGTAAGGGCTTCCCTACTGACATCATTGCTGAAATGGATGGCGCAGTCTGCCTGTTGCGCTGTGACATTCTGTGTATTCCTGTTTCCAGAGAATCTATGATGATGGTGTTACTCTGTGCTGATTAGTATATGGACTCTCTCTTTTTTTTTTTTTTTTTTTGGTTTTTCTCCGGTACCAGGAACCGAACTCACGACCTTGCGCTTGCCAGGCAGGCGCTATTGCCGCTGAGCTAAATCCCCAGCCCTATATGGACTCTCTTACCTACACCAGGAATGAGCTTCACAACAGGAATTTATATATATATATACGAAAGGAAGTCAAATGTTGGAGACAGACAGTAAACAGTAAACAGAAAAACCAGAAGCATACAGTAATAAATACTGTGACAATATAAGCAGTTCAACTTTATATTTAGAGGGGCTGGGGATTTAGCTCAGCAGCACAGCGCCTGCCTGGCAAGTGCAAGGTCGTGAGTTCGAGTCCCGGTACCGGAAAAAAAAAAAAAACAAAAAAAAAACAAACTTTATATTTAGAAAGTTTTGCCGGGCATGGTGGCGCACTCCTGTAATCCCAGCACTCAGGAAGCTGAGGCAGGAGGATCATTGCGAGTTCAAGGCCAGCTTGGGCTACAAAGTGAGTGCAAGGCCAGCCTGAACTGCACAACAAGACCCTGTCTCAAGAAGACAAAAAAAAAAAAAAAGTTTTATAACCATGTAGAATTTCACTAAACTGGGCTGGGGATATAGCTCAGTGGCACAAGTGCCTGCCTAGCAAGCACAAGGTCCTGAGTTTGATTCCTGGTACCAAAAAAAAAAAAAAAAAAGAATTTCACTAAACCTTAGGTAGTCATTTTTGAATAATGTAGCAGATGTGAGATGATAAAATGTTAAACAGTTTGTCTGCAGAAATTTGTTTTTAGTTTGAAATATATTTTCTGAAATCTTCTCATTGGTGGTAGGAATATTAGGAGTAATAATACCAGCCTGCAACCCCTAACCTAAAGTACAGAAATCCAAAAGAGCTATGATAGTGAGGCATTTCTTTTGTAATTCAGTTAGCAGAAAAAATTGATATGGTGCAAACTCATTTGGTGGGAAAGTTTGACCTAAATTGTTGTAACACTATGGTCTCTTTCTTGCTTAATATAAATATTGGTATGTTTGGTATTAATGTGTTTGCTACCCCATTTTCTGCTGGGACTATTACATAATTTTACATTTTAAAAAATTCTGGCCAAGTGTGTTGTTGTTACATGTCTATGATCCCAGCTACTTGTAGGCTGAGGCAAGAGGATCACAAGTTCTGTGCCAGCCTGGGAAACTTACTGAAGCTCCATGACAGAGGAAGCAATGGGCCCTGGGGTCAGTCCCCAGTACTTCAGGGGAAAATATCTGAGTTCTAAAGTAAATCGTTTGCCTGGCCTGGTGATGATGCATGCCTTAATTCCAGCACTTTGGAGGCTGAGGAAGGAGGATTGCTGAGAGTTCAAGGCCAGCCTGAATTACATAGCAAATTCCTGTTTCATAAAAAAAGAAAAAAGTAAATCTTTCCCTATGAATTAGAATAAGGAACTGTGCATCAGAATACCATACTTAACATCTACATATAGCTTAATATATGGGAAAGTTACATAGGTACCAATCTCAGTTCTTTATATACATTAACTCATTTAATTTTTACAATCAACCTGTGAGACATGGTGTATTATCATGTGCATTTTGACAGATTTGGAAAATGAGACCAGAGAGGTTATTTGCTCAAGGTTACACATTTAGTAATGTCAGAGTTAGAAATCATGCTTATGTACTCTGGCTCCATAGCCTGCAAATAAAATCAATGAAAACAAAGCAAACAACCAAGAAATCCCTCCCTCCCCCGAACAAAACAAAGCCACTTCCCAAACCTGTCAACCTCACGCACAGGTGGTAAAGAAAGGCTAACTTTTGTTGCAAAGAAAAGTTAACCTAATTTTGTAATAATCAGACTCTTAAACATTTCGATCATGTCATTGTTTTCTACTCCAGCCGATGGCTGTCTTACAGAGAAGCTTGTCCTGTCTTCTTTCTCTCTCTCCGTAATGCCTTTTCACTAGATGAGATTGATTATAGTTCTCCTTCAGATATAGGGGGCTTGAGTAGGTCACCCTTTAAAAACTACTTTGCTATGAAATGACACTCCAGCTACAGCCTGAACTGCAGTGAGTTGTGCAGGTAGGTTGGGTGGTGAGGTAGAATCCGTCCTTGTAAAACCGGGGCCTGAGCCTGTCTTCAGGTTGCAAAGGGAAAGTGGTATGGGAAGTGATTTAGGCATTAACAGTTACCCACTACCTTCGGAAGAATTTACTAGTTGGTAGCCCAGTGAGAAAAAGGTGGAAATGTAGGATAAGATCTAAGAAAATTAGATTAAGAGGAAGGAAGAGAAATTCTGGTAGAAGTTGTTTTGCCTTAGGGCCTATTTTGGATGTCACTGAATCAGATTATCTTTCTAGTAGATGTTTTTAAACTGGAACCTGTGGATCTGCCTTAGTTATATATGCCTTCCCTGAAATGATGCAGTGTTTGTTCATTTTTATGGAAAGAGGGTGTCTTCTAGATTTTTAAGGGATTCATGACCCTAGAATGGTGAGAACATTGCTTTATAAATTCCTTACTTCTGCTCCAAGAGCCACTATGCGTGTGTTTTTAAGGAAACTAGTTATTCTTCTGTTTCTGTTCATGTGGAAAAAACTAGGTTTGATTTTCAAATCAGCTTCTCAGAAACTTCTTACTGTGTGATTTGCTTGTAGGATAGTGCCGCCGTACAGATTCTCTTGGAGATTTGTTTACCCACTGAAGAGGAGAAAGCAAAGGGCGTCAATCCAGACACCTTGGTGAGAAACGTTCAGAGCGTCATCACCAGCAGCAGCCCGAGTAAGGAGGTGGAGGAAGGCGAAGACAATCTGCTATGTAATCTTCGGGAAGTTCAGTGCCTTATCTGTTGTCTGTTGCACCAAATGTATATTGCCGATCCCAACATTGCTAAACTCGTTCACTTTCAGGTATGACTGCAAAGAACGTTGCTTTATAGTTTATTTTTCTTGGGGGTCAACATAGTCATTTACAAATTAGAGATATCATAATACAAATGATCATGTTCTTTTATGATATGGAAAGCTATCCAAATTTTAGTTTTTTTTCAACCTAATAAAGTATTCATATCTTTTCTATTCTAATACATCAACATAGTGAAACACCAGGATGCACGTAGGGGGCTGTAATAGTCTATACAACTTTTACAAAAAGAAAATGAAACTTTCATTTATGTTTTTATCTATGTTTGTTTGACCTGTTTTATATCTAACCTTTTCCCCTTTCTTGTTGAGATAGGGTTATCCGTGTGAACTCTTGCCTCTGACGGTCGCAGGTATTCCGTCTATGCATATCTGTTTGGATTTTATACCTGAGCTTATTGCACAGCCAGAACTTGAAAAACAGGTAATGAACATTTTGGAGCTTTAAGAAAATGCTGAGAGTCTAGAGTGGTGGTATATCCTGGTACTGCTAGCTGTTGGGAGGTGGGCGGATCGCAAGTTGGAGGTTAGTGTGGGCTACATAGTTCAATCTTGGCCTTGATGTATAGCGAAACCCGGTCCCCAAACAACGCAAACAAACAAAAAATTCTGATCTCTCTCTGAGTAGTCTTGCTAGTTATATAAAACATCTTATAATTTTTAATATGTAATATTTTCTTGAGAATTATGTAACACTTGGATTTTGTGTTACAGATATTTGCTATCCAGTTGCTTTCTCACTTGTGTATCCAGTATGCATTACCTAAGTCACTTAGTGTGGCTCGCTTAGCTGTCAATGTCATGGGAACTTTGCTAACAGGTGTGTAGCCAGTCAACATCAACAACAAAAACTTCTAACATGAATTACTGCTGTGCATTTATTTTCTGACTGTAGTTTTTTGTGTTACTATGAAACTATAATACAACATATGTTGCTATGTAGTTTAAGTCATCTTTTGAATTATTGCTTTGAAGATTCTTCTATTTAAAATGTGATTATAGTATAGAGGAGATAACAGGTAGGTAAATCATATGTTTAATTTTGTGAATGAATAGATATACGTATGGAGTTACAGTGGCTGTAATAAGATCACATTCTTTTAAATAAAAGCCACATCGACTCTATGAATGTAATTATTTAGTAGAAAACAAGTTAATATTTATTATAAGTGCTCAGACCTCTAGAAAAATATAATCATACATCTATAAAGAAGATGTAACTATACTAGTTTCCTTAAGTTCTAAAACATATGCTAATATTTTAACAACCTTGTGATTTATAGAGTAAAATGGTATGGAGATAAGCTACTTTATTGTTGAGTCTTTTAAAACTGTGGTTTAATTTAGTATTCTTTGTTGGTGTTCTCATAATACTATGTTCATTTTTCTTTCCCTTGTATTCATCTCACAATATAATTCTTTATAGTGGTTAAGAGTTTATATTGCCTGAATTGAGTCCCACCTTCTCCACTAACTGGCCGTGTGATTCATATCAAGTTCAGTTAAAAGTTAACAGATGTAAAATAGGTGTCATTCTGGAAATGGTGAGAATTAAGTGGAATAATGCATGCAGTGCCCTTGTTATAGCGCTTGGGCATAAGAAAAATTCCTGTATTGGATGATGACTGTTAGACTGTAGGCTCTCTTGAAGGCAGGGTGTGCAGTGAGTTAGAGATTTAGTATTTCCAGTGCGAAGCATGGTGCTTTATTTGTTGTATAGGTTGCATATGTTCAATATATATTTGTGAAATAAAAAATTCTGTTTAATTTCTTTCCAACAGTTTTAACACAGGCTAAGCGGTATGCGTTTTTCATGCCAACTCTTCCAAGTTTGGTCTCTTTTTGCCGAGCATTTCCTCCACTGTATGAGGATATTATGTCTTTACTGATTCAGATAGGACAAGTTTGTGCCTCTGATGTTGCCACTCAGACAAGAGACATTGATCCAATTATTACACGTAAGTGGTAACTCATTTTCAAGAGTGACCTTACTATCTCAAAGACGACTGAATTCCTTTCCAGAGTCCTTGCCTTTATTTGTTTTTCTTTCTTATGTTTTTAGGCCTTCAACAAATAAAGGAGAAACCAAGTGGATGGTCACGAATCTGTAAAGATCCAGCTAATAAAAATGGATCCAGGGACACTACAAGCCTGGATCCTGATGTACAGCTCTGCCATTGTATTGAAAGCACAATAATTGAAATAATAAATATGAGTGTTAGTGGAATTTAAAAAAAATTTTTTAAGTCAAAAAAGTGAAGCTGTTTGCTGCGTACACCCAACATGAAATCTGCATCCTATAGCAAGTCCAAACTGAATGGGAACAGTGATGTCTCGGAATTGCTCAAATGACTCAGTTCAACGTGAATACAGCTTAGAATCTCTGAGAATTATGCTTGCTTATATTTGATTGGCACGTCTTTGGATCTCCTTTGCTGGTATGTGTATCTTGTAGCAGCTGAGCTTTTTTTCCATTGGGAGCACATTAAAGAACTCGCTACTAGAAAGGGAATTTGGCCTTCTACTTAGCTTTTGAAGCGAGAAAGATCGCCATGCCTTTCATTTCTTCTAAAAATGAGCATGTGGGTAGCCCTAGTATTTAACTGTGAGCTTGTAAAAGTACAGTAGAGGTGGAATGATGAGAGGGAGAGAAAAGGATCACAGGAAGGAGAATTCAGGAAAAATTAGGAGTTAAATACCCCAATAGAAATCTCAAAGACTTACAATGCAAGTAACAGTAGAGCAGGTTGGAATTCTAGTTCTCAAGAAACAGTGTTGAGAAGGCTTTAAGGAAAGGCAGGTAGCTTCTAGAAATGACTTCCATGGAATTACAGGTGAGGATTTATAGATATCACATACTTGCTTCAACTTTTACTAATATATGAAGCCATATGTTTAAAGAGATACTTGAATAATTTGGAAGTTTAAAATACTGATTTAAAAGTGTTTACAGGAACAACAAAGAAGAACCTGAAAGGAAGTCTCATTTATTTTATTTTTTAAAGTTTATTTTTATAGTGCTTTATTAACTTATCTAATTCTCAGAGAGGGGAATATGTATAAAATTCAATGAAAGAGCAATAAAACCGACTGGGTTAAAGAGCTCTTGGTTTGTCATCAAGATGATAATTCACATTTTACTTTGAGAAGATCTTCGGGTGAGAAAATGTATACAGCGTTTGAACCTCAGGAAAAATTCCAATGTGGGAAATACTGTTTTGCTGAAGGATTCTGCAGTCCTCTGTTAGTAATTTCCGTGGTTTAGGGTAGATGCATTCAGGTAACCATAAGCCCCATTCCCACCCCCCAAATTAAGTATCTAACGCAGAAGGACCTTCTTACTCTCTGAGATATACCTCAGTCACTTTCCCTCCACTGGAAACAGACCTCTTCACTTGTAAAAGAAATTAGGCAAGTTAATTAAATAAGTGTGTTTTTTAAGAAAAGAAATTTAACTTCAGCCTTTTCACTAGCAAATACACATCTCATTTTCCTTCTTTGTAAAATGGGGTTCCTATTGGCCCTACCTCATAAGGGTATTCTACAAAACTAGTTTGTAGCTGTTTCCAATAATGAAGTGCATAGTATCATGTGTGACAGAATATTTATAACTTTTTATTACACGCTTATGGTTCAATTAAATAATTTTGATGTGAAGAATAAAATCATATGCTTAAAAATGCCGTAAGAATTTTCATATTTTTAAACAAGGCAGTTTTGTAGTACTTAAGATTAAATACAGCTGCTCCTGTTTTATTTTTAAACTGAGGCCTTGGAGTATTTTGCGTGGGTAGGTGTCACCTTCAGAAAAGGTTGCAGTAAGTTTTCTAACTAAATGCAGTACATATGTCCTGGGTCAATTTTCAAAGACTGGTTAAAACCTGCTGTGTAAAAATAACAACATATGTTGTTTTTCATCAGATTTGTTGATGATGTAAATAAAATGTGTAAATATATTAGTAAATGTTAATATTCATGTATTTTAAGTTAAGATTATAAAATTTGTCACAATGTGATTTTTTTATTCAAGCGAAAGCAGATGTGTGCAGCTATTTTGAATATTGATTTATAAACATTCATATTCTTATCAAATGAACTTGTCCTTTTTTTGTGTTTCATTCTGTGGCTGTAAACCTTAAAGAAATGGTTCAAGGCCATGGAATCCAGGACTGCGGGGGTTTTTTTTGACTCAGGTGTGTTCCTTTCTGTTGGGCCGTGTGCAATGAATGCCAGTGAGGCCAGAGTCCATTGAAAAGCTTTTGGGATTTAGATGAGGAAGTTGATAGTAGTTGCCCTGTAGCAGTTACCTAAAAGATTTGATGTTTTAAAAATCTGTAAAAGCAAAATAATGATTTAAAGTTGTTTTTAAGGATTTATCTTTATGAATTATCCTTCATCTCATTGAAACAGTGACTTACCCCTTCATCTTCGTGTAGTCATATATATTTTCACATTATTGAATTTCTAACGCCAACTTGTAACACCTCACCCCAACACCCAGCTTTCTTTCCCATTTAACATTATGCAACGTTTTTTTCTTGCAAGTAAGATTTTTATACTTTTATTGCGTTCCTAATCTATTGAATTGATGTATCAGACTGGAGAGTTTATACGTTTTTCAAATATGCCAAATAGGCATCATTGTCAGTTGAGGTGTTAGCATTTTTTCTCTTAGATTATGTCTTTAGGATAAATCCCTGGGACTGAGATTATTAAATCAAAGGATAGAATTTACTTTTATGAAGATGTAGAAGATAGATAATTCAACAGGTCTTATTCTTCCTCCTCCCAGTAAAGCTCTTCTCTCCAAACTAGTTACTTGAATTTAAGAAACTGTCCCAGATTTTGCCCTTTTGGGACACTAGTATTTGAGCCAAGGTTAGGCTATACAGAATTGTAAGACCCCAAATCAAAATTATGCAACTTGGCGAGGTCATGAGTAACTCCTTATCTCTGAGAATACTGAATTGACTTTTTGATAGAAGAATACAATGGTCGTAGGAGGGATGGAAGGCAGGTGAACCTTGGAAGTACGCTGTTGGTGGAGACCTCAATAGCGTATCTCTGGCTGGTTCTATGACACGGGAAAGCCTTGAACATTAAGAAACATTGTACCAGCCGTCACACAACCTTCTCTGCTAGTTTGGCTCAGTAGACTGGCAATTCCAGTTTCAGGTTTTTTTCCGATACCTTGGCCACGGCAAAGCTGGGAAATTTAAACTGAGTGGCACTGATGAAAGGCCTGAGAATTAGGCAAGGCTTGAAGATACACCCTCTCCGTTGGTCTAAAGAGAAACGCTTCCGTGAGCTAAGTCACCATTTCAAAAATCCAACGGGGAAGACTTTCTCCTTTAAGCAAACCTCACCTCTCCCTCTGCTGGTGATTGCTTTCCGGAGCCGCCAAGTGCCCTGGGTCGGTTCTTATGTCGGGGGCTCCTATTGGATGCTAGAGGTCTCGCCCCCTAACATCGCGCAGGGATTGGTTGCTCGTCTTCTTCCCTTGGCGCGTGATTGGTTGTCTGAACACGTTTGGCGATTGGCTGCTTGGAGCCTAGGGGTGGGAGGCGGGAATTCGTCCGGTGCGCGTAGTTCAGCGTCCTGAGAGCTGCGAGGTGGGAAAAGCTGCGCGGCCCCGGCGGCGGCCTCGCGGAGCGAGTCGGAGCTCTGAGGGGGCGGGAGGGAGACGATGGAGGCTTGAGCCCTTTCCTCCGCACTCGTGCTCTACGACCTCGCCCTCAAAGTCGGTTTCTTTTTCCCCGTGAGTCGGAGCGCGGGGTGCCGCTTCGGCTTCCCGTCAGCCAGGCAAGCGCGAGCGGGGCGGGCGGCAGCGGCGGGCGGGAGCGGCGGGCGGGAAGCCCGGGCGAGGGCGCCCCCTGCAGTCCGCCGGCGCGCGCTCTGGGCGGGGCGGCGGCGCCGGGTTTGAGGGGATGGAGGCTCCTCTGGCTCGTGTCTGGGCTCGGCCTTGCGTTCTTGGTTCAGCTTGAGAGGTTGGACTCCGCCGCACCGCGTTCCTGCGGGGAGGCTCACTTTTAGAACGGGAAATCCCACGGAAGACTTGCTGTTCGTTTCCTGGCGGGGCGGGGCTCGAACCCGGGGTCCTTAGGAACACGCAGGCCGTGGTGAAGCTTCTTTATTGGCCCCACGATCTGTTGGATTGCAGCCTTAACCGTCTGCACCCCCAGGTTTTTATCCCTTTCCCCGTTCCTACACGAACTCCTCAGTCGCCGAGTGCGCAGCATTCCCCCCTTTTGTGGTGTCCCCGGGAGATGTTTATGTGGAGATTAATCGGCGGACTTTCTCTTCAGAAAAATTCAGGCGTGTACCCAGGTTCCACGGACACTTTTAATAAGTGACAGTTTCTGAATGCCATCTGTGGGTTCTAGGTTTAGAAGAGGTGAAGATGAAAGTAAATCACTTCTGAGTCAGGTCCTAGGTTACGCACATTCTGTCCTGGTTAATTTGCGAGACCCTGTCATATAAGTAGTCCAATCTCAGCTCCAGAGATGAAGAAACAAGGTCCAAGAGATTGATTTACAATGTAAAATTCAAACTTGGATTTGCCTCACTCCAAAACCCGTCGACTTTCCATTATACTTCACCCACCGTTAAGTAAGAATTACTGAGCACCTACTACATCCCAAAGCAGTTTCTCCCTTACAGCAATTTTTAAAGTAGGAATTACTACAGAATAGGATCTTAGACCAAAGAAGGGAAAAAACATGTCAAAGGCAACATAACAGAGAACCTTTTAAAACCTGCTGACTCCTGGCCCACCCCCTTTTCCTTCTAACTCCAAGACTGTGGAAAGGGAAACAGGAATGCACAGAATAGGGAAAAAAGAGAGTGGTAAGGAAATGGAGACAGTTGCTTTAGGAATCTATTCCTTTCTGTAGCTTGATTTTTTTTTTTTTTCCTGTCTTTGTGAGACAGGGTCTCGCTGTGCAGTTCAGGCTGGCCTTGAGCTCACTTTGTAGCCCACGCTGGCCTTGAACTCGCAACGATCCTCCTGCCTCAGCCTCCCGAGTGCTGGGATTACAGGTGTATGCCACCACACCCAGCTACACTATAGCTTGATCATATTTGATCTAAGGTCTTAACAGGAGTTCACGCAGAAACTGGCATGTACTGTATCATGTTTGCACATTGTTTCGTTTAATCTTTGCAGCAGTCTTACAGAGTAGATATTCCCACTATCCTTATTTTATGGGTGAAGACACTGAGGTCTAGAAAAGTCAGCTTGCCCAAAGTTATACAAGGGGTGGATGGCAGAATAGGGATGCAAATCCAGATTTGTCAGGCCCTAGGACATGCTTTCCACCACTGGGATCTATTTATAGGACTACGGAGTTTATTTTTTTTTTTTGGACTGGGAATCGAACTCTCTAACTTGCGCTTGCCAGGCAGGCGCTTGTGCCTATCCCCGGACCCTGGGGAGTTCTTTTGCTTCCATTTGTTGTGTTTATGCCAGTTTTCATTTTACAGACTTCTGTCCTACTATTAAGTACTTTTCTTTGAATGACTTTGTTTCAATATTGTTTTTAGTTTGTATTGCAGTTAGGAATCTGAAGTGAACAAGAACGTGGGATGTCATCAATGTGTTCCGTATACACAATTGGTGGGGTGAAGATTAACTTCCCCTGTAAAGCGTACCCATCACAGCTTGCTATGATGAATTCTGTAAGTATCTTTTTAGTAATTGTCTTTATTGAGATACAAAAACCTATGATCCATGATGTACATTGAGTATGTGACTATATTAATATTCTCAGTAAATGAATTGAGAATATTTGCAGGGTTCTCTTGAAAGAATAAGCTTTGAGAAAGTAATATTGATTACTGTTAACTGTACATATCTATGGTTAGGATGCAAAAAGATTCTGAGAAGTATTTGGAACTTCTTTTTCCTCTAATGAATTACTGCTTTCTACGAAGTATTTTTTTATCTTTTACAGAGTACTATATTTCTCACCATTAAGGGCGGTCATCCCTAAGTACCTGTATGGGATTAGTCCCAGAAACTCAGCTTGGATCAAAATTCAGATATCCAAGTCCGTTATATAAAACAGTGCACTATTTATATATAAGCTGTGTTCATATTGCTTTCTCCCCATATACTGTAAATCATCTCTAGATTATTTATAATACCTAATGCAATGGAAGTGCTATGTAAATTGTTGTACTCTGTTGTTTACAGAATAGGGACAAGAAAGAAGTCTGAACATGTTAAGTGCAGACAAAGTTTTCCTTTTTTGAATATTACTGACTTGTGGTTAGTTTAATCCATGAATGAGGAATCTGTGGATATAGACAGCCATTGCATTTAAAACATACAGAAAATTAATATAAAAATTTGAGTAAAGGAAGTGTCCAGTTTGTTATATCTTAATATTTTGCCAAGTTCACCTCATATCACATTAGTGTCCTGAATTTGTTCTTTTTCTTTCTCAGTATGTTTTTATATTTTTACTACATACGTAGCCATAAGCAATATAGGGTGTTATTTTACATATGTTCAAGCGTTGAGCCGAGAGCTGAGCACAGTGGCACATGCCTACTATTTTAGTGACTTGGGAGACTGAGGTGGGAGGGCAGTCTGAGCAACCTAAGGAGTTTGAGGGTAATCTAAGCAATTTAGAACCTATCTCAAAATAAAGAAAAAAAAGTGGCTAGGGCTGTACTTTAGGAGTAAAGTGCTTGCCAGATACATGTTGTGGGAGGCCTTGGGCTCAGTCCTGAGCACGGCAATCTGTAGTAGGAACAACAGTAAAAACAGTACAGTAGTATGATACTATGCCTTTCTCAAAACTTGTTTCTTTTTGTAATGGGGGATCCCTCCCAGGTCCTCATGCATCCTAGGCAAGTGTTCTGCCACTGAGCTACACTTCCAGCTCTTCCTTCCTTGCTCTCCCCCTCCCCTTCTCTCCCTCTCCCCCTCCCCTCTTCCTTCTTCCTTCCTCCCCCCACTTCTCTCCATCTCCTTTCCTTCCTCCTCCTCCTCTTCGCCTCCTCCCCTTCCCTTCTTCCCCCTCCCTCTTTCCTTCCTCCTCCTTTTTTTTTTTGCTTAACATTATCTTTTTAAATGTAGTCCTTTTGATTGTTTATCTATTTCCGTTGCAGCATAGTATGAATGGAAGAATTTTATCTGTTCTTTTTATTGTTAGGCGTTTAGCTTATTTATATTCTTTTGCAATCAGCAAACTATGCTGTTAGGAACTTTCTTACATGGTTTTCTTTGTGGTTTTTTTTTTTTTTTTTGGTTTTTCTCTGGTACTAGGAACCGAACTCACGACCTTGCGCATGCCAGGCAGGCGCTTTTGCCGCTGAGCTAAATCCCCAGCCCCTTCTTTGTGTTTATATAAGGAAAAATGTACATGTGGTTGGATTTGGTTGGAGGTAGGAATTTTAGCTTTACTACAAATTATTAATTTCCTTCCCCATACTTTTCCTTTTGCAGTTTTGGGGATTCCACCCAAGAAGTTCTGAGTTACATCCCCGGCCCTTTTTTATTTTATTTATTTTAACATAAGGTTTTACCAAGTTGCCTAGCCTGGCCTTGAATTTGCCATCTTCCTGCCTCAGTCTCCTGAGTGGCTGGGATTACAGGCATGCTGCGCTATACCTGGCAGTGCATTCCAGTTTGACAGACGTGATTGCATAAGTAAAGCCCAAATCACGTTTTTCATTTCATCTCTTGTGCTTCATAGGCTTGAAAGTCCCACATAATCTTCGGGCCAAGGGTAAAGGAATAAAGTCTAGATTTAGCTAAATGCTAATGTGGTATTGCTTTGTTCCCTGGAGTGCAGCCTTGCTTCTCCTTGCTATTTTGTTTGTACTTCTGATGGAAAGAGACCTAAGAAGGTAATTTTTTTTTTTTTTTTTGTGCTGGTAATTGAACTCACCATCTCACGCTTGCCAGCCAGGTGCTGTGCCGCTGAGCTATATCCCCAGCTCCCAGTAAAATGTTTATTGATTTTCTATTAAATTGGGTTCTGTCTCCGTAGATTGTCAGAGGATTGAACAGTAGGCAGCATTGTCTGTTGGAGAGCCCTACTGGAAGTGGAAAAAGCTTAGCCTTGCTTTGTTCTGCTTTAGCATGGCAACAGTCTTTTAGTGGTAAGTAGTAGCTTGATCTCTTCAGATTGCTTGTTAAAATCTGAACAAATATAATGAAGTACTTTTATGAGTAGTTCAACCACATTCTAGCAAATTTAAATACTGTCTTTTAAGATTTTTTAATGTCATATGTTTCCAAAAGAGTTTCCATACAGCAAAATATGTTTAATTAATCCTAAAACAATATGAACGTAATTTAGTCTTTTATTTAATGATTGAGAAAGTATATTGAGAATTTTGGATGCTTAGAGTTAATGACAGTAATTAGATGATAATTTATATGTAAAAAATGCACTTGAGCAGGGTGTGGTGGTGCATGCCTATGCCTATAATCCTAGCATTTAGGAGGCTGAGGCAGGAGGTCTGCCACAAATTCAAGGCCAGCCTGGGCTACATAGTAAATTCTGTGCTATGTAGCACATAGTAAATCCTGTGCTATGTAGCAAGAGCCTGTCTCAAAAAACAAAAAAATAACCCCCCAAAAACCCAGCTCTCCCCGCTCCCCTGAAAAAAAGGCAAGTAAACCAAGTGTGGCAGGGCATGCCTGTAATCCCACCACTTGGGTGGCTGAGGCAGGAGCGTTACTGCGAGTTTGATGCCAGCTTGGGCTACATAGTGAATTCAAGGCCAGCCTAAACTACATAGTAAGGTTCTGTCTCAAAAAAAAATGTAAACAATTTACAGGTATGGTGGCACACACCTGTAACCCCAGCAGCATGGGAAGCTGAGGCAGAAGGATGGCAAGTTTGAAGCTAGCTTGGGCAGCATAGCAAGACCCTGTCTGAAAATTTTAGAAAAGGGCTAACCGGCTGGTGATGGAGATCAGTGTGAGGGCCCTGGGTTCAATGCTCAGTACGCAGAGAGAAAAAAAACCCCAGAGAAACAAGAGTTGAGACTGTTGTGCTAAATAATATATATACTAATTACTAATTTTTTAAAAGTAAGTCCTCCAATATATTTATCTGGTCTTTCCTCATAATATAGGAACATGGAAATGTATAAGAAAGAAAACGTTGTAGTTCTTTCTACTTTTTTGGATGCTAGATAAAAAAGTTTATCGTAATATTGTTTGTATGAGTTCATATTATTTTCCATTACTTTGACTTTATTTGCTAACAAATACCACTAAATATTTACACTTACGAAAAACTAAATAAACTGAACTATAATCATCTAAATACATTTTAGTTATGGTAGTTTAGGCCAAAGGTATGAGAATTTGAAGTTAACTGTATAAAGAATCATTTTTAAAAGGAAATGTTGCTATTGCTGATACGACTGTGTTAAAAATAATTTTATAGGCTTTTTATTGTCCATTTTGATTTTTACTAATGTTGGTCTGGGCAATTTGAGATTATCAGTTACTTAAAATTTTACCAAATTTTTTTAATAACTTAAAGTTTTAATGGCAGATATCTGGAAAGAGAATTTGTTGTGTGGTACAAAGGAGTAAATACTGTCAGTAGTATATATATTTTTTGGTACCAGGAATTGAATTCAACACCTTCTGCTTGCCAGGCAGGTGCTGTGCTGCTGAGCTATGTCCTCGGCCAAGTAATATTTTTAAAAAGGAAATTATTCAGGTGTTTTTTTTTTTTTTGGTCTTTTTTGAGACAGGGTCTCGCTATGCAGTTCAGGCTGGCCTTGAACTCGCAACGACCCTCCTGCCTCAACCTCCCAAGAGCTGGCATTACAGGCATGTGCCACCATGCCCTGCTTATTCAGCATTTATAGCATGTATTAATTGTGAATTTGTACACTGTGTGTATGTATAATATAGGCATTGTATTCTATATATTGAAGTGTCAAAATTATGTTTTGTTGAACTTGAATACTGGTCTTAAAATGTATTTTGATAGAATTATACATCCTAGAATGTTTCTATTTAGAATAAAAGTATAATGTGGGGAATAATGTAACCTTTATATATTTACATTACTGTTTATGATATTTAACTTTCAAGTCTTTCATTTAGGGAACTAGCCATTAAGAATATACTTTAGGTCTTCCAGCTTGATTTTTTTTTTTTTTTTGGTTTTTCTCCAGTACCGGGAACCGAACTCACGACCTTGTGCTTGCCAGGCAGGCGCTTTGCCGCTGAGCTAAATCCCCAGCCCCCTCAGCTTGATTTTTAAATACATCTCTATATAAATGAGTACTTGAGTAGTTGTGCATTTATTGTATTAGTAATCTTTTTTGTATTTTTGTGGATTATATAGCTTGATTATAACTTTCGTATAAATGTTTCCAGCATGAGTATTTCTCTCTTGTTCTTTGAAGCTGTAGATAGGTTGACCATCTTGTCCACATTGCCAGGGGTAGCACTGTTCTGTTTTAGTCTTAAAAATCTTGCGTTCTAGGAAACATCTCAAACCTGGGTAAATTGAGGTGATTGCTCACCCTAGCTACAGAGAAAGATGAATGCTTATTTAATTAGATGTATTATAAATGTGCCTCCACCTTTTTTCACTTTTAGGGAAGCCAGTGGATGAAGGCTTAAATAAAAAAGCTGAGGTACCATTGTCATGTTGTTGTGCATGCCATTCAAAGAATCCTACACACAGTGATGTGAGCCGAGAGACTTCGCATCATTTCAGTAGCCCTGGTACTCCACCACCTGAAAGGAATGGCACTTCATCAACTTGCCAAGGTAAATTGTATTTTTCCTGGTTCTGTTAGTATCTGTAATTGGAGCTTTAGTTGTTACTGTTATGTGGTCTAATTTAGATAAATGTAGTTGACTTAATTTTTAGGCAATAATAATAATAAAAAATGATATTATTATTAATAATAATAATAGTTATTATTACTTGGCACTAGGATTTAAATCCAAGACTTTCATACTGCGTTATATATCCCCAGCCCTTTTTAATTTTACTTCTTTAAATTTTGAGACAGGGCCTTGCTAAGTTGATAATTAATCCCAACTGTGTTGGTTTGGGGCTATTTTTGCAAGGGGAACAATATAATACAGGATACATATTTTATAAAATGATTTATAATAGTCACCCAAAGAATGATATACCTAAGAGAGTCCACACACTATAGACCAGGAATCCAGCTAAGGGCCTGGATCCCACAAATGTCCTACATGAGTCCAGCTGAATACCTAAAGCTCATAACAGTGCCTCCCATGAATCTATCTGGAGGCCCAGAACCCACAACGTCTCATGCAGGCCTGTTTCATGGATCAGCTCTGGAAGGCCCAAAGGTCAGTGGTGGAATCTAGGAAGTCTGTGCCAGTGGGGTGAAGGATCTGTGCTAGCAGGCTGAGAGATCTGCACTGGAGCCGGGAAGTGATGCTCAGAAGAATCAGAGCTCTCCCGAAAGGTACCACAGCCGTCCTCAGCAACAGTGAGGTTCTGAGCTCCTCCTGATGATCAAAATGGCTGAGTTCCCATCAGGGAAGCCAGTGCAGCAAGCTTCTGGAGACTGGTAGTGCACCATCTTCCCCTCCGGAGCCAGGAAGCGATGCTCAAAGTGAGGACCGGAGCTCCCCCAAAGTGAACCAAAGCCATTCTCAGTTTCAATGAGGTCCTGAGGTCCCGAGGTCCCGAGCTCCTATGAGGATGAAAACAGCCAAGTTCATCAGGAGAGCCAGCATGATGAGCTCTTCCAAAAGAATCAACAGCTCCTTACAGCTTCCACCAGCTCCCAGCAGCCTTTCTCCGCTCCCAGCAGCCTTTTCCTCCTCCTTTTCCAGTTCTACCTCTTATGCTGCTGGCAGCAATCCCCAGGTGGGCCTCCCACACCCAGCACCACACTTACTCAGTTCACCTGGGGGTTATAAGTTGACCACCAGTTATCAATCCACTACACCACTTACTAGGTGCTGCCTGGAGTTAATTTATTTTTGGAGCCAGGGATAGAACCTAGGGCCTCTTCACACCCCACTGAACAGCCCCCACAGCTGGAATTCTTTTTGTTTTCCCCTGTGGTACTAGGGATTAAGCCCAGGAAGCTACATTCTCAGCCCTTCTTAAAAATTTTTTGTTTTGATGCACACTTGTAATCCCAGCCTTGGAAGGCTGAGGCAGGAGGATTGCCATGAGTTCAAGGCCAGCTAGAGCTACATAGTGAACTTAACGCCAACCTGAACTACAGAGTGAGACCCTGTCTCAAAGAAACCAAACCAAAAAAATGTGTTTTTTTGTTTCATTCTGAAACTGGGTTTTGCTGAGTTACTAAATTGCCCAGATTAGACTTGAATTTTCGATCTCCTTACCCCAGCGTCCCAGCATGCTGGGATTACAGATGTGGGCCATCAAGCTGGGCTCCCAGCTGGAATTATTTAAAATAGCACCCAGGGTCACCAATAATCCTTGGACTTTTAAAAATTCTTGGTTTGACTTTTAATATATATAAAGATATTTTGTGGCTTAAGACATTTTTTGATGAAGGTAAAGCAAAATAAATGATTTTTTAGTAATAATATTTGTAGCCAATATTATTATCTTTTAGAATTTTATAAGTCATAGTATTTATATGCTGAGAGAATATCAAATTAGCCTCATTCATTTATTCTTGATAAATTAGCTTGATCTTCCAAAGCCAGTAACCTAAGAAGAATCAGGAATGTAATAGCACTAAGAGAAATATATTAAAACTAATATAAGATTTAAAAAATAATATTAAAAATACTTTTTCTTTGAACTGTGGTCAGTTGGGATTGTTGATAGTCCAGACAGAGTAAATCCGGTATGTGTTTGATGCTTTTGAATTGTAAGTAAATTCTGTAATAAGATATAACTTCTAAATATAGAAAAGTCCAAATCCTACATGTATAGCTTGATGAGTTTCATCAAGTGAATAGATGCATGTAACCACCTCCTGTATGAAACACAAGACCTTACCAACACTTCAGTGGCCCTTATTGTCTTTTGTAGTCATTGTCCCTTTTTTCCATAGGTAATGTTGACCCTCTTCTGTCACTAATATGAATTTTGCCTCTTTATAGAACTGAAATGGTATATGTACTATTATGTCTACCTTCTTTTGCTTGACATTGTATTTGAGATTAATCCATATTGTTGCATATACTAGTACCTCTTGTTTCTGTTTATTGTTTCCTTGTATAAATATACCAGAATTTATTGATCAGTTCTATGGTTATTAGATAATTGGGGCTGGGGATATAGCTCAGCGGCACAAGTGCCTGCCTGGCAAGTGCAAGGTCCTGAGTTCGATTCCTGGTACCAAAAAAAAAAAGATAATTGGGCAGTTTTACTTTTGTTTAATAATAAAATTATGAACATTATTGTGCAAATAAGTATTTTCTGTTAGCTACATATCTAAGAATATATAAGTATATTTATTTATTTATTTGTCTTTTTGAGAAAAGGTCTCACTGTGCAGTTCAGGCTGGCCTTGAGCTCACTTTGCAGCCCAGGCTGGTCTCAAGTTTGCAGCTGTCTTCTGCCTCAGCCTGAGTGCTTGGATTACAGGCATGCAGCACCACGCCTAGCCTGTATATTTAACTATGGTAGATACTGCCAACATTTTCCAAAGTGGTTGAACCAATTTATGTGTTCCTTCCTTCATCTTGCTTTTCCCCAATATAGACATACCTCATTTTATTGCACTTGGCAGATTTGTTTTTGCAAATTGAAAGTTTGTGGCAATTGAAGAAGTTTGTGCATTAAAGTATATTGATGCCTTTTTTTTCCCTAGTAGCTCAGATGATAGTTAGAATTTTTGAGCAATAGGGGCTGGGGATTTAGCTCAGCGGCACAGTGCCTTCCTGGCAAGCACAAGGTCGTGGGTTCGATTCCCAGTACTGGAAAAAAAAAAAAAAGAATTTTTGAGCAGTAATTTATTGTTAAATTTCAGACTGTGGTGTTGCATACTTAGTAGGTTACAGTGCAGTATTCACTGAGAAACCAGAAAAGTCAGGAGACTCATTTTATTGCAATATTTGCTTTATTGACACAATCTGTAAATAAACTCAGAAAATCTCTCAAGATATGCCTGTATATAAAAAACTTTCAACATTTCTGTTAGCACTCAGTATTTCCAGTTTTTAAAAAGAATTAGACTTCCTCTTGCATGTATGACCCTCTCATTCAGGTTTTTCTTTTGTTGTGCTAGGGATTGAACCCAGGGCCAACCCTTATGTTGGTCTTAAGTCTTGAGAGACTCTTACGTTCTTTCTTAGACCATGTTATTTAGAATAGTCTACAAAAACCTGAATCTATTAAGTCATAATAGATTTTTCTATCAAAGCGTGTTTTCTCAAAATGTTTGTTATGTGTTTGTAAACTGAATGTTAAAGAAGTGCTTTTTAAATGTGTAGTATTTCAGGTTTTAAGTTAAGGTATGAAATATTTAGAAATAAATCTCACATCTTGGTTTTAGTTTTCTTTTGTAAAGATTGCCTTATTTATGCCAATTTTAATTACTTCTTTTGTAAGATTCTCCTGAAAAAAACACACTGGCTGCAAAGTTATCTGCTAAGAAACAGGCATCCAAATACAGAGAAGAAAACGGTGATTTTCAAGTAGAGAAGAAAAGAATTCGACCCCTTGAAACTGCCCAGCAGGTAAACAGAATATGTTGACTGAAATAATCTAGTTATAGTTCAACATGGTAGCCAAGTATCAATCAAGTTTTCAGTGGCACTTGTGGAAATTAGTTTGGTCTTGTCACATCCATAAATTAACTGGTTGTTTATTATAATTTCATTTTGTACAGTTACTTATTACAAAGAAATTTGTGATTATAGCTGCTTATTTACTGTATCGTTAAAGCCAAATTACATGATGCTTTTCTTATATGAGTATTTGACAGCAAAATACTTAAGCCATATTTTGGTAGTATAGCAACGTTGCATTTTTTATTTTTTTTTTATTTTTTATTTTTTTTTGGTTTTTCTCCGGTACCGGGAACCGAACCCACGACCTTGCGCTTGCCAGGCAGGCGCTTTTGCCGCTGAGCTAAATCCCCAGCCCCACGTTGCATTTTTTAAATGGCTCTATTCCATTTTTTTTTTTGGTACCAGGAATCGAACTCATGACCTCAGGCTTGCTAGGCAAGCACTTATGCCGCTGAGCTATATCCCTGGCCCTGTATTTCATTGTTGTTAATCTAATAATTTTTGATCAAAATAGCTTTGGTATAAAATTCACATTATGGATATTTTGGCATTGATGGTTTTAGTATAATGACAAAGTTTACTTCTACTGAGTTTTTGAGATTGGTACTACATGATAAAACGTGTATATTTCTAAAAATTATTAGAAGACCTGAATTGCCAGATACTTTTAATAAAATATATTTTTTATAGGTGAGGAAAGTTTTTCTTCTCAGAGTAAGAGACTGGAATTTTAATAGACTTACTTATAATGAGCATTAATTAGCCTTTAATCATTTAATCAAATATGCTCAAAATATTTGTTTGTTTTGTTTCGTTTTTTCTGTTTTTTGGAGGGTTACATCTGTCCTGTATGATGGCTTGGTACTTGCTATGTAGCCCAGGCTAGCCTTGAACTTCGCAGTCTCTTAGCTTTCTGAGGGCTGGGATTATAGGCATGTAACACCACACCACATCAAAGTATTTGTATTCTTACGTAGTTTAACATTCTACAGTTAATATATTTCTATAAGTAAAACTTGTTTTTAGAAATAGAATGTGCTGTTTTATTTTTGCAAAAGCGCAAATTATAAATGAAGTGTGAATTTATAGAGATTCCCACCTCCTAGAACTATATAGAGTTGGATGTTAGAAGTAGGGTACAATGTAAATTGTAAAACATTTATTCTTAGACTTAATTGGTTTTTATTTCTTTTATCCTTTGGTAGGAATGGAATTATCAATATCTATTTTTACTCTGTTCTGACTTAATTAAATAGGTGTTTGGTAAGTAGAAAAAAAGCAAGGATACAGTTTGAAAGGAAAACAGTGATATTTGTAAAAGAAATTTAGTCAATTTAGTTTATCAAATATCTACTAAATAATAGCAATAATAGCAATCAAGTAGTTTATTGTGTAGGACATCATGACTATGTACATTTTAAAATTTTATTCTGAGTTCTTGTCAATGTAGAGTGAGGTTTAAATATCGAATTATTTATTTTCCAATAAATATGAGATTGAACTTTAAATATTTTATTTGATGTATACATGGTAGGATTATCTTATAGGAAGATTATTTAATAATGCTATAATATTGTTACATTACTGATTAAAGCTATTTTGGCTAGAATTCAATAGGTATTACTCTGTTCTTTTCCATTTAAGTGCTATGAGGTGCCTGTTTGTGTTTTAAAAAATTACTTGATTATTGCCAGTTAGAAATATTCTTCTTTTTTAATATAGAAAAAACCCAAAGAGGTATTTTGACCTTTGAGACAACTAGCCTGTCAATTAATTTTAACATGTTAAACTTCATCTGGTTTTGTATTTACAGATTAGAAAGCGTCAGTGTGTTGAAAAGGAAGTACACCATTCAGATGCACAAGATGCTTTGGGGAACACTTTGAAACTCAACTCTCCATTAGGAAAGGTAAACTTTTCTTCACAAAATGTATGTATTTATGCTGTTGTTTTGTTTAAAGAAGAAAAATGTATGTTCTAAATCTACTTTTTTAAAAAAGACTACTATGATTTAAAGAATAATGAAAAACAACTCAGAAGTCCTAAGTGCTATCAAATGTTGCTTACTAATATGTGAGATGTTTTATATATATATTTTTTTCTTTTGGTAGTGCTGGAAATTCATCCATGTATGCTAAACAAGCGCTCTCCTACTGAACTATATCCTCAACCCAATTAATATAAATTTTGAGGAGTTAGGTCTAAGGTAAAAAGGAATTAAGTAAAAACATTTTTTAATATCTTATAAGGATGAAACCTTTTCAGAGTCTAGACCACTTGACTCTGAGTACCTAACTTTTAAGCCAGATGTTTTGATTGATTTCTCCTTTTGGTTAGATAGTATATTGACGTACGTGGATTGTTAATGTTACAGTGTTATCAATAAAGTATAATTATATCTATATTTACATCAGTTTTATTTTTAGATCAAGACTTAAGTTTTCTTCCTTGGCTTTAGATGACATAATTTTCTATTTCTGTAGAAAAGGAATGATATTTTTTTATAAGTGGGTGATTTATTACTCATGATATTAAAGGTCTTGTTTTTTGACAGTGTCTTACAAGTGAATATTTATTGAACACACTAAGTCTCAAATCTTTTTTTTTTTTTTCTTTTTGAGTACCAGGAATTGAACTCAGGATCTTGCACTCACCAGGCAGGTGCTGTGCCCCTGAGCTATATTCCTGGCCCTCAGTTAAATCTTATAACTCCAATTGTAACATTTCACTAGTGTGCCATAGAAATTTTGTTTGTAAGAGGACGTAAGTGATATATGCCATACCAATTAAACATGCATATAGTAAACTGACATTAAAGCATGTTTACAATGTAAAAAAACATGGTTGAGTTCTAATAGTTCATTTGGGAAGTTCGTAATGCAAAACATGAATATGTAAAGTAATTTTATATACTTTCTGAAAGGTTAGACAAACAAACCCCATAAATTCTGAGGTAAAATGTTCTACACTTTTCGTTTTATTATTTTCTTCCAAACAAAAAATAGAATAAGTAGTTAGAATAGGAATAATCATTAGAAAATGTCAGTGCATGTAAATGTCCTTTCACTTTAGTAACTTGTTGGTAAGCTTAACTATCTCATGAATGTTTAGCATTAAATAGTGCATCTAGTTTTTCAGAGAGAAAGCCTTGTTAATCTCCGTGAACATAAAAGAAGAAAGGGGATATAAGTAGAGCTTATTTAAAGAATGATATCTTTGGGTATCATAGAGGAGAATTTTTTTTAGGAAACAGACTTTGGTTTCTGTTATAACATTTTTTCGTCTTTGCGAAGAGACATAAATTACAGAAGTATTTTCTGTAGACTTTGCAATAGGTGATTTCAGAGGGAAGTAGAATAATACAGTAATTTCATACATAATAATTTTGTGTTTTAGTGACTGTATGGCTTCTTTTAAACTGATCAAAATTTTGCCACACGTGGTGGCACGTGTCTGTAATACCAGCACTGGGGAGGCTGGGGAGGAGTTGAACTATAATCCCTTTTTTACTTTTTTTACTTTTTGAGATAGGGTCTTGCTAAGTTGCCCAGTTGCCCAGGTTGGACTTTTTTTTGGTACCAGGAATTGAACTCACAACCTCACAGTTGCCAGGCAGGTGCTGTGCTGCTAGGCTAAATCTCCAGCCCTGGACTTGTACTTGTGATCCTCCTGCCTCAGCCTCCCAGAGTACTGGGATTACTGCCATCACACCCAGCTACAGGCTTTTCTTTTGTGTGCTGACACCGCCCCCCCGCGGAGTAGTATAGCTGGATCCTATGGTAGTTCTGTTTTAGTTTTTTGAGGAACCTGTAGACTAGTTGTGGTGAGCCTGTAGCACGTGTGCCACGTCAGGCTGTTTGTGTCATTGAAAACTCTAAAAGGTTCACCGTCACTTCTCTAGACTGTTTTCCATGGTAACTTTGGTAATTTACATTCTCACCAACAGTGTATAAAGGCTCCTGTTTTTCCACATCCTCACCAGCATCTGTTATTTTTTCTTTTAATAGCCATTCTGACTGGGGTGAAATGGAATCTCACTGCAGTTTTAAATTTACTCCTTGATTTCTACAGTGACCCACTGTCTGTTTAAAAGTATGTTCAAATTTTGTGGGTTTATGTGATTTCTGTAGTTTTTCTTGCTATTGATTTCTAGTTTCATTCCATATGATCTAATAACATACAAGGAATTATTTTGAATTTGTTAAGACCCACTATATGATGATTTGGAGAAAGTTTCATGTGCTGTTGAATGTGTACTGTAACTGATAGAATATTTTTAGATATCTGTTAGTCCATTTCATCTGTAGTGTAATTTAGATTCTTCTTTGTTGAACTTTTGCTTTGTTTTGATCTGGATGATTTATCTGTTGATGAGAGTGGGGTATTGAAGTACGTAGTAGGCAAGTATGTGCTTGGGAATTGCTGTACCTTTGAGCTACATCTCCAGATCGCAAAAGAGTAGTTATTTAGATTCAGAAATTAAGGGCCTAGTTCTCTTATCCCTGAAAAGGTATCAGCATTATAATCTTTATACTTTTCTTATCTACAGTTCTGTTACTTTGGACAAATTTCTCCATAAGTTATTACATTAGTTTAATAAATTGTTTTCCTTTGAATTTGACGCCAAACTTCATAGGTTTTCCTTTCATATTTTCTTATTTTTTATTAGAATCCCTTAATGTCTAAACTGTGGCTTGGAGAGTTAGTTGTCTTTTCATCTTCCTGCAGTCTTTGGTCTCTTCACTGCTCAAATCAGAAAATAGTAGTTCAGTGATCAAATCTGCCCAGCAGGCACAATGCCCTGGTTTTATCTCCAGCACTGAAAAAAAGAAAATAATGTTACTACTACCTTATATGGGTAACCTAGTATCCACTGCCTGTTCCCTTTCCTGGCATTTTAATTTTCTTATATTGGTAATTCATATATCAGAGGTCTAGTGAGGTATCAGTGTTCACCTGGTCAAAGTGTTAAAAAAAAGTTAAGAAAAAATCCTGGTGCTGAGATTAGAATGGTAACATTTCAATTCTTCATTCCACCAATTCATATATTTTTCTCTAGAATTTATATTTATTCTTTTAGTATATCATTGCAATTGGCAAGATATTGTTACAGACATATTCTTATGCTTGTTAGCTTTTAATTTATTTACTAAATAAGTGCTAACATTCTTTATATTTTAATAAAAGTAGTTATATTTAATTGAATGTAACAGCTTATTTTAATACTTTTTGGCTGATATATGTAGTAGAGACTTGGGTCCAGCAGAGTGCGCTGTTGACCTTCTGAGTGTTGATGTGGTGATGACCTTGGACTTCCCCCCTTTCTTCCTCTCCTGCCTGTTGTTTTCTGCCTTTCTTCCATACTCCTGGCCTTTTCTCTATGTACATTGTCCTCTAGGATCACAGGAGAAAATGACCAGCTCTCTTTGGAAAGTATTTTACAAGTCATTTTGTGTTAATTTATTTAAAGTAATTAGTTAGCAGAATTGCATATATATGGTGGGATGCTAATTGGGTACCAGACACTCTTCTAAAAATATTTTAGAAATAGTCACCTAGGAAACAGGTTAATGTGAGCTAATACTTATTGTCAAGTTCTGTTAACTTTTGTTTGGATTTGCAGTGGGCAAAATAACACAAAAATTTGTTTGTTTGTTTGTTTGTTTTTGTTCTTCTTCCGGTACCAAGAATCAAACTCACGACCTCGTGCTTGCCAGGCAGGCGCTGTGCCGCTGAGCTAAATTCCCAGCCCCAACACAAAAATTTTTAACTCAGTCCTTATAGCAATCCTGTGAGGAAGGTATTAATATTTCCCCAAATTATACATGGGAAAATTGAGACACAAAGTATTTAAATGGCTTGTTCCTATCACAGAGCTGATGAGTAAATTGCAGGCAGCCTGGCTCTGGGATAGAGCCTTTCAATCATCTTGCTGTTCCTTCTCTGAGTAAACTCTTCCACATGACCTTTGAGGGGGCTGGGGATATAGCTCAGTGGCAAAAGTGCCTGCCTGGCAAGTGCAAGGTCCGGAGTTCGATTCCTGGGACTTAAAAAAAAAAATACTAGCACCCGACCTTTGAATGAAAGACACTTCATGTTTGTACTGTCAGGGGTCATATGCATTACCATGTGGATCATTTGTCAAGATACTTCCTTGTTTAGTCTCCCAACACCTGGTCTTTATCTTTACAATGCTTACCAAGGTTTATGTTACATGTTTATGTGTGTAGGTTTAGGCACTTCGTACTGTTTGCCTCATAGCCAGGATATTCATCAATCATGTGATGTCTTTTTCATATTTTTATAACCAGCATGTAGCGCATATCCCACACTTAGTAGGCAGCCTGCTACTCACATTTTTATGCATAAGTAAATGAAAAAAATGGCCAAAGTTAAGGAATTCATGGTTCATCTTTACTTGTAGATTGTAACTTTTACTGAGATACATATACTTGAGGGGATATGACAGTATTGTTAAAATTTTTTTTCTTCTGCAACACATTTTGGTTGTAGTTTAAAAATATATTAGCATCTAAAAGACTAAATAATGGTTTCAGGGATTGAGATATATTGGCTTTCTTTTTTCTCTCTCTCTTTCTCCCTTTCTTGCTTGCTTGCTTTCTTTATTGAGACAGCGTCTCACAATGTAGTCCAGGCTGGCTTCCAACTCAGGGCAATTCTGCTGTCTCAGCCTCCTGAGTGCTGTAATTACAGGCATGTGCCACCATGCCCAGCAGCACTTAATTTAAACAAAAGATTAGAAGCAACTTTTGATTTCTGTAGCTACCATAGGAACAAGTATTAAATAATGCAAGTAGTTGAAGTATCATTTATTCAAGGGAGCAAAATTTCTGAAACATATATGTTAATCACTTAAAAATAGTAATCTATATTTCTTAGTATAATGATGATACCTATAATTATGCCATATAATTGTGAACCTATAATTATGCCACAGGATTTATAGATTCTCTCACTTGATATTTACATCAATACTATGAAGAAAATAGAGCAGATTTAGTCTCATTCTTACAGGTAAGAAAATTGAAGCCAAAAGATATTAGATGATTTGCCCATGATCGTATTGCATATAATGGTGGAGTCGTGATTTGAACCTAGTTCTAAAATTCAACGAATATACATTCGTGAGTTATAAATGAGGAAAAGGAGAGAAAAGGTGGAGTTTTTTTTGCTAGCCGATGATGAAGAAACAAAATTAATATATGAAAGAAAATAGGTTCCATTATCCGGTGTGTTGGCGCTAAAATACCTGAAGCAGCCGGTCTGTGGTCGGAGAGAGGTTAATTTACCTTTTATGTTTTGTGCGTCTTATCTACTAGGGAGCCAAAGGAAACTTTAAAGTTGATTTTTTGAAAAAGTTACGAGTCATAACCATTCTTTGAAAAACCTTTAATGGTAAAAACCAGCACAGGGTAAAAATGAAGATGCCCTCCCTCATACTGCTTCCATCTGTCTTTCTGCTTCTCGAAGGTAAACGACACAAACTCATGAGACTTTCTCTAGATCTTTTGTGTAGGTTTACAATAGGTATTTTTGATACTTCTTTTATAGTTTTGGTTTTACATTTGCCTGCTTTATTTGTAGGGTTTATTTTAATATATTATAAGGTCAGGTTCTAATTGTATGATTTTTGTAATAGATGATCAGTTGTCCCAGAGTCACTTGCAGAATAATTTTTCCCATTTTCAGGTTTTGCTGTTATCATATATAAGTTGTTACATGTACTTGGATTGGTTCCTAGAATGGCTCTCACACATTAACATTCATTCTTAACTCAGCTCTCTCCTTAGTATCAACCCCAGATAGTTTGCCTACTTTCTGTTCTTACACACACACAATTGGTTACCCATTGCTATGTAACAAACCAGTCATTTATTTAGCTTATTCTTTGGGGGTCAGCCTTTAGGCTGGCCTTGGCTAGGCATTTCTTCTGCTGATCTCAGCTGGACTACTCATGTGCTCTGGTCAGCTGCAGGTGACCTGTAAATCAGAAAAGCAGCCCTGCTTCAGGGACTTGACTGTTGTTGATTGGGACCATGAGGTGGGTAGCTCTCATCATTTAGCGGGCTGATGCTGGCTTATTTTATTTTTTAATTTTTTTAATTTAATTTTATTTTTTTTGGTTTTGGTTTTTCTCTGGTACCAGGAACTGAACTCATGACCTTGCTCTTGCCAGGTAGGCGCTTTGCCGCTGAGCTAAATCCCCAGCCCTGCTGGCTTATTTTATGGTAGCTGCAAGGTTTGAAGAGCAGCAAGAGAGCCAACCTCAATATGCAAATACCTCTTGATTCTCTGTTTCAGATTTGTTGACATTCTAGTCACCAAGAGCAAGTTATGTAGCTAAACCCAGATTCATTTTTTGATGCAGAGAAAAACAAAGTAACCTTGCAAAGGGGCTTATATACTAAGGTGGCAAGAATGTATAGTCATTTTTGTTATGTAACCCATATTACACATACACCTTTTTCCCTATAAAATTTGCAATATAGGTTATAGGTTTATTTTTGCATTTAGTATATTGTGGTCATAGTAAAGCCTTTTTAAATTTAGATTTTAACTGGTCTTTTTTTTTTTTTTTTTTTTATAGTGGGGATTAAGTTGAGGGTCTTTGCACTGAGCTACCTCCCCTGCCCTTTTTATTTTTTATTTTGAGACAGGATCTTTAAGTTTTCCCAGGCTGGGCTTGAATTTGTGATCCTTTGCCTGAGCCTTCCAGAGTGCTAAGAATGCAGATGTGTGCTACCATGCCTGGTCAATACTTTTTTTTTTTGTTTTTGTGAGGTGGTAGTAGGGATTGAATCCAGGACTTTTGTACTAAACTACATCTCTGGCTCTTTTTTATTTTTTTATCTTGAGGCAGGGTCTCACTGAGATTCTCAGTTGCCCAAACTGGGCTGGAGCTTATGATCATTTTGCCTCACCCTCCTGAGTCGTGGGACCACAGGTGTGTGTCACTATGGTTAGCTGTTACATTTTTAACTTGTTCATGTGGCTCAGAAATTTTAAGTTTTTAAAAATTTTATTTATTTGTTTTTGTGGCAGAGTCTTGCTGTGTAGTTCAGACTGGCCTTGAGTTCACTATGTAGCTGAGGCTGGTCTCGACTCACAGTGATCCTTCTGCCTCGGTCTCCAAAGTGTTGGGATTACAGGCATGTGCCACCACACCGGGTCATAAATGTAAGTTTTAATGTAGTTGAATTTATCACTGCATTTTATGTATAGTGCTTTTGTATTGCAAATATATTTTTGTTCTTTTTTTTGGTACTAGGAATTGAATTCAGGACCTTAGGCTTGCTAGGCAGGCACTATGCCATTAAGCTATATCACGGGCCCTACAAATGTATTTTTAAAGTTTAATATTTTGTATTTAAGCCCTTAATCCATTTAGAATTGTTTTTCCTCTTTCAGGATAATCATCCAACTCAGCACCCTTCATAATTTGTGTTTCCTTTCCCTAGTGACCAACAGTGCTATTTTTTAAAAAATTGAGTACCAGCTTATAACAAGTCCTCGTATATTTTTTGGGGGGTCCTCATATTTAATAAGAAAGATCTGTTGGTTGTGATGGTGCATTCCTGTAATCCTAGCACCCGGAGGCTGAGGCAGGAGGATCTCTGAGTTCAAGGCCAGCTTCTGGTCTGTACATTTTGGATGTAATTTTTTCTGTGTGAATAGCTGTCAAACTCTTATGAGTAGACTAATTATAGCTGGCTGCGTATTTCTACAAGTAATTTTTTTTTTCTTTTAGGAACACAATTTACATTTATTTAGATACCATCCACGGGTGACACTTTAGTTCTTCAGTAGTAGAGTTGATTAGCTTTGACAGAGGCCATATGGCTTACAAAATCTGAAATATATGTCCTCTGCATACATTTAAAAGTTTTTCAACCTTTTCTGTTCTATTTTAATCTCAGGCCAGACATTAGTGGGGATCTGTTGCCTTAGCTGCAAATTTACCTAAGGGTGAGATGATAGATTGAATAAATAATCGCCTGACTGAGTTTACTTCAGCAACAATAATTACGATGTTTTTGAGAGCTGATAGAAAGCATTAGTGTTCGATATTAGAGAATCAATCTCAAAAATTTCTAGTTGTCTTTATCATGTTGAGGGAACTTGGGGAATATTTGAGGTAAAGTTGATAGTTTCTTGATACATAGAAACATTTAATGAAACGTATAGCAATTCAGTGATAGAAGTGTATAATTTAGTGATAATAGAACCTACAAGCCGGGCGTTGTGGCACATGTCTGTAATCCTAGCACTCAGGAGGCTGAGGCAGGAGGATCATTGCGAGTTTGAGACCAGCCTGGGCTACAAAGTGAGCTCAAGGCCAGCCTGAACTGCAGAACAAGACCCTGTCTCAAAAAGACAAAAAAAAAAAAAGAAAATAGAACCTACAGTTGTCATATAGAAAGTGTTTTGCTCATACCTGCTGGGTAGACAAAGGTAACTTCACTTTAGAAATCTATTTTTTAAAAAAATTTTAAAGAGAATAGTAGAAAAAAGAACAATAGCAAAATACAAACAAAAGTGAGAGATTAAAAGTGATATGGGTTTTAAACCAGATGATAGGAATTAACAGTGGTTGTTAAATTACAGACTGTTATCTTCAATGAAGTTGTTCAGATTACCAGATATAAAAATGGAAGATTGATCAAACCATTAAAGAGAATAAGAAAATAATAATTTAAAAAAACATTAGCGACAATACAGAGTTTCACTAGACAAGATGGTAGGAATTCACCAATAGTTGTTATATTCTAAAAATCTAGTTTGTTAATTAACCAATTATCTGGTGAGTGGACCTACTGTATTTATTGTTTAACTTTTTAAAAATTTAGCACTCAAAATTATAGAATTATGGAAAAAGAAAATATAGTTATCTTATATGATGGGTCATAGTCAAAGTGCAGGTGTACAACACAGTTTTTTCAGTGTCTTCAAGGGAGACTAAATCTTCCATGTCCCTTTCAGCTGTGATAAATCTTTTCCATACATGCCCAGGTCCTCTTCAACAAGCACACCCACAAAGGGTGAGAAAGTGGCGTGGGTGCAGATTGCATGTGCTAGTGGCAGACTCCTCCTGATGCCCCACATAGCATCAAGACCTATGTGCACTATTCCTTACTGTGTTTTTATGTTTACTCTGCTCTGTGGTATAATGATATTATCGAAGACATCACAAAAGGCCTGCAAACACCCCTCTGGGCAACAGTGATAAGAAAAGGAGGAACATTTATGTTTATGTACAGTGCAGAAAGTTGGGCAGTTGGAGAAACTAGACAGCAGCTTACGGTCTTACAGAAGAGTGTACTGTTGAAATGACCCCATTGTGTATTACCCTAAGAAACAGAGGGATAAAATATCGAAGATCTGTGCTGAACACCATCATTGGAAGCTAATAAAAAGTAGAGAGACAATGCATAAAGCTAAAATGAAGATTGGCCAACTGTTGAAAAAGTAGATCTGTCATCATCATCATCAAAATGATCATGTGCCATACTAAATGGTATGCTGACCATGAAAGAAGCAAAGATCTATTGTGATGAACTGAAAATTGAAGGAAACAGAATATTCAACAAACTTGAAGTGTCTGATACGATGAAGTATCTGCTGATCACAAAAGAATGTAGAAATGCATTGATGAATTTGCCAGTCATTGCTGATTGGTATTTGAGAAGCCAAGGTAGGAGTTTTATAAGTTGGAGGCCAGCCTGAGCTGTCTAGCAAGACCCTGTCTCAAAAGCAAAAACAAAACCAGACCAAAATAAAACAACAAAACAAAAAACCCCCACCAGAATAATGCTGATGAAACATCACTGTTTTGGTGTTATTGCCCCAGAAAGACAGTGATTTACAGCTGCTGAGACAGCCCTTACAGGAATTAAGGCTGCTGAGGACAGTATCTGCTGGATGAGCACATGTAAAGGTAAACTTGTTGTGACAGGCCAACAGTTGCATTCTTGCTATTTTGAAGGAGTGAACCTCTTATCAGTTCATGATTCTAACAGATAGGCCTGGTTCTCCAGGCACATCTCTTCAGACTGGTTTCACGTTTATACCAGTGGTTTGTGCTCACTGCAGAAAAGCCAAACTGAATGACAACCATGGCTATTTATTTCAGTTAATTAAAATTCAGTTAATTAAAATCAGTTGCACTAATCACATTTCAAGTGCTCAGTAGCTCTGTGTGGCTAACAGCAAGTGTATTGAATAGTGCAGGTATGGAAGATTCCATCATTGCAGAAAATTCTCTTGGGTGGCACTGCATTAGTGGCTTATCCATTGATAATTTTTATTTTGTCATTTTTTGGTTTTTTTTTTTTTTTTTGAGACAGGGTCTCTCTGCACTTCAGACTGTCCTTCAACTCACTTTGTAGCCCAGGCTGGCCTCGAACTCTCAGCAATCCTCCTACCTCAGCCTCCTAAGTGCTAGGATTGCAGGCATGCGCCACCATGCCTGGCCTATAGGTTGATGTCTACCTTTTAGTGCTGACGAAGGAAGCAAAACAGTTTTTTATAGGTTTGTTTATTGCATTGTGGCTAATATGTGGAAAATGACTTGATAGGATAATATTTTCTCACTTTAAAAACTTCATTGAAGAAAGTTTGAAAACTACCAAAACCAAGGCCAGGTATGGTGGCACATGCCTGCAATCCCAGCACTTGGAAGGCTGAGGCAGGAGAATCGCTGCAAGTTCAAGGCCAGCCTAGGCTACAAAGTGAGTTCAAGGTCAGCCTCTACTGCATAGTAAAACTCTGTCTCAAAAAAAACCAAAAAAAAAAAAAAAAGAAGGAAAACTAGCAAAACCATAAAGGAGAAAATAAAAATTATCTAGCCAGGGGTATAGCTCAGTGGCACAAGCTCCTACCTGGCAAGTGCAAGGTCCTGAGTTCAATTCCTGGTACCCCCTAAAGAAATTATCTTCCGTCCTAAAGGCTAGGACTTTAAAACTCTCTAATGTACAAGTGGATTAATTTTCACCATCTAAATAATAGATACACATCTTTAGCACAGTTGGTGTGTTCCTGAGTTCATTTTAATTTGTAGTTTGATTGTTTAGATTTTAAAAATTTTAGTGCTGAGGATCAAACTTGGGGTCTTGCATATGCAAGGCAGGTGCTCTACCGCTAATCTGTACCCATAATACTGATTGTTTGGACTTAATGATAAGGCGGGCACATAAGTTTATTATATAACATTGGGAAACATGGTGCCAATTTTTCTCACCGCTGTGATGCTAACTAAATTTGACCACTTGAATGTGGTGACCACCTATATTTCTCGATTGTGAAGGTACATTTTCCTTTTGTAATTAATAATCTGTGGGTGTTACTTTAAGATTTTGTGAATATCCTATTTCCTTACAACTTTTCACTCAGTGATTTTAGTATCCATTTACATAGTTTACCTGCATTAGTTATTATATGAGAGTTGTAAAATGGTGATTTTAAAAATTTATCATTCTACTTAAATTTTTTAGCTGGCATTTCTCTGTAAAGTACAGGTTTCCTTCTCCTCCCTCCCATTTTTCTCCTTTGAGCCTTCATTTGTCTGTTTTTTGTAAACACCCCAAGTATTTATCTTGCGTTTGGTCAGTGTGACTCATCACTGCTTCGAGACTCATTGCTCTACTCACGTCTATATAAAGCGCTATTGCACAAGGAGAGTTTGTATTTAAAGCAGATCATTCATCTTTATGTTTGTTAAACTAATTCTTACTGCGTAAGATTGGTATAATATAAATTTAGGTAAAAGTTATCCCACTTTGGATCTTTCTTGATTAACTCTACTGAAACAGACTTCAGAAATGGACAACTGTGTTAAGGAATTCCCTTTTACACTAGGCAAGAAAGTAAACAGTAAGCGGAGAGTAGGGTAACAAACACTTATGGTATCAAAAAACAACCGTGAAAAGGATCTGTCTTAATGTGCTAGCTCATTGCAGTTTAACATATTGCTTACAACCGTCACAATAGAATTTGAGTGACTTCAGTTACACATTCCAGGAGACTGGCAGTCTGTTACAATCAGAGTCTGAACTTCAGAGCAGGCTAATTTACAGCGATGGGATGAAGAAAGTTGTGGATTTGTATTACACACTCTCACCTGACACTGTATCTGATCCCTTACTTGCTGATTGACATCTTGAATGAGCTCTTTGAAGCAAGTTCCAGCTTAATTAAAACGTTTGCTTGGTTAGCAGTGATCTGTGAAAGCCTGTGATAAATATTGAATCAGGTTCACCTGCTGGTTGCTGTAAGTGGATAAACAGCTGCTTTGTGCAGTTTAATCATGAAACTGGCAGTAAAGTACTACTACTGTTTGAATTTTTTAAAAAAGAATACTTGAAAAGGTATAGTTATGTCACTTTTGCTATCTTACCTGGAGTGTGTGCTTATGTGAGATTTTGCACAACAGGCAGTCAGTACCTGTTTAGATGGCTTGGACAACAGCAAGTGGCTGATAAAGAACAATAAAACTAAAGACTGTAGTGTAATTCAGGGCCCTTTGGCACTTCAACACTAGCTTTCCATGGGCACGGCTTTGAAATAAAAAGGATAATATTTTGCTTTTTCACCTAGTTAAGTAGATTAAAATGATCCTGTTAAAGCTGTAAGATGAATTTAGCTTCTTCACAAACTTACTGTGTACTTTGTAGCAACTTGAAGAATTGTTTCAGATTACTTTCTCTGTAAAATAGAGTTCACATTGTGAATGAACCAAGTATTTTAGCTTTCTGTTAATAGGTAGTTAACAAACAGTAAAATAGAGATAAATTTAAAAGCAGTGGACAAAGCTTTGTGAAATTACCTTCTTGTGACTGTTACTTTATTTCTTACAGACTCAATGTGGCTATCTGTCTCCCCCTCCCCTTTTTTTTAAAAAAGGCAATGCTGCTTTCATTTGATGCCCATTATGAAATCAGATGTAAATTATATAATAAAGCCCTCATTCAATCAGTCGTAGTCCTCTTTGAGGACCAGATGATAGGGATCGATTCACTTACTTGAAATGGATGGAAAAAGCCAACCTATAATCCCATCTACCCAGGAGGCTGAGGCAGAAGGATAGCAACTTTGAGGACAGCCAGGGTTACTTAATGAGACTTTGTCTCAAAATAAGAAAGTAAAAAGGGCTGGGGATGTGATTCAGTATTTGAATGCTTGTTTAACATTGGGTCCAATCCGTAGTATCAGAAACAAAAACAAAAACATCCATGCAAAATTGTATTGTGGTTACAAACCCCTTGTAACAGTCCATGGACAATCTCCTCTGGGGCTTTTGGCTAAGATCAAGTGTAACAGCCCATGGACAGTAATTTAAGGACTATTGCCTAATGAATTAGGTTGAAAACTTTTGGTGAGGAATGATGTATGAAAGCTATTCTTCTGGGCTTTAAGCAGCTGAAGAGAAACCAAGATATATTTGCCAGGCTGTTTCTTTTGTGACATTTAAAGCATTTTGCAGGTATATGGTTCACCACAATCTTTAGCTCCAAGGATTATGTTCGTGGTGGTGATTCTGTTCCTATAGGTTTTATATTTTTATTCCTATCATCAATTTATTTGGAATTGTATGAGAATTACATTTAAGTCATAGCTTGCTTAGCATTGTTATTTTATATTAATGTTTGTAATTCTGGCCGGGGATATAGCTTAGCGGCACAGCTTCTGCCTGGCAAGTGCACAGTTCAGAGTCTGATTCCCAGTACCAAAAAAAGGTAATTCTGCCTCATGTTTTTTTATATACACAAACATATTTCCATTGGTTGAAAAATCCTCACAGTCTGTTCTGCTGATACACTTAACATGTTTTCTTCACTACTGAAACAGTGGAGCAGTTGTATTTCTCTTGCATCTGTCTTAATGGGCAAAGGTTACTCTACCATGTATACCTACCAGTGACATTCTGGGTGTAAGGATATTTGTATCTTTGATTTTACTAGACTATCAATTTGTTTTACAAAGGGCATGTGCCAGTTTATACTTGTATCAACAGTTTATAGGTTCTTTCCTACCCTCTCCAACATCTAATCTGAAATGGATATGTGAAATGGAAATGGTGGTTTTAATTTGCATTTTCCTAATTACTAACGAGGTTGACCATTAAGTTGCATATCTTTTCAGATATTTCTTGGCCTTTCAGCTTTTGTCTTGTGATTTGCCTATTAGTTATTTATTGAATTTGTCTTTTAAAAATGGATTTATTGGGGCTGGGGATATAGCTCATAAGCTTAAGCACTTGCCTGGCAAGCCTGAGGTCTTGAGTTCGATTCCTGGTACCAAAAAAAAAAAAAAGCGGATTTATTGGAATCCTTTATGTGTTAAGATACTGATTCTCACTTTGTTATGTATTACAATTACCTTCTATTAGTCTGTCTTTTTTTGACCTTTTTTAAAAGGCAGTTATCTTTTTAAGTAGAAGTTTTACACATTAGTGAGGTGGTGTTTTCAGTATTTGTGCTTTTGAGTTATTGTCTGAATGAATCCTTCACTACATTTGGATCTTAAAGGATATTTTCTTATATAAGAACAGTGACCAAATAGCCTGCAAAGCCTAAAATATTTACTCCCTGACCCTTTATGAAAAAAGTTTGCTGGCTCTTGCTCTCCGTCCTGTAATTGAAAGTTTTTGTTTGTCCCTTGTGGAATATAACATGGATCTTGTTAGAAACCATGCAACTTGAATGTCAGTCAGTAATTTTATGAATTGAGTTTATAATTACCCTTACAAAAATTATAATTTTGTAATTGTACTCAGAAAGTAATGCACTTAGAACTAACCTTAAACAATTCCTTAATTCATGAGTGAAACTAGTATTAATAAACTCCCAAACTGTACTTTGTAGAACAATTAAAGAGAGAAGTACTCTGTTAGTGAGATGAGGTGACCCTTGTTATTGTCTTTCTCCTGGGCTTAATACGTCAGGGGTTCTAATGTTTCTTAAATGAATGGATTAGGGAAACAAGATAATACATGTAAAATGCTTAGCTCAGGGATAATCTTAATAAATGGTAGTTATTATTAATAATACAACTAAAGGGGTTCAAATAGTATAAGGTGATTTTTTTTTTTTTTACTTCAAATAATAATTTGTCCTGTACTTTTTTTTAAAAAGCCAATCTTTTGGTTTTGAAGTACCGTTTTGAAATTTAAAGCACTTCATATTAGGATATCATTTAAGCATCCATCAGATTTTAAGAATGTGATGTGTTGGTATAGCAGTTGGTTTAGGGACTTTTGGTCATAGATCAATTAAAAACAAAGTTACAGTTATGTACAGAGTACTATAGTAAGTGAAAGAGTCATATCAAAAATGTAAGGGATAGTTTTTGTCATTAAGGAATTTGCAGTGTGGTTCAAAAGGCAATACATGCATATGTGGAAAGTTATGAAAAATATATTACTCTTTCATATACCTAGTTTCCCCTTTATTTCATATGAATCAGCTCTTTTGAGTCTTTCTTCCTTTCTACTTCTTTATGTATTATTTTTTGTGCTCATATACCCTCTTATATCTGTTTTAAAACTCAGTTGATAGTCTCCTTTTGGGAGCTCTCCTAATAAAACACATTATAGCAGTAACAACTTCTCTGGTAATGAAGTTAGCTTCTATTTCCTTACCATTTTTAATTTCTAAAAATATTTAATCACGGTTTATTTTTCAAGATGTAGGTATTCTGTTTTGGGAGAGTGTGTCATGAAAGTTTGGAAAAGTCAAGAAATTTAGTAATAGACATTTAGTATCTTACTGAGCTTCCAATTATAACTTTATGAAAGGAATAGTGGCAAAGCCTCAGCAGTTGGCCTTTCTTACAAGATTAAATGTTCTAGTCCTCCTTCTTTCAGAGAATGTGGATAATATGTGTTTATGTAATAGGACAATAGAGGAAATGGAAATCGTTAAACAGATGGCAAATTTTCTAAAAGTCCTTGGTTGCTGATCATCTAGGAACAGTTTTGGCTATTGTAAATTTGAAATACAATTTTGAAGTCAAGTTCTGCAGATGGAAATATTAACAGCTGTCATATCCACATGTGTCCTTCATATGTCCCTTTAAATACTACATTTTTGTTGTTATTAGTGTAGGGTTTACTTGCCTTTTGTTGAAGGAAAAAGACTTTAAATTTATTCTAGTTTCCTAATAAAAAATTTAAAGAGAAAAAGGAGAAAACATGCTTTTGAAACATAAACCTAAAAACACATACACACATAAGCTAAACATGATTACTTGTTAGCAGAAGAAATAATGAAAAGTATAAAACTATTTAGTTTTATTTGGCTAAGTAAGACTCTTGGGTCACAAAAGATTTCAGAGAAAGGCCATAGAATGTTAGCCTGTTATTGCCTTGGGGGATATTCTGACCTCCTGTCATTGCTGTCTTCAGGAATTCTTTCTCTTTCTGACAGCATTAAAATTACTAATTTTGTTATAAGTGATTCTCTTTTGTTATTAAATAAGTGCTTCCTTTGAAGCTTTTGTTTTAATGCCATGTTCAGTTTTTCCATCTCCAAATATAAATGTACCAAATCCTTTAAATGAAAACTTAAATGAAATGTCCCTTCTAAAGAAATAATTCTTCTTTAATAATGCAGAGGAAAAAGAATCAACTTTCTTAATTTCTGTCTTGTACTCTACTTATCTGGTCATTCATTGAAGACCATTGTTTTAGGAGTCTGCCTTGAATTTGTAAAAGGTGTAATTTGGGTCACTTTAAAACTACAAAAATACATTTAATATAAAATGGCCATGGTTTATAATTTTCTGAATTATAATGTAAAAACTACACAGTGAAACCCTGTCTTGGGTTTATTTATTGTGTATATTTATTTATTGTGTATATTTATTTATTGTGTATATTTCTATGTCATCTGAATTTGGGTAGTCAGGAATTAAAAGATGATAAACTTTATAGAATTAATGTTAAAAAGTGTTATATCAAAAAGTGGGTTTTCTAAGCCTTGAGATAGAATCATTTTTTAAATTACTTTTATCCTTGGATCTGATGTATCCATATAGCACAAAAAACAATGTATTAGCATCCTTACATTCAAGTGAATTTACCAGTATCAAAAGGAAGAGAAATAAAATTGCATAAAAAAATTGAAGATAGGAAAAAGTAAACTAATTCTGCTACCTAGAGTTACCTCAGTCGTCATGGTATGTTAATTAATTAATGTGATGATTGTAAAGACCAAAAAAGAGCTGTCAAAGTATCATGGTATAATTTGCATTCCATTTTCTCTGGGACCACAAGTTGTTGGATATTGCAACATATGTAACATAAACCACATGTCAGCTGTTTCCTGCCTCACTGTTGACAAGAGCTCCATTCATAACTCTTCCTTTTATCCTTTCAGTGAATAAGTAATTATTCAATATAGAAGGCAGGATATTTGGAACTGGCTATTTAATGTGGCAGCACTCTGTAATAGTATCTGTTGTTACTGGCAACCTGAGAGGGGAATGTAACAATTCCAGCGTGGCTGTAACTTTATCTACTTTGACTGACTGTTTGTTTGGCACATCAGTGAACCTTTTATCCCAGTGAGTGACAGCTCCAGAAGGGTCACATTTACATCCATTCTATCATGTATTGTAATATTTAATGGCGGACAAGGTTGAGAGAGACTGGGAGTAATCCGAACTTGGTTTTCCACTAAGTTGAGAGTAAAAGAGCTTGATCCTCAGTATTGTGGTGTAACATGCTATGAGTTAGCATTTGTATATGAAGACTGGTCTTACTGATTATAATTTTTTAAAAAAACTTAAAAATTTTAATAAAGCAATTGTTCTACTAAACTGAAATTCTCCAGTACAAATTCTTTCAATTAGTGTGTTTTTACCTTTTTCCCTTAGCAGTGACCACTTCACAGTATTTTACTTAAACAAGGCTTAGGTTTGTTTCTTTTGGTGTGCTAATTGAGGCTTTGAAGAGAGTAATTATTCAGAATCTATGAGTTCTAAAGTATAGTGTTAAAGTGGAAAACTTTTTGTCTTGTGAATTTGGAAACAGGAGACAGACAAAGCAAATATTTGACTATATTTCTTATGTTCCATGTGGTGTATTTAAGGAGACATTTATATAACTACTTAAGTTGTAAAACTGAATTACAAATGAATTGTCTAGGCAAAGCTGTCCTGGATAAAAATTTTATCTGGTTTCCTTTCTGTGGTAGGTAACTAGATTTCAGATATACTTGTCCCAGACAAGCAACCTGCTTTCATCTTAAATGTTAACATTTTGCATCGTTTTCATACCTTTGCAAAAGAAGAAATTTCTTTATTCATTTTGTTAGTGATAGTTGAAATTTAATTTTATATTTTTATTTTTTTGTAAACTATTATTTAAAATTCCTTTTAAGCACATTAATATAGAGTATTTGAATGAAGGATATGAGCAAAACTATCAACTCTAAGCTATATCTCAAGTTCGCATGAAACCTAAGCAAAAGTTAAAATTACTTTGTCATAACAATGTTATCAGAAGGGTTAAAATGTACTTGAAACATTTGGAATTGGCAAGGTAGAGTAGTGTGTTAGAAAGAATGCAAATATGGAAACATCATTTATAACCTTTTTTTTTTCCCTTTTTGGTACTGGGGATTGAGCCCAAGGTCTCTGCCTGAACTATATTCACAGCCCTTTTTATTTTTCATTTTGAGACAGTCTCATTAAGTTGCCCAGGCTGGCCTTGAACTTGCACTCATCCTGCCTTTGCCTCTCAAATAGCTGAGATTACAAGCATGCACCACCATACCTGGCTCATTTATAACTTTTAGAAGAGAAAGAGGATTACTTTGAAATGGAGTTTTTTCTTTAAGGGCAAGTTTTACATAGTGTACTATCTTGAAATTTTCTCTTTGACAGATGGTGATTCATTACTTATAAGTTCTGATTTCCATGAAAAGTTTGCTAACGCTTTTTATGGTAGTCCAGATATTTCTTATTCTTTCTTTCCTTTGTTACAGCCTCCTGGCCACTGTTCTAGGTGCTGTTGTTCCACTAAACAAGGAAACAGTCAAGAGTCTTCAAATACCATTAAGAAGGATCATGGGGGGAAATTCAAGAGGCCCAAAATATATTTTGGGACACGCACACACAAGCAGATTGCTCAAATTACTAGAGAGCTCCGGAAGACAGTGTATTCAGGGGTCCCAATGACTATTCTTTCCAGCAGGGATCATACTTGTGTCCATCCTGAAGTAGTTGGTAACTTCAGCAGAAATGAAAAGTGCATGGAATTGCTGGATGGAAAAAATGTGAGTAAAATTATTTTGTTATAGAAAAAAAAAAGGCTGAAAAGATTCAGATTTCTTATGTTTTACAGAACTTTTACACTGTTAAATAACTTCGGAAAATAAAATAATTGCTGGTATTTATATTTTTTGAAAAATAATTTTACCATGAGAAGATCTTTATTCAATTTTCAAATTATAGGCTTAGGTCCTAAAGCTTAGAGATCTTTAATTCCTTAAAATTAGTTACCTTTATAGTCAGATATTATCTTAATATTTCTTTTAAATTCCTTTATCAAAAAAGTCTTATGTTGATGATGTCATACGAAACTAGTCCGTGTAGACCTCATTAATATATTTTACATATTTAAAAACTTCAAAAGAAAATTAGGCAGTCTGAGCAAATTTTTAAATGGTTTTTAATTGAATGTGAAATATAATGTTTATCCCACCTCATAATTCTAATTGATTCAAAATTCTGTTTTAAAAGTTAGATTATTAACTCTTGGATGGTTTTGAACTTTTCCAGGGAACTTATGAATTTGGGTGAGGGAGAAATAGAATAGTCTTTCTAACTAAAGATTATGATTTTAAAATATTTTGTGGGGCAGTATTATTTTGGAGTCTTTTTCAGTATAACTACCTTATAATTGAAGTTGCAAGTCTGAAAATCTACTCAGAAGTTATCAGTAAACTGATATATGAAGTGGCCAGTGATATTTAATGTATTTTGAAAGTTTTATCTTTTATTAGTATTTTATCAAAGAGAGTGATTCTAAACAAAAGATTGTGAGCTATGGCCCCTAGACTTTCCTCTTAGTGATATATTACTTCCTGCCATATAATGTGAATAAATTATTTTATATTATACTTTTCTTTCTCAGTGCTTTAATTAAATGAGAATTTATTCAAGATGTAGGGATATTTAAAAGATACTTTAATAGATATTCAAACATTATAAAATTATAAAGTAAAATTTGTAAGGCGCTGCAGTGGAAAAGTGTGAGTGATTTGTTCAGAGCCAGGCAGAAAATATAGAATTACTGAATCAGAATCATTGTTGAAATTCTAATCATATTTATTTCCATGTAGTTCTTTGTGAGGAGCTTTGAAATCTTTTTACTGTATATATTTTAAAAGTTCTTTTAAAGAAGAGATGAAAACATTAAAAATTAAATGCTAAAAAAAGAAATAGCTCTTATGTAAAACACCACAAATTTCATGTTAGATAGGTTTCTTTCCAGAAGAAGTGATTTGTTGAATTCCTCACATGCCTCAATTTCTTTTTAGCTATATAGTCTATGAAAGATTTGCTGGCATTGTCATTATATTTTAGTCTTTTTTACTTGTTATTGAGGAAATTACAGATATAAAAAATACATACGTTGATAAGATGCATTGGTAAAAGAACTGAAAAGTTTAAGGCAGTATATTGAAGGCAGATAGGCTTATAATTTTCTAGAATCCCAGAATGCTGGTTATATTTTTGCTCTTTTATTGTCATAAATTTGAATCATGTAAAAATAAAAAGAAATTCAGTAGACTTCAATATTCGGAATTACTCATTGGTCTTTTATTTGTTCTAAAGTGAGCAAGAATTTTGTTTTTGGATGTTAGTAACACAAATAATTGAAGATACCTGCTTATGGATTGCTTTGACCTAGTTGTAATTCTGCCTCCGAATGCTTGCCTCATGGGCATACATGAACCATTCTTTTTCTTGTTCCCAAGGCCTGAAAGTAATTTGGTATTGTAATGAGGACCAATTACAAAGTCACCATAGGTGTCTATGTTTACCATGGCTGAATCACTAAAGCGAAATGATAAATAGATAACTGACAGTTTGAGTGAAAAGAGTTTAAGTGTGATAACGCTTCAATTGACAGACTCCCCTCAGGGTTGTATTACACAGCTAAAATGGATGTGCTTTTCTGGTTTTGCTATCAGTCTGTACAGAGCTGTCATTCTAAGTGCCCTTAAAGTGTAAACGTTCTGATTTTTTGGCTTGATCTGAAGGCACATGTGCTTTTTGTTCACTGTTTCTTTTATTAAAGTGCTCTCATACTAGAAAAGTATGTACTTTCTGTTAGAAGTTAATTTGTGTAGCAATTAAGAAAAAATAGTTTTAACTACAGTCAGAAATGACAGTTCTAAAAAAAGTACTTTAGATGCAGAATATATTCTTCATGAAAATGAGACTGAGCAGTTCACAATCATAGATTTTGAAGGCATCTTAGTGATCATTTTATGCAAAGATGAACTTTCAGAATTGTAGAGAAAATGCTTGAAATGAAGAAATGGTAACCATATTATTAAAGAGAGTCGGTATCAGACTCAGTATGAAAGATAATTGGCACATCTCCACCTTTCTGTGGATCTGAGAATCACAATTTTAGAGCTGGAAGGAGCTTTTAGAGATGGTATAGCCAATGAGTCAGATGGAATTTTAAAAGGCTATTGTTCAGCTACTCTTTTGATGCGTAGTTGCATGAGAAAAATGGATCCTGAAGTATGCCCAGTCAGACAAGTGATTAGCGAAGGAGGAACTAGAACCCAAGTTTGTAACTCTTACTTCTATTTTGATTACACTAGGAAAGGAAAAAAAAAGGTATGAGAGCATGGGGGAAGGTGAAAGATTAAAAAAACAAAAAGCAGTAGATTAAAAAAAGAGTAACAGTTAAATAAGTAAATGAAAATAATTTAGAAGGCTAAATAAATTTAGCCTTCTAAATTAGGTGAGGCCTTTCCTGATACTTATTTTTAGTATTTTGGAGAAATACTAAATACTAGTTAGGTGAGGCCTTTCCTGATACTTATTTTTAGTATTTTGGAGAAGCAAGAGATAGCGTCCCTGAACATGGCTCAGTACAGAACTTTAGGAAAACTAGTTTTCCACTGTTCATGTCTTGGCTTTTGATTTGCTGGCATTCTTTTATGGGTTATAAAACTTGAATGGTTTATTTTGTTTCTAATAATTTGTAGGAACATCAGTATATTTAATAAGATGTATGTATGTTTTGAAAGTGTGGATTCATCTCCTTTGGGATAGTGACAGTTCATAGATATATATGTCACATGTATACATATATACATATACATACATATACTTCTTTATACTTATTAAAAATAAGCCAGGAAAGATATTTTTTTACTTCAAAATTACATTTAATTTTTATTAATACATGGAATTAATGAAAATAAAAATGTCTCATTCCACCATTTAGTGCCAGATGACACTTGAAACAGAAAAATATTACGTGTACATCATTAAAAGAGTCAGAATTATAGGCATTCAATAAGAAGAGAAGCTCTGGCTTTGGAGCTTCTCCTGTCCCCTGAGCCAGTTGTTTCAAGGAAACTACTGTAAAGTTTTATGTGCATTCTTCTAGAACATGTTAAAAATGCATTTGTTACAATACGTGCGTATTTATTCTTTAAAAAAAACTTACATGAATTTAATCACTCTATATACATTATTTAGTAACTATTTTTCTCAACTTTTTTTGCTATTTGATTTTTAAAAATTTTTATTAGTACATGTTTGTAGTACATAATGATTATTCAGTGTAGAGAACTGGGAGAATTGGTACATTCATTGTGGAGAGTTGTACATGTATGTAATACATCTCAATTCTTTTTTCCCCTTGCCCTTTTTTTACCAGCATCAGATTCATTTATTTGTAAGTCCTTACAAAGTTAGTTATCATACATACAGATTAATAACCACACTAGTAGACCAAAAAACATAGTACTCATTAACATTCTTTTTAGAAAGCATAACATATCAGCACATAGGCAAATGTAATTCATTTTTAAGAGTGATAAGTTTTGTATGAATTAGTCATCTGTTTAACGTGTATTCTGTGGGTGGTTGACCCATTTATTTCCAGTTTTTACTTTGTTGTTTTTGTCTTGCTATGTATCCCAGGCTAGCCTTGAACTCACTGTGTAGCCCAGAGTGACTTAAACTCATGGTGTTCCTCTTGTCTCAGCCTCCCAAGGGCTGGGATTACAGGCATGCCCTACCATGCCCTATTTCCAGTTTTTAGCTATTAAACAGTGCAGTGTCCATATATTGTATATTAACATTAATGGTTAGATTTTAAACTTTAAGTTTTTTTTACAAATTGATGGTGTACTTCTGCTACTAGAAGTTTATACTTTTACTAAAAGTGTGCATTTATACTAATTTTACACATTTTAAAATAGTATATGATGCACTTTTGCTAGGACTGGGTTTTATCAAATATTTAAAAAAATGCATGTAATAAGACTTTTTTACTTTCAATAATAGCAAAGGACATTAGTAAATAACAGAGAAGAAAGAAATTGCTGTTGAACCTCCTACAAAATGTTAAATGTTGTTGACAGCTTTAAAAAAATACAGGGTTGGGGATGTAGCTCAGTAGCAGGTCGCCTGTCTGGCAAACGTGAGGCCCTGGGTTTGATTCCCGGTACCAAAAAACCCCAACCAAACAAAAAACAGCAAATCAAAATAAGAAGATTCTATTTTTCACCTTTAAATAGGCAAACATAGGAAAAGAATATTAGTGTTAATGAAGATGTAGAAATGGGTAATGTAAAATAATACATACTTTCTGGAGGGTAATTTAGGAATGTTTTCAAGAAACTTAAAAATTCTTTAGTCTGTAATCCCATAACGCCAGTTCTGAAAATGTACAGTACTAGGAAATGTTTAGAACTGAACATAAGGCAGTTCATTTATAAATAGGCAGTACTATTTATAAAGTAGAAACTGTTAACAGTATAACTGCCTAGTAATAAGGGAACTAGTTCATCAACTTAGCACATTTATTTAAAGTATTTATGTGAATAGTAGTGAATATCTAGTGATATGAGATTTTCCTGATACAGTTTTTAATAAAATGGTGAAGAATAAGCAAATCTAGTTTTATGAAAATATTTATTGTGGCTAGATGGTTAATAATTATCTGTGCTTGGGGAAATTTTGCTTTGTATGAATCTACAGAGAAAAATCTTTTCTATTCCTGTTCCGAAGTCACTTAGTTCCTATCTCTAAAAACAATCAGGGATACCTTAGCTTTGTGTATTGTTTTTGTTGTTGTTGTTTGATACAGGGTCTTGCTTTGAGTTCAGGCTGGCTGGAACTCACTAGGTAGCCCAGGCTGGCCTCAAACTCATGGCAATCTTCCTGCCTCAGCCTCCCTAGTGCTGGGATAATGAGTGCACCGCCACGCCCAGTTTTTTGTGTACTCTTTCATAAATATTTTATGCCTAATATCACTTTAATCAGAGCAAAATCACAAGAAGTTTTTAAATTTTAAAATATTTTTCTCTAGTTGATTTAGGATATTTAGAGGTTAACTGATCTGGAGCTCTATCTGATTTGGAGTCAACTAATATAGTTTCTTTAAAGTGGTTATGATTGTAGCTAGCCCTGATGGCATGCACCTATGTTCCTAGCTGTCTGTGGACAGTGAGGCAGGAGGTGTACTTGAGTCTGGAATGTAGGGCCAGAGACCCCATCTCTTACAGAAGAAGTTATGATTGTGGAACTATGGCATAATTTGGCTCTTTAGGAAAATCTTAGCCTTGTGGCTTTAATAATGTTCCTATGCTTCTGAGGTAAAACATTCTAGTTTAGTATTGGTTCCCATTTCATTATACATATTTGTCTTTTAGGGAAAATCCTGCTATTTTTATCATGGTGTTCATAAAATTAGTGACCAACACACATTCCAGACTCTTCAAGGGATGTACAAAGCCTGGGATATAGAAGACCTTGTCAGCCTGGGAAGAAAACTAAAGGCGTGTCCATATTATACAGCTCGAGAACTGACAGAAGATGCTGACATAATATTTTGTCCCTACAACTACCTTCTAGATGCACAAATAAGGGAAAGTGTAAGTATATGTGTAAAGATTAGAGTAATTTTTTCCTACTTATTGGTGTATAAATGATGAACATAAAAGCTTTTTGATATTTTAATGGCTTTGTTTTTTGCTTTATATTGAGTTTATGTTTTTGAGAAATGAGCTTCAGATTAAGAACCATTTGCCTGGTTCTTAGAGACATCCAGGTGTTACAGCATAAGACGTAAAAAGTAAGTAAGGTGGTATAGGCCGTTGTGTTTACATTCATCAGGTCTGACTACACAGTACTGAAAACATATTCTAAGGTATATGAATTTTAGAGCTAGTCATTTTAATTTTGAAAATAATAAGCAGTTTTAAGAACCTAGTGACCCAACTGGGATTGTACCAGGGTTGTTTTGTTTTGTTTTGTTTTTAAGACAGGGTCTCACTTTGTAATGCAGGCTAGCCTTGAACTTGTTAATGTAGCATAGCCTGGCCTTGAACTTGCGGCAGTCTTCTTGCCTCAGCCTCGTGAAAGCTGGGATTACAGGCATCTGCCACCATGCCTGGCATGTACCAGGGTTTTTGAATGCTGGCAATAGTGACATTTGGGGCTGAGTAATTCTTTGGTGGTAGACCAGTCTTGTGTGCTGTGGGATGTGTAATAGCATCCCTGCTTTTTACCAGTAGCATCCTCACAGTTGTGACCATCAAATGTCTCCTGATACTGCATATTTTCTTCAAATAACCATTCATAACCATCATTCTTACTTTCACGAATAGTCAAATAATTACTTAAAGACATGTCTCTGAAAAAGCTGTTCTGAAGAGCTTGTGTTGGGAGTATATAAATACTATAAAATTATAGTCTGAGTTTTTGAGAAATGAGCTTCAGATTTCATTTGCCTGGTTCTTAGAGACATCCAAGTGTTACAGCATAAGACGTAAAAAGTAAATAAGTTGGTATAGGCCATTGTGTTTACATTCATTAGGTCTGACTGCGTTTCTTACTGGTTGCTATTTCTTTACATGCAAAATTAATAAGCATTATGCTAACTACCACTAATATTATCCTTTTATTGGTTGTCTCTTGTCTAGGTATCTTCCCCCTGGGTCACTGCACATATCAATGTAGTCAGTTTTCCTACTGTTACTTACTACATTCTTTCCCTACTTAAAAATCTGCCGTTGTCCCCTTTCCTCTGGGAGGAAGTCCATCTTTCTTAAATTTACATTCAAAAGTCTGACCTAGATTTCCTTTTGAGCTTTCTCTCATAAAACTCCCAAATTGAACCCTTAAAAAATTATCATATAGTCCCCAGAAGATACCTTGTTTTTTCCTAGATCGCTGCTTTAAATTACATCTCTGTGGAAATGCTCTGCTCATTTTTGTCCTAATCTGTGAACACAGTCTGTTTTTATTTTTTCATGGTTCTTAGGTGTTTTTAGCCTTCTGTGTATTCTTACTTTCTGAGACTAACTCACTGTCAGTTGCTTTGTGACATTTCCCTACATTGGTCAGATCTCCTTTGTGACACAAACCTAACTTAAAAAGAAAAAAGAAGGAGCTCCAGAAACAATTGATTTTCCATTGTGATGGCTTTTTCTCAGGCAAGCTCTTGTTTTATTTTTGATACAGAGTCTTGCTGTATACTTCAGGCTTGCCTTGAGCTCACTGTGTTTCCCAGGCTGGCCTCAAATTCATGGTGATCCTCCTGCCTCCTGCCTCTGAGTGCTGGGATTACAGTCACATACCCAGCTAAGCTCTTTTCTTGTGGGAATGAAGAAAGCCATAAGCAGTTAGCTAATTTGGAAAAAAGAACCTTATCTCATATTCCCTCAGAATTAGTCTGGTTGGCCTATCTTGGATCACACATCCATTCCTTCGTGGTTTTTTTTTTGTTGTTGTTGGTTTTTTTTCTGGTACCAGAAATCAAAGTCATGACGTTGTGCGTGCCAGGCAGGTGCTGTGCTGTTGAGCTAAATCCCCAGCTCCCACACATCCATTCCTGAACCTGCCTCAGTCACTGTCACTGCAAGAGATGAAGTACTTCATGTGACTGACAAGCCTAGGTTCCGAACCTTAACCCTATTGTGAGAATAGTAGCTTTCCTAGATTTACAGATTAGTAGTTCTACTGGCATTACCTAGGAGTCGGGGGAGATCAATGCTCAAAATGAAGGGTTACGAGACAGACTAAAAGTAAACATACATACATTGTATTGGTATTTTGGGAGTCATTTTGACTCTTATTATTTTACTTTTAAAGGCTTGATACTCTGTTTTATATTGGAAACTCCTTCATGGGATTTTATACCCTTCCGTATAACCAGTAGTTCCTTGATCCAGACTCACTTAATGCGTACATTTTCCTGGATAGATTTGCAAAATGTTTTGATAGTAAGAAATGGCAAACTGTGCACTGTAAAACTGGTATTTGGTTGGCCTTAGTGCTCCTCTGAAGCTTTTAAGGCATAGAATCAGTTGCTTATATAATCACTTGCTTATGTAATCGTACTACTTGCAATGTTGGCCTAAAAGTGTGACTTTTTAAATTAAATCTCTTGTCTACTGCTGTTAAATTCATTTTGCCAGATGTTTTACAGGAAAATTCTTTTATCTTACAGATGGATATAAATCTGAAAGAACAGGTTGTCATTTTAGATGAAGCTCACAACATTGAAGACTGTGCTAGGGAATCAGCAAGTTACAGTGTAACAGAAGTTCAGCTTCGGTTTGCCAGAGATGAACTAGATAGTTTGGTCACCAGTAATATAAGAAAGAAAGACCACGAACCCCTACGAGCTGTGTGCTGTAGTCTTATTAAGTAAGAGTATTTGTCTATTAGTGTGTGTTGCCTTTGTATTAAGAAGATGTTTTATTATGCCATAGTATTAAACTGATTAACCAGGCTACTTGGGAATTGGGTTCTCTGCCAGTAAAACTTTATAAAACTTTTGTCTTCTTCAAAACAATATAATGAACCAAATTGATTTTTTAAAATGAATAATTGGAGTTTTATTCCTAGTTAAGTAGGATAATTTAACAGCCCCACAGAAAGGCTATAAACAAAACAAGACAGAAACTAAACATGGTTTTAACATATTTTAAAGTTTTAGATGATGGCTTTATTTGTTGCTTTGTTCTCCAATTTGAGTTGGATTCTAATTTGATGGTTTTTAATAAACCACTATTTCAGTATTCTAAAATATTTAGTACTAATTTTATTAAAATTTATATTAGAAAATTTCCCTTTTATTTGACTTTATGTTGTTCATTTAGAATCTCATTATTTCATGAAAAACCTGCCTGTCTATATCCCATTCCATGTATTATGGTATTTTTCGGATTCCTTCATTGTGTAGTTTTTAGCAATCTGAATGCTATACGATAACATGGCTTGAACATAAAATCTCTACAAGTTCATAAAGTAAAAACCTCATTTCATCTCATCTCTTACTGTTTACCTCCTGTTCTTCTACACAGGTTTGTCATTCAGGGCATACTTACGTATGTATGTGTGAGTCAATATAGATGTACTCTCTAAGTCTTTTATTTTTTTGTCCAAATAGTGACATACTATATATACTTCTATTTTTGCATCCAGCTTTTTTCATGTATTTTAAAGATCATTTCATATCAAACCTTTAGAGGCTTTCTTAGTTTTATCTATTTGTCTGTCTATCTGTCTATCTATCTATCTATCTATCTATCTATCTATCTTTTTGAGAGAGGGTCTTGCTATGCAGTTTAGGCTGGCCTTGAGTCATTTTGTAGCCTAGACTGGCCTCGAACTCACAAGGATCCTCCTGTCTCAGCCTCCCAAGTGCTGGGATTACAGACATGCGCCATCAAGCCTGGCAGCTTTCTTAGCTTTAAAAGCTAGTTGTCCAGAGCTGAGGTTTAGATTAGTGGGAGAGGTCTTGCTTACTGTTTGTGAGGCCCTGGGTTTGATCTCCAAGGCTGCAAAAAGAAAGAAAAAAAAATAGTTGCCTAGAATTCCATTGAATGGATTTGCAGTAATCTGTTTAAGAGGCCTCTGAGTAATAGAAGAAGGTTTTCTCTACTGTCACATCAGTTAATACAAAGCCTTCCTTGTTCCTATCCCTAGTGTGTGAAGATTTTCCCAGCAAGCAAGCAGTTCTGCTGCATCAGAAATCACTGAGTGTCGTCTAATCCAGTTCAGTTCAATTCAGATATTATCTACCTGGAGATAGTGTCAGATCCCACAGGTTAAGAACCCATTCCCAACACTGCCCCACCCCTGACTTTAGATGCCAGCCAGAAGCCACAGTTGTGCTTCTGATCAACCAGCTATAAATTGTGGTTTCCATACCCTTCTCTTTATTTGCTTGAGTAGTTCATAGAACTCAGGGAAATGCTTAGCATTACTAGTCCTTAAAGGACGTTATAAAAGATACAGATGGAGAGATATATAGGTAAAGATACAAGAGATGAGTGGCGTTTTCATGCCCTCTTCTGGAGCGTCACTCTAGAAACCTCCATGTAGTTAGCTAGCTGAAGCTTTCAAGAACAGTCCTTTGGAATACGTTATTTCATATCCATGGTTGAGTAAATCATATCTCAACCTTCAGTGCCTTTCCCCTCCTGGGAAGTTAGGAATTTGGACTGAAAGACCTACCTCTCTAGTCCCACCTTGATCTTTCTGATGAGTAGTTCTTGTCCTGCAGTCCATTCTGACTTGGAAGCTAGTAATGTCCTCTTGTAAACACTTAAAATATATAGTCTCATTGAAAACTCTATTTAGAAACTTCCTTTGCACTTTGATTAGATTTTATATTTCTTATTCTGGCTCACAGTGAATTGAATCCATTTATCATTGTCACACTGTTTATACCATTTCTATCGCTGTTCATTATGATAATCACATTGGCTTATATTTGTTTTTTTTTTTTTTTTTGAGACAGGTCTTCTTTGTAGTGCAGGTTGGCCTTGAACTCACTGTGTAGTCCAGGTTGGCCCTGAACTTGTGATCCTCCTGCCTCTGCCTCTCAAGTGCTGGGATCACAGGCATGTGCTACCATGCCCAGCTCACATTGGCTTTCTTTCAGGCTCTCAAAGAACCACAATTTGTTAACCATCTCAAAATCTTTGCACTAGCTATTTCTTCTGTTTGGAATGTGCTGTTTCCTCCCCAATGCTCCTGTGATTGAATACTTCTTACATTTGCTTGTTAGAATGAATATCATTTGGAGAAGAATATCGTAGGTATTCAAATTGAAGTAGCAACTAGGTTATATTAATTTGTTTTCGGGGCTGGGGATTTAGCTCAGCGGCAAAGCACCTGCCTGGCAAGTGCAAGGTCGTGAGTTCGGTTCCCGGTACCAGAGAAAAATAAAAAAAAAAAAAAAAAAAAAAAAAAAGAAAAAAATTTATTTTCATTACATTGTGTTACGTTATATATTAATATATTATCGTGTTTATTTATATATCTTGAGATTTGTTTGTTTCTGTGTTTATTTTTGCCTTTAGTAGACAATAATTTCTTTAAGAATAAGGGCTTTGTCTATGTTAGGTACTGCTGTAATTTCTATTGCTTAGAACAGTGGTATAAAATAGTTATTGAATGTATAAATATGTATGAATGTGTATATATATCAGTGAATTTATTTTTGAATAATTTTCTATGTTAATAAGTAGCATATTTACTTATTTTTTTTATTTTTTATTTTTATTTATTTAATTTTTATTTTTTATTTTTTTACTGCAGTTTGATTATTTTTTGGTTTGCTTTTATGTTTCCTTTTATGTGCATTTGGGATAAACACCAAATACCTTGCTCTTATTTGGAGAGACATTGACCAAGCAAAACATTCTGAATCTATAAAACAAAATACGTGTATATTTCTTTTGAATAAAAGCTTATTTTTTAGCTACATACTGTAAATGCTTATTTTACAGTACAAAACATGCATCTTTTCTCAGAGATGTCTTAATTAATCCACATTCATGTCCTAAGAGCTTTAATTTATAGACATCAGTGTGTGACAAAATGACACCTCTTGTTCTGTGAAATAATACACCTAAGAATGTTACTGTTGACAGGATTGCTTTATTTTATTCTAGTTGGTTAGAAGCAAACAGTGAACATCTTGTAGAAAGGGATTATGAATCATCCTGTAAAATATGGAGTGGAAATGAAATGCTTTTAAATTTACACAAAATGGGCATCACCACTGCTACTTTTCCCATTTTGCAGGTAAGATTCTTTTTTTTTCTCCACCTAGTGAATTAGAAGTGATTTAGTATTGAGTAAATTCATAATAAGTCCAGTGAATAATTGTCTTGGGTTACTTTTTTCTCATTGCTGAGACAGAATACCTGGCACCCAAAATTAAAGAAGGAAAGGTTTATTTAGCTCACAGTTTGTGGAGGTTTTGGTCTATAATCAGCTGGCTCCAAGGCAGAGTGACACATGGCAGAGGGCAATAGTTCATAGCAGTGGAAAACAGCAAAAGCAGCAAGGGCAAAAAGGAGCAGCAGGGTGAGCAAGCCTCTGCCCCAGGGTGGATATAGCACTCACACCAATAATCCCAGCATTGGACCATGAATCAGTCATAAACTCTAGAAGCCCGTTCCATGACTGCATGAGGCTTTAGGGGGACATCTAGACGCCAACCATAACAATAATCTAGAATTTTTGCAAAAATTAGCAATTTATTTTATTTTATTATCTAAATCTGATCGCCTTTAAGTGATAGCGTGAGTCAATTATAGGTGAAAATAGCATTGTAGTGTGAAGGAAATAAGGCTTTAATGGGAAGTATTAACTGGGTATGGTGCTACACATCTATAATCCTGGCCCTCTAGAATCAGGAAGATCATAAGTTCAAGGCAAGCTGGGAGTACATAGTGAGTTACAACCTTAATTACACAGCAAGATCCTGTCTCAAAGAACAAACAAGACCTAGCAGTAACAAAAAAGGGAAATATTGCTTTGTTCAAAACTAAAAGGAGTCAGTATTTTTAAGTTGTAAATTTTTTGTCATTTATAAAAGTTAAAAATTTTTGGAAAATAAAAAGAAAAAGTTCATATTTTGTTCACCTTAATTTAGAGATTACAAACTTGTAGTTCATGGATAATGATCATGAGTGAGTTTTAGGGACTATGAAACTTACTAAACTGTATACAAAATTTTATAGGTATGTACTTTTGTACATCCTTCTGGGCAGAGGTTTCATAACCAATCATCTCAAGTTTCTTTTTTTAAGCAGATGATATTATATTTTCTTTTTTGTTTCTGTTTATTTAAATTGATATACTTTATTTTTTAGAATGGTTATTTTAGGTTAAGAGAAAAACTGAACAAAAAGTTCAGAATTCTGATGCTTCCCTTGGCATCACATACATCTCTGGTTGTATAGTATTATTATTATTATTAATTAATTTATTTATTTATTTGTGCTGGGAACCGAATTCAGGACCTTGTACTTACCAGGCAGGCACTTGTGCTGCTGAGCTATATCACCAGCCCATCTGGTTGTATGTTAAATAAATACTTCAACTTTCAGTCCAAAAGAGACTTCTTCCATTTCCCTACCTATTGTGTCGTATCCCCCCCTACCCTACTCCATCTTTCCCTTCTACAGAAAACAGTAAATTTTGCTGTTTAGAATTTGCCATGTTACTGACAGTAGTGTCATAGAGTACATTTGTTACAATAATGAACAAATATTGTTACATTATTGTTAACTAAAGTCTATAACTTAGTTTAGAGTTCAGTATTTGTGTTGTATGGCTCAACTAAATTTTGCCTAGTAATCCGTTATAGTATCATGTAGGATACATTTATTGTCCTTAAAAAATCTTTTATACCCGTTCATCTCTCTGTTACATCATCTACTCCTGCCAAATTCTTGGCAACCACTGACTCCATAGCACGGTCTTTTCTGGAATGCTGTATAATTGGAATGGTATAATACGTAATCTTTCCAGACTGGCTCCTTTCACTTAGCATTATGTGCTCGATGTTCTTCCATGTCTTTTTTGTGGTGATAGGGATCACACCCAACATCTTGCGCATCCTCCAGGACTTTTCAGGGCTTGATAGCTCCTTTTTATTGCTGAAAATATTCCATCATCTAGATGTACTGCAGTTTGATTATCCATTCACCTACTGAAAGACGTAGTGGTGGTTCCCAATTTTGGCCAAATATGAGTAAGTTGAAATAAACCTTTGCACTTGTGTTCTTGTGTGGACATACTTTCTACCCATTTAGGTAAATACATAGGTGTACAGTTGTTGAATTATATGGTAAAATAATATGTAGCTTTGCAAGAAATTGCTAAACAGTATTCCAAAGTAGCTGTAGTACTTTGCATTCTCACTAGCAATAAACAAGATTTTATCTTAAACATTTGGTGGTGTCAGTGTTTTGCATTTTAACCATTCTAATAGGGGTATAGTGTATCTCCCTGTTGTTTAAATTTACGATTCTCTAAATACATAATACTGAGTGCATTTTCATGTACTTATTTGCCATCTCTGTATCATCTTTGGGTGAGGTGTCTGTTCAGATCTTTTGCTTGCTTTTCAATTGGGTTGTTTTTTAGTGTTGAATTTTAGGTACTCTTTGTGTATTTTGAATACAAGTATGTGTTCCCAAATGTATTCTCCTAGTCTGTGATTTGTCCTTTCATTCTATCAACCGTGTCTTACACAAAGCAGAAGTTTTTCACTGTTTTTGCTTTTTTCTTTGTTTTTTTTTTTGAAGAGCTACAGATTGAACTGAGAGCCTTACATATGTCAGGAAGGTGCTGTACCATTGAACCACGTACCCCATAGCCCCACATTTTTAAGGTTTTAAAAATTCAGCGTGTCAGTGTTTTTCTTTCATGGATCAGGCTTTAGGGTTATATGAGAGCCCATCACCAAACCTGCACTCATGCAGTCACATAATTTTCTCCTATCTTATCTCCTAAAAGGATTTTTTATACTAGAGATTGATTTCAGGAAACACTGAACTATATCCCCCCTCATCTTTTTAAAATTTTATTTTGAGAGACAAGGTCTTACTGAGATGCCCAGGCTGGCCTGTTACTTGCCCTCCTCCTTCCTCACCCTTCTGAGTAGCTGGGATTACAGATACACACCACTGTCCCAAGCTAGAAGTACTATTGTTTTGCAGTTTACATTTAGGTCTGTCAGTCACTTTGAGTGACTTTTTTTTGAAAGCTGCAAAGTCTGATGTCTGGAGTCATATTTTTGCAAGTGGACATGGAATGCTTTCAGTACAATTTGTTGAAAAGTCTATCTTCCACTAGATTGTCTTTGCTCCTTTGTTTGAGATTTAAGTCTTTAATTTTCTCTTCTGTTCAGTTTTTTAGTTCCTTCATAAATACCACATTGTCTTGATTATTATAACTTTAGAGTAAGATAGTTCTCTCGTTGTTCTTCATTATTGTTTTCACTATTCTGGGCTTTTTGTCTCCCATTTAAACTTTATTTATTTAATTTTTTGTCTTTTTGAGACAGGGTCTCGCTATGCAGTCCAGGCTGGCCTTGAGCTCATTTCGTAGTCTAGGCTGGTCTTGAACCTGCAAGGATCCTCCTGCCTCAGCCTCGTGAGTGCTGGGATTATGGGTGTGTGCCACCACACTTAGCTGCATTTAAATTTGAGAATCAGTTTGTTGATCTCTAACCCAAGGGGGTTTTGTTTGGGATTGGATTGAATGTTTAGATCAAATTTGGAAGAACTGATGTCTTAACAATATTATATTTTCCTATCCAGGATAATGGAATATGTACATTTATTTAAATTTTCTTGAATTCTTTTATCAGTATTTTGTAATTTTCCTCATGTAGATTCAGTGTTTTGTACATGTGACTATTAAAATATATTTTAATCACACTGTACTTATAACCTTCGCATTTGTAAAATGCAGTGTGATAATTGTAGGAGTTTTTCCTATGTTGTAACACCTTTTTATAATATTTTTCCATAAAAATTCTATTTTGGAGGTTAGGCATATCTGTAGTAAATGGGTAAGTTGTAATATATTCATAAATACAATACTGTACACAGTGTCCCCCAAGCTTTTGGCAGCAGGGACCAGTTTCATGGAAGATAATTTTTTCCTCAATTGTTGGGGGTGGATTCAGGATGATTCGAGCACATTACATTTATTGTATACTTTATTATTATTACATTGTAATATATAATGAAATAATTATACAACTCACCATAATGCAGAATCAGTGGAAGCCCTGAGCTTGTTTTCCTGCAATTAGTGGGTCCCACTGGGGCTAATGGGAGACAGTGACAGTTGAAGTGTGTTGCTTATGTCCAGTCTACCCTTTAATCTTGTTTTGGTTGTTACCACTGTAAAAAAAACCTTGTTTCACAAAAATAGGATGTTGGAGATGGAAGCAGGCTTTCTAATGCTCTTGTGGTAATCTCACGATATTCTGCCTTGACTTTAACCGAAAACACATGAATATTTGAACTTGTCTCTGAAGTACTTTTAAGGCCGCTATTGTGATCAAGCAGTTGATTCTCTTCTAGCACAAAGTCAGTTCACCTGGCTTGTTCATAAGTGGGTTAGAGATCCATTCTTTTTCCCACTTGCGGGTATTTTGTGGTTGGAAGTAATGCTCAAACTCTTTTGAAAGCTGAGGTAGGTGAGCGTGTACCAGCTGGCAGAAAGAAAGCCCTGGCTCATTCTCTTTCAAAATTTCTGCCCCTGTTTGAACATGTCAGTGTTCACTCATCACCCCTATAATTCCAGGTTGGCTTTGAACAAAGCTACTTTACTGCTGACTTGAACATAGTTCCCTCAGCATAGGTCCCATTCTCCCCTGAAATGACACACAGCATTTGTTGAGCAGGTTGAATGTCAAAAGAATAAGCAAGTTTTATGACCCATTCTGTGTCACTAAAATGTGCTGCCGGTGGTGACTTTTTCTAAAAGAAATTTCTGTAGTGGCTCCTGTAACTCAAAAACTCTGACCAGTGGTCAGCTTATAGAAAACCATTTCTTGCTCTTGGTGTACAAGAGAAGACACATGTGCTCTGCATCCATCGCCTTACAGAGCTGTGTGAATATATATGGGTTGAGGACGTGTACTGTAAGATGGTTGATACTTCTAATCACATCTTGCAAAGCGATGTTAAGTTCAGATGGTATTTTTCAGCAACCACATTTCTCTTCGGATGACACAGTACATAGACTCACATTCAGAAGCAACCTCTTTGACCTGAGTAGTGAAACCAGAAAGCCATCCAGTCATTGCAGCCATTCTGCCCATGCATGTATTGACAAAAAATGACCAATTCAGTGTTCCTGATATGTAATCAAACTTGTAGTTGTGGTCTTGGTAGTCAACATAAAAAGGCATATGACATATCCTCATGCACATTTCCTGAAAAATTTATCACAAAAAAACAGCATTGTTGCCTCGTCAATATTGGTAGACTCATCAACCTGGATTTTGTGCCCTAGTGACTCATTAATCTTCTTTAACAATGCACCTCGGTATCCTCGGCTGTTCATCACTTAGTCTGGTTACAGTGCTAGAGGAAAGAGGAGCTGCAGCCTTTCCTGAAAGTTCATAACAAACATCTATGGCAGCAGACAGAATCAACTCTTCACCAGTAGGAAGGGCCTCTTAGCTTTAGCAGTGTGGTTAGCCTCTAAGAATGATGCTCTGAGTACCGACACATTTGATGCAATGGTGGCCTTCAATAATTGCTGTTGTTCATGTTCACATTTTTTTGAAAAACTCCAAAGGCTTTTTTTTTGAGACCATCCTAAGTCTCACTATGTAGCTCAGGCTGGCTTTGAATTTGAAGTAATCCTCATGCCACAGCTTCCCAAGTGCTAGGATTACAGGTGTTCACCACTACACTTGGCCCAAAGGTTTTTCTTTTAATGCAGGGTGCTTGGTCTTTATGTGGAGAAGCAGTTTTGAACATTTCATGGCTTCATTGGATATCTGGTCACCTTATATTATACAAAGCAGGCTTGAAGAGTGTGAATCATTTGTTGCAGTGAACCTAAAATTTAAATAGGACTCTTGGTATTTTCTTTTAGGTGTAGTTTTCTTTTTGTTGGCATTCTTAGAGTCTTCTGCTGTCTCATTATTGGGTCTTCTTAAAGAAGCTTTCTAGTTTTGTTTGATATTTACTCAGTAGGTGAGGGTTAGCTTGTGGCACACCAGAACTGTGACTGGAACAAGTGTGTGCTGCAGGAAAGGTACAAGAACAAGTGGAAAATAAAGTAGTAGGCAGGCCACGTGCTCGCTATATTGTGTTGGGTTCTGACTTAAAGCCTGCCACAAGATACAGCTATACAATTGAAATGCATCAACTCACTTTATCCTAAATGCCTGCCGCCAGATGCAGCTCAGTTGTCACTTGGCACTCCCTGATAGGGCTCCTGTAGGAGTCTGTAAGTAGCAGACTTAGGATGGTCTCTATGTACTCAAACCCCTCTGCTCATCTTAATCTGTATTTGTAGCCATCCCCAGCACTAGCATCATCACCTCAGATCATGAGGCATTCAGTTTTGATAAGGAACACGCAACCTGCAGCCCTTGCCTGTGCAGTTCATGATAGGGTTCATGTTCCTATGAGAATCTAATGCCACTGCTGATGTGACAGGAGATGGAGCTCAGGCGATAATGTGAGTGATGAGCAGCTGTAGAGATTGAGGAAGCTTTGCTTTCTCACCCACTGCTCACCTCCTACTGTGTGGCTTGGTTCCTAACAGACCATGGCCTGGTTCGCCTGGGGCCTGGCAATTCCTGGAATAAAAACAACTACTCTCAAATCACAACCATACAGTTGAATCTTGCAGATATAGTGTTGGAAGAAACCAAACATAAAAACTACAAACTCTATGATTCTATTTTTATGAAGTTTAAGAACAGATAAAGCTTAATTGTAGTCATACAAGATGAAATAGTGGTTACTGCTGTGCAAGAGTTGGGAGTGGTTGGGGGTGAAAAGGGGCACAGATGAACAGCTGAGATTCTAGGAGTGTTTTGTACCCTGACTTGGTGGTAGTTACTAGGGTGTGTGTGTGCTTAGTGAGCTGTACACTTAAGATTAGTGCATTCTCCTTTATATGTTACACATCAATAAAAATATACAAATGAAATATGTCAGAGGAAGAAACTGAAAAAAAAAGACACAAAGAAAAAAAGGCTCATTAGTTCAAAGACAGTAATTGTGAACATGTTGACTTATGTGTACCCATGTCATTGATTCATATGTATGTATTCACTTATTTTAAATATATTTAGGGCAGCATATCAATTCTTTCAAGCTCTGTGGAGAAACCTTTTACTGCCTGTGTCTTAGTTACTTTCCTCATTGGTGGGACAAAATACTTGGCATCCACAACATAAGGAAAGATTTATTTCGCCTCCCATTTCAGTCTGTAGTCAGCTGGCTCCAAGGCAGGATGGCATGGCAAAGGAGAGCTGCATGGGGAACAGGAAGCAGAGAGAGGGAGAAGGGAGGCATGGGGAGCGAGATTTAACCCAGGCCACACCCCCAGTGACCCTGCTGTTCCCACCAGACCCTGCCTCAGCTATAAACACCCATAATCCAATCACTTTCCAAAAGCCCAGCCTGTGAGCACATGAGTATTTGAAGGGGCATCACGACATAAACCATGGCAACCTGTTTGGCTCATTATTCATGAAGGGCACTCGGTAGTGCCCTAATTGTGTGATGAAGTAATGAACCTTCTAAACAGCTAACTTATTATTAAAGTATCTTATTCTGAAGAGAATTTAGCTAATATGGGAATCCAAAATACATCGTTAGCACTGTTTATTAACAAGTTATACCTAAAATTCAATACATGCTTAAGGAAGTTTTTCCCTAATCCCATACTCCCTCAACTTTCATGTTTAATATGGTAATTTCTTGTAGGGGCATTTTTCTTCCGTTCTTCAAAAAGAAGAAAAAGTCTCACCAATTTATGGTAAAGAGGAGACAATAGAAGTGCCCATTATTAGTGCTTCAACTCAAATAATGCTCAAAGGACTTTTTATGGTGCTTGACTATCTTTTTAGGCAAAATAGCAGGTAAGTGAAGATATCTGTAGTTCTCTTAAAAATGTCTTATTTGGAGGTTAGCATGTTTTTTTTTTTTAAAGATTATGCCTTTGATTTGCCTATTTTATTTTATTTATTTATTTTTTTGGTACCGGGAGTTGAACTTACGACCTTGCACTTGCCAGGCAGGTGCTGTGCTGCTGAGCTGTATCACCAGCCTAGCATGTTCAATACATACTAACTTTAGGTGAGTAGGAGTATTATAGATATGTTGTATTTGATTCTACTTCTTGGGAGACTCAGATCAATTGCACTTAGTCTTTTTTATAGTGAAAATGAATATTGAAATGAATAAGTACATTTAATTAATTCATCATTAAATTTATGGTCTTTCAGTACTAAGCTTAAACACTTCTATTTTAAGTACAACGTGAATGTATATCCACCAGTGTCAGAGAGCCTCTTTGCTATATTTCATGAAGTCGCTATTCCTTGTCAGGTTAAAGTACTACCTATTTCTAGGAATTTTAAAAATGTTTTCTTCATTGTGCCAAAATATACATAAAGTTTGCCATCTTCACCATTTTTAAGAATATACACTAATTCGACCCCATAAGGTACATTGACAGTGTACAATCATCAGCATTATTCATTTCCAGAAATTTTTCATCATTACAAACAGGAATTCTGTACCCAATCCCTTCTTCTACACTCTCTGCATTCACTAGTGACCTTTATCCTACTTTCCATTCTTACAAATGTGCGCTTTCTAGGTATCTTGTATAAGAGTAGTCCCTTGATATTTGTCCTTTTATAATTCCATTAGCAATGCATGGAATGTGTGTTTTTCCATATCCTCACTGAGGCTTACTATTTTGTGGTTTTTGTACAATCACTCCTAATGGGTGTCAAGTGATATATGGCTATTACGTTTTTTTGATTTTTATCTTCCTGATGACTGCAGATATGAAGAATCTTTTCATGTGCTTGTTGACCAATTGTATATCTTTTTTGGAGAAATATCCTTTAATAGTTTTACATATCATCTGATTGCCAATCCTGTGTAAGATACATGCTTTACAGGTATTTGCTTCTATTCTGTGGTTATTTTTCACTTCTTGATGATCTCCTTCAATGCAGAAAAAATTTTAATATTGAAATCTAATTTATATTTTCTTATGTTGCCTGTACTCCTTTTTTTTTTTTGGTACTGGGAATTGAACTCGACCTTCCAGGCAGGCGCTGTATCACTTGAGCTATATCCCCAGCCCTGTACTCTTAGTACAATGCAAGAAGTCATAGCCAAATGTAATATCATGAAGAGTTGTTTTTTTTTTTTTTTTCTGGAATTTTATAGTTTTTTGCCGCTGGTATTTTTTAATAAAATTCCCTTCATAGTTTTTGAGGCCCTGATTTGAACTTTGAGATCTGATCTTTCTAGGTATGGAATTAACAGTAAAATATTATGAGGACATAGTTGAAAATACCACATTTTGTTTTGTTTAAACCTATGCAGTTTATAGACTCTTACGAAAGAAGTTATAAACTGAGTGGGATTGTATATCTTCTTTTTTTTTTTTTTGAGCCGATATCTCACTGCATTCAAGCTGACCTTGAACTCACTTTGTAGCCCAGGTTGGCCTTGAATTCACAGCCATCCCTCTGCCTCAGCCTCCTGAGTGCGGGGATTACAGGTGTGTACCACCACACCAAGCTTATTTTCTGGTTCCATATGTTCATTGAAAGAAGATGAAGAATGAGATCGAGATTTTAAAGGGATTTCAGAAAAAAATCATAATTAGTTGCTAACACCTTTTCAGCAAAAATGATCTATTTTCTTACATGATTAAAAGTACAGTTTCCCTTCTTTCACTACAATACCATTTCCTACTTTGTAATTATGTAGTATGGAGCAGAGAGCTGTGGGCTGGGAGTTGGCTGACCTGAATTTTAATTCTGGGTCTAGCATGATTTATGTAATATATGAGAATGGAATTGGGAAGTGGGTGGTGAGGGTTAGATGGCTTGATGATTTCTGGTATTTCCTGTAGGAACTGGTTTATTCTGTGATTTGATGGCTTAATTTATATCAGAATTATTGAATTTAATTAGCGATGGGAAAAATGTCGTCTTTCAGTGGGAAGGTGCAGCATTCTTTGAGTTTTAACATAATCAGTTTTTATATTGTATGTAACTGGGTTGTTACATGTTTTATAATGTTTTGCCACTTAATTAGCATTTTCTTTGCATTTAGATTTGCAGATGATTATAAAGTTGCTATTCAACAGACTTACTCCTGGACACATCACACTGATATTTCAGATAAAAATGGATTCTTTGCTCTACCAAAAAATAAGAAGCATTCACGACAGAAAACTGCAGTTCACGTGCTAAACTTTTGGTGCTTAAATCCAGCTGTGGTAAGCTTATCATGTTGTAACTGAAATTTTTGTTTTGGTCGATACCAACAGTTAAATGAATGTGTTTGACTCTTTATAAGATCATTTTACATATCTAATGTTCCCTTTTAGGCATTTTCAGATATTAATGGCAGAGTTCGGACGATTGTTTTGACATCTGGTACATTATCACCAATGAATTCCTTTTCTTCAGAGCTTGGTGTTACATTTACTATCCAACTAGAGGCTAATCATGTCATTAATAATTCACAGGTTAGTTTTTATTTTTTTTAAGGCTGCCAGGCTTTTTAACCTCAAGTTTATTAATTCCACTTAAGCAAATCAGGAGGTACCTGAAAGACCAACAACCAAACCTTCACATGAAATTCAGTTTATTTCTAGAATAAAAGAAAATCTGAAAGTAATTGTGATATTGCTTAATTTTGTAAACCTATTGAGGAAATAATACCCTTTATGCTTTGAAAGAACTTTCATTCTAAGAGAATTCAGTGATCTACCTAAAGCAAATTCCAGTAAATTAAATCCCTCCATATTATAGCCTTTGCTTCACCATTTCCCTTATCAGTGTTTGGTGAATTATTTATACTGACACATTCCTTCTTTCTTTTTTATTTTGTGCATATTCTATGATATTTCTTTGTGGCTACTGTGGAGATTACAAATATTATCCTTAAATTAGGATAGTTTTGTTTGAATTGATACCAACCTAACTATGTATAATTAATTAGAGGTAACAGAAATCTCTAACAATTAAAAAAGAAATTTCTGTGAAATTTGTTGCTGGACTTACTTTTATATAAATATGAGTATTCTTGACTATTAATTTTTATGTCTTGTTGAGGCATAACTCTTACTATTTGTATTGTAGGTTTGGGTTGGTACCATTGGTTCAGGCCCTAAGGGTCGAAATCTGTGTGCGACCTTCCAGCATACTGAAACATTTGAGTTCCAGGATGAAGTGGGAGCACTTCTGTTATCTGTGTGCCAGACTGTGAGCCAAGGAATTTTGTGTTTTTTACCATCTTACAAGGTAAGGGGATATTGGTTGTTTCTTTTGCCTTTAAAGTATCACTTAGAAGAACACTTCTCCACTGTTAGTGGGAGAGTAGGGAACCACTGTGGAAATTATTGTGGAGATTCCTCAGAAAACTAAAACTAACAGTTCCATTTTACCCTTCTTATTCCCCTTCTTGTTATTCCCCTTCTTGGTATCTTCCTGAAAGAAGTAAAAGCATCATACCACAGTGATATATGCACACTCATGTTTATAGTGGCATAGTTTGTAACATCTACAAACTGGAAAAAAAGTGGAAAACAGCTCAAATGTCTGTCAACCAATGAATGGATAAACATGGGCAAATTGTTTATCCATGGATAAACAGATGGATAAATTGGATAAAGATGGATACATTGGTTTGTTACACAATGGAGTACTACTCTGCCATAAAGAAGGATAAGCTTGAGACATTTCTAGTTAAATGGATGCATCTTGAGACTATGCTCTTAAGTAAATGGGACCCACGTATTTAAATACTGCATGGTTTCTCTAGTGTGAGAAACCAAAAGTGTAAATGAGGTCCAAAATGTATAATAGATATTGAGAAATGGGAAGAAAATGTTGAAATGAGAAGGGGACCAAGAAGGGGGAGAAGAGATAAAAAAAAAAAAAGGAAGAAATGGAAGCAAAGCTTTTGTAAATAAAGAGGGGAAAGGGACTGAAGGGAGAGGAGGGGAATTGGAAAAAAAGAAGCAGCAAGGTACATCATGTACAGTACAAATTCCCTATGATGAATGTTATCATTATGTATATCTAAAATGTACCAATAAAATAAAAAGAAAAAAATTATTACACAGAGTTGCCTAATAAACTTTCTAGAGTGAGGAGCAGCAAGGTAATAGCAAACATCATCCATTATTTTACCTATTTATTCAATAAGATACTGCCTTCTTGTTCTATCACTATTCTACTTAAAAGTCCAAAAGCATTAAAATTTTCAAGTAATGTTATATAAGAGGACTGCTTCTGTGTATATGGTTTTTATTCTTAGAGACAACTTGGTATTTTTATAGTTGAAGGAAAGAGAAATCATCTTTTTCATTCTCATAAATTATACTTTGAAAGTTTTCAATAAAGGGAATCCAGTTAACCCAAGGCTTTCCATTGACTGTTACTTTATTCATGCATCTAGCTAGAAGAGAGAGATTTTTACCTTGTTCTTGGAGTCATTCTGATTTTTAACAGTTTTTTTTTCAGTTAAATTAGAACTATATAGTATATTTTGGTTATAATAGCTAAAGCATTCAAGCCACATATAATTCCTGAGAATAGTAGCATATTTTATAAAAAAAATCTAAGTTAAATTTAAATTTAGAGAAGTGGCATTTTTCTTTTTCAAGGCTGTTTTGAACTATATTCAAAATTGTGAGTTCCTTGAAGTTTCCTATGTATTTTAGGATGTGTTTGGTTTGGGCAGCATTGTCATATAGATCTTCTAATCCATGAGCATAGAATGTTTTTCCTTACATATTATGTCGTTTCTTTTGCCAGTATTTAGTAGTTTTCACTGTACAAATCTTTTGCCTCCTTTATTAGTATTTTGTTATTTTGGGTACTGTTGTAAATAGAATTATGTTCTTAATTTCCTTGTAACGTTTTTTCCTTAATTTCCTTTTGAGGTTGTTTGCTCCTAGCATATAAAAGTGTAATCATGTTTTTTCTGTGGTACTTTGTATTGTGTAACTTTGCTGAATTTATTTGAGTGTGTAATCTTTAGGGTTTTCTTATATGTAAGATCATGTTACCTGTGTGAGGGATGATTTTACTGTCTCTTATCTAATTTGTATTCCTTTTCTTGGCTGACTACCTGGCTTGAACTTTCAGTTTTCTGTTGAAATAAAGTGGCTAGAACTGGTGTTGATGTCTTGTTCCTGATATTTGGGGGCAGGGGGAAACCTGACATTTGGGGGAATACATTTCACAATTAAGTATGATGATGTCTTTTCCTCTCTCTCTGTCCTAGTCTTGCTCTCTCACCTAATCCCCCGCACCCCACTTAATGTGGTGCAGCTGTTCTCCTGTACTAGGTAAGCACTCTATCACTGAACTGTATCCCCAGCCCTCCATTAATTTCCTTTCAACCTTGTCTTTTTTTTTTTTTCTTTTTGAGACTGGGTCTCAATGTGCAGTTCAGGCTGGCCTTGAGCTCACTTTGTAGCCCAGGCTGGACTTGAACTCACACCGATCCTCCTGCCTCAGCCTCCCAAGTGCTGGGATTACTGGTGTGTGCCACCACGCCCAGCTTCAACCTTAAGTCTTTAGAGGTAATAGAAATCTTTTTTTTTTTTTAATTTAGCCTGGGGCCTTCATACTGAGCTACATCCCCAGTCATTTTTTTTAAATTTTAAGACCAGGTTTTAGTTAGTTGCCTAGGCTGTGTTCAAAATTGTGATCATCCTGCCTCAGCCTCCCAAGTACCAGGATTACAGATGTGTGCAACCAAACCTGGCTAATATGACTGTTTAATAGTCAGCATATAATTGGACTGTGATTTTTATTTGGGAAATTAATTCTGTGTCTACATTTCCATTGGAGAGTTTAGTTTATATACAAAACAGTTATTACATATATAGAGCAATTATTGATTAAAAAAGACCTGCCGTTTTTCTGTTTTTTTTTAATGTGTTACAGCTTTTACTACACTACTTCTTCCACTGTTGCTGCTTTTTAAAATTTTGTTGTAGTGCTGGATTTTGATTTCCATCTCATTTGATATTCATATGTATTCTGTAGATATTTCTTTGTATTTACTATGAGGATTACAGATATTATATTATCCTAAAGTTATAATGATCTAATTTAAATTCACATTAACCTAAGTTATATATGAAACCACTTTTAAACAGCTTCCCTCACCTTTATGTTATTATTACAAATTGGTTCTATGTATGTTATGTGCCCAAAAACATGGGTTGTTTTGTTTTTGTTTTTGAGACAAGATCTTGTTCTGTAGTGCAGTCTGACCTTCCACTCATTATGTAGCCCAGGCTGGCTTTGAACTCTGGTGACCCTTCTGCCTCAGGCTCCTGAATGCTGGGATTATAGCCATGCACCACCACACCCAGCTCAGATTTACAATTTTCATGTATATTTTTAATCCTATTACAGAAAAGAAAAATGGAGCTGCAAACCAAAATTACAATAATAGTGAATTTATATTTGTCTGTGTACTTACCTTTATTGGAGATTTTTATATATTCCAAGTGCTTCAAGCTACTGTCTTGTGTCGTTTGATTTCAAAGTAAAGGATTGCTTTTAGAATTTCTTACAGAGCAAGACTAAAATAATGAACTTCCTCTCTTGTTACTTATCTTGATATGTCAGAACTTTTCATCATTTTGGAAAGACAATTCTGGCAGATAACAGAATTCTCGATAGTTCTGGCAGATGTAGAATTCCTGGTTCAGTTTTTGCTTATCATCACTGCCTCTGACCTTTAAAGTTGCTGATGATTGTACTGGGTATCCTTCATGCTAAGTTTCCTTTCTCTTACTACTTTCAGAAGTCTCTGACTTTTGCCTTGTGCGCCTTAATTATGTCTCACAGTTTGGATTGCTTTGGGTTTATCTTTCTTTGAGTTTACTGAACTAATGTGTTTGTAGACTAATTGGCTTATGTCAAATTTGGAAAACTTTTTGGCCATTTTTAAAAGAATGAGTAAAAATAGGAATGCAAACTATCATAATTTATGTGGTACAGTTGAAGTTGTGCTTACATAGAAATGCAGGTTTTCCTTTTTTTTTTTTTTTTGAAGATAATAGTTGATAGTTGGGATTGAACTTGGGGCCTTCCACTGAGCTACATCCCCCGCTCTTTAAAAATATTGATTGATTGATTGATTGATTGATATAGATAGGATCTTGCTCAGTTGCTCAGGCTGGGCCCAGAATTATGATCTTCCTGCTTCAGCCTCTTGAAGTGCTGGAATTACAGATGTATTCCATCATGCGTGGCTGGAAATGTATAGTTTTTAATGCTTACTAGAAAACAGTTAAATCATAATCTATACTTCCACCTTAGAAATCTAGAAAAAAAAATGGAAAATAAAGTAAGCAGAGGGAAGGAAATGATGAAAATAAAAAGGTGAATAAAGTAGAAAACTGTCAAATCATAGAAACAAGCCAATGAAACTAAGAACTGTCTTCATTATAAAAATGTATTATTAATGTAAAATTAATAAAATCTAGCAAGATAAGTCAAGGTAAAAAGAAGATAAATTACTAGTATCAGAAATTATAGGGAACATCATTATAAATTCCGCTAACGTTGGATAGATAATTAAGGTGTACTTGAAACAACCTTATGCCCAGTTCTTAAGCAACTTACATGAAAGATAAATTCTCTAGAGACCAGATTATCAAAATCGCTAAAAAGAATCAGAGCATTTAAATAACATAGCTATTGAGCAAGTTGGGCGAGTAAACTCTTTCAGCAAAGAAATTGTAGAGCCCATCTTCAACACATGCAAGGTCCTGGGTTGGATTCTCAACACCACAGGGCAAAAAATGTAGGCACAGTTGACCTTTTTTGGTAAATTCTATGAAGAAAAAAAATACCAGTTTTAAACTCAGAAAAGGGGCTGGGGATTTAGCTCAGCGGCAAAGCGCCTGCCTGGCAAGTGCAAGGTCGTGAGTT